>NC_090941.1:79343015-79665158 GCF_040938575.1 Ambystoma mexicanum
TCAGTGGGAGGATTGAGAATTTACAGTATTTTACTAGCACTTTTTTCATCTGTGGTACCAACTGCACAATTTTACTCTGTGCATCCTGTTCCACTTCACTAAGAGAGGGTGATGCATAGAGCTTGTAACCCAAATAGACTAGTTCTTCCACTCTTGGGATGACATGTCCTGCCAGCTCCCAATGGGGGTAAACAATCCTTTTGTGCGCATGTCTGAAGACGACTACTTTGGATTTCACTGGATTAATAGAGACCCCATTCTCCTTAGCATATTCGTCCAGCTTGTTGAGCATACGCTGCAACACCACCGCAGTGTTGTCCAGTAGGAACACATCATTGGTATAGGTCAACCAGTGGATCTTGATCCCATTAATTGCTGGACTGGCCAAAGTTGATGATTCCAAAAAGGCGTCCATGTTTGCCAAATAAAGATTGAAAAAAAGAGGAGACCCCAGGCAACCCTGACGGATGCTTCTTTCCACCCTGATGGATGCAGAGAGATGGCCTTCATCATCCAGTCTTATGGTTGTATCCCTGTGCAGCTCGATTGGCATAGACAGAATTCCCTCAGGGATACCCCATTTCTTAAGCTTTGACCAGAGACAATCTATGTTGGCTTGATCAAAGGCCTTTAAAAAGTCCACCCATGCCCCATACAGGTGTATTTCCCCCTTGTCTCTGATATTTTCACTCATCAGGTTCAGGCCCAGCCCATTCAGGGCAGTGGAAAAGCCTCTACTAAACCCTGTTTGGTATTTGTTCATAATTTTAACCCACCTTTCCAGTTCCTTTAAGAGAATCCTCATAAACAATTTACTGTCAATGACAAGGAGGGCGATCTGCCGATAATTGTCCGGTAGTAACCAGTCACCCCCCTTGAATAGTGGAATGAATATATCAGTTTTCCAAGGGGGTGAACACTTTTGCCTTCTAAGGATCTCCTCAAAGAGCCAGGATAGTAATTTAGCCCAAAGGGTTTTGTTATTCTTCAAGACTTGATAAGGCAGTCCATTCGGGCTGACTGCTTTCGAGGTGGCAGAAGTAAGATCAAGTCCACCAGATCCTGTTCATCGAACAAGAGATTCCAAGAGACATCATTGGTGGATCTATATGTTGTCTCCCAGGAATTTTCAAAATTAAGTGTCAGATATTCTATCCACCTACCCTCCGGCACCAAGTTACACTGAGAGTTGCAGGAGTGATCTTCAATTTGATGGATAACCGACCAGAATTTTGTAGAATCTTTGTTGCAGATTAAGTTCAGCATCATTTTGCCATCTTGTTGTAAATGCAGCATCCTACTGGCAACTGACCAGTGTTTTTATTCCTGAGTGAGGATTCTGGACTCCTATATTCCTCCGGGCTGGGAAATGAGCTCTTTAATTTTCTCAGCAGCTGTTTTAATAGCTTTTCTTTCTGCCAACTCACCTCATCGAACACATGGCAATACGTTCATTTCTTCCACCCTCCTCCCATGCTCGGTGGATAAATAGACCAAACACATTTTACAAATGTCTTTGGCTGGCAGTTTTTGTTGCTGGTCATTATCAGGGATTTTTAACAAGTTGTTATACTGGGAGCCACCCTCCCATTTATATTTAGAGAAACGCAATCTACCCTTTCTGTTTGTAATATCCTGTACCTGTTGATCTGGTAGGCTGGTGGCTATGTCAGAGTATGTCGGTTCTAGACGAGAGTGATCACTATCTCCATCCGCCTTGCTTCTCAATGAGACCTTTCTAGTAAAGAGGCCAGCTGACATGAAAATGTAATTCAAGGTTGATGTGGAGGGCCCTCAGTGCCATGTCGGAGATGACAGGGTATGCCCCGCTATTGACCCATTCATCATGTTCAAGCCCCAGCTAACCAAAAAGTCCACCCAACTTCTACCCTTGTTAGAGACTCTCCATGGTCTCAAGTTTACCTTCTCCTTTATTAAAGGAATACACTGAGTATTCAGGTCCTCCGCGAGGATTATATACGCTCCCCCATATGAAAGTTTAATCTTTTCCAACAGAACTGAAAGGGCGTCCAATAAGGCCTGAAGTCTGAAGCAGGTGGGGTTCCAGTAGACATTTATAACAATCACCTCAAAGTCAGGCTTCTGACATTTTAGTATGACCCACACTTCAGAAGGAACTTCATTAAACACATTAACGCTAACAACGACTAGACACCTGCTATGAACCATTCACACTTGCTGCCCCACCCAATGTACTAGATGTTTTAGTGACCCTTATGTATATAACTGTTAACTCTGTATATTGCCAATTGTACATTCTTGTAATTTTGTAACTGCTATTTGTACATTCATGTAATATTGTCATACTGTAAACTTATTCATGTAACATTGTAAGTCTCGCATATGCTTGCTACTGCGCCCGGTAACCTGTGGGTCTGGAGCGCATTATAAATAAACAAACAAACAAACCCTACAGGCTTGAATACCTATTTTATTATTAAAGATCACTGTAGTGTCTCCAATTGATAACCTACCTTTGGCTTTTTGGAGATCTGGTTGAACAAATACCTTGCAGCCTTCAATGACTATGGGAATGACAAGCCCCATTTCCTGAAGGATTTTAAGATCAGTGTCACGGAACAGAAGCTCTTTCATTTTCTCTGAGGTGAAGGTATTGGGGCCCTGCGTGTTACAGCTTATCAGGTGAAGCTCAGTCTGTCTAAAGGGATTGCAAACCCACTCCTAATTTCTGTAATACTTTTGTCAGAATTTCAAGTAATAGTGCACAAGTGTTGTCTTGAGAATTGTCTCCAGATTATTTTCGTCTTCTACCAGATGCCTCAGTTCTTTCTGCTTCCCCAGACCGTAGCAGCGACCTAGACGGCCTGCCCGGAGCCAGATGACATGCCCCAATAGTTTCTATTGGAGCTGTGGGAGAAACTAAAAGACCATGGTCCTCCAATTCTCTTGATGCCTCCAAGATAGCAACATGTGCTTTTCGCGATGTTAAACTAACCTTCACCAAGAAGAAGTTATGGCTATTAGGGACTCACAAATTCAATGTCCTTTGAACCAAAAAGGTAGACGTTAGGCACCCTTTTGGAATGCGACTGGATTGCACTTCTACAAAGAGACTTATATATGATGTTCTTTGCTACCGACGTAAACCAAGCCTTCAGGACTGCAAAGGCTGAGGTTTCTTCTTCTTTATTCTTCTGAGAAATAATCGACTGCCTCAGGTCTTGGATGATTGAGATGGCCCAATTGTCACCCCCCTTGAATTCCACCAACTTCACAGCTCTGTTGGATTTCATTGCAATCATTGTGTGCTTGCCAGGCCCCTTCCTCACTTCCTCAGCACTGGACATTTTTCTTGGCTTCTTGTTCAAATGTTTTAAGAATATTGGGGCAATTTTCACCCTCGCCCCCTGTGAATCAGTTACTATTGAGGTTGTAATTAACTGTGATGTCAGCATGGAAAGTTTTTTCATCAAGAAGATCGGGGCTAATGGCAACTCAGTTCTTTTTGAGTCTTGATGTCTAAGTGACGAAAGGGAGTTTGCCATTTCTTGCAGAGTCTGATTAACACCCTTCTGATTGTTTTTTATAGTCTGTTGATCTATGTGTTTGATCATAAGCTCTTGCAAATCCCTTCGGAGCCCCACACTTACTTAATTTTGATAATTTGCTTTGACCCACCTGATGGAGCCATCCCCTTAGACTTTTGCTTTTTCTTATTATCTCCTGCTTCCCTTCTTTGCAAGTTTTTTCATTTAATTCCTTCCTGGTGGTAACTGTAGAATTGAGATTATATTCTTCCACCAAGACATCTTCTCTAGATGATTTCAATAAGGCCTTGAAGAAGGAGTTCGTATCTGATTTTTTCAGTTTTGTGTTTTTTGCTTCTTCGTTTTTCTTTACTGTTTCCTCAGTGACAAGGAAGTCTTATTCAATCTCCTCTTCCTGGCTTCTCTCTTCCGGACCTTCTACCTCTATAGTTCTGATGGTCTGCCTCTGTCCAATCTTATGTCACTGCATCCAAATCCTGGGGGGGCCCATCGTCCCCTCTACCATATTGGCCAACCTTCTGAATTCCTCCATGATTGACTCGGATAGGGGGGTATCGTCGGATGGAGAGTTTAATCCCTCCACCCTCTCTTCTCTTCTTTGCTTTCCTCCAGTCGAATTATGGGTTTCAGTTCGGACAATAATTCTTGTAGAAGCAGGTTGTTAGCTTCTTCCTCCTTCCTTCATATTGTAAGTTTTGTTTCGATTGCTGAGATATCCAGCCCTTGTTTGGCTACCTCCACCCGTTTATCCTTCAAAGTGGGAACCAAAACACTTTAATTACGCTGTTAATCCCCACTAATGATGAATCACAGTTGGCTGTTTCCCTAGTGAGCTTCAGCATTACCCCTGCTTGTGACTGCACTTCTGCCTTTCACAATTCAAAGACCGTCACCAAGGAATTCAAAACAAAATTTAAGGCTGATAGTGGAGCTTCACTTGTTTGCAAGGTCAGCTGGATGACCTGAGTGGCCGTCAAAGAGCTTGCTTCTTCTATATTTTTGCTACTCCTCTCCTCTTCTAAAGGGTCCCCATGGGTATAGATAGATGGCTCCCCCCGAGTAGCCAGAACATCCAAAGCCTCCCTTTCAGAGAGTAGTTCACTCTGCGTTGTAACCCAGCCTGAATGGCTTTTTTCCCTTTCTCTTTCCTATTGCAATGATGGTGAAGCCAACGTGGAAGATGAGGCTTCATTATAATTAACGCTTCTGCTTCTTTGTCTTCCAAAATGGTCTTTAATTCTTCTTTGAATTTTCTTTGTGGTTACTGTATACTCTAGTCCACGTTTCCATGATTGCATTATAGCTTGCTGCCCTCATTGACTGAAACCCCAGCCCGGGGCGAGTGGTGCAGCTGTTGCGTGTGTACTTGGGCTTGTGTCAAGTGGATTGAATTTGCAGCCAAATTGTTCTCAATAAACAGCGGAGCTTGCAGAACTAGAGCGGCTGGTGGGTACATAAAAGAACCATCCCAGTCTGGAGCTCTAGTATCATCTTGCAGAGTTGTGCTGCAAAGCTTCATCACGTTCCGCTCCAAATGGTGCCCGACTAAGGATGGACAAGTCAGATCAGTAATCGCGGAGACAGGTTCAAAGGTATCCAAACTTCACCCCCCTGAGCCAATACTTGCAGTTATAATGTTGGACTACAAAGATGGAATAGTCTCTTACGAGGGAGAGTTTCTGAAAAGGAAAATGTCAAAAGAGATTGTAGATGGAGCTGTAACAAACTTATTTTGCCCGCGTATGGCAGGCCTTGATCTGTTTCCTTTTGGGACGTGGAGGACACCACAGTAGACTGCAGACGCGAGTTCTCAATTCTCAGCCGAGGAGGAGCCCGGGCAGGAAGTGGGAACCTGTGTTAAAATCCCTCAAAACAAGCGTATTGCCGTGAGTTCAGTGCAGCGGCTGCCTGGGGCCGAGGAGGGATTGATCCTTATTTGCTAGATCTTGGCTGAGTTTAACACTTATGTTCTCTTGAGCAGATATAACGCACGTATTTTAACGCAGATTTTCACAATCCCCAGTCCCAATCTGACCGCTGACTTCACACTCACGCCGTCTCCTTCTTCTAACAGTTTTTTGAAGTATTGCTGAGAACCAGCTGATTGATCTTCTATTGCGTTTCCAACAGCTGGCTGCTCCTTCAGTTCCTTCGAACCTGACGACACAAAGACTCTTCAGCCGACTACGTGGCCGCTCTGCAGCGTCAGAGACTTTTTAAAGGTAGTAGACAGCAAAATGTGAATGCGGTTCCGGACTCAGCACACTGTAGCAGCAGTATCGGTAACAGTATCAGTAACAGAGTCTCCTGCACAAAGACTCTTCAGCTGACTGATCTCCTATTCATATCCACCTCTCTCTCAGCCACTAATACTACTGTCACACCATGCATGTCTGATTACTCAATTGTTTCCACCACCATCTCCTTTCCACCCTCTGACATTTCCTCACCACTGGCTTCAACTATTACAAAAAAGAAATGTAAACCTTCTGCCAACTCCCCCTTTCTCTCTGACCTACAGTTCTCACTCTCCTCCTTCACACATGTTGCCTCTTCCACCAACACTGCCTCTTCCAGCTTCCAATCACTACTATATGACTCATTCTCTACTCACCTCCCACTGCTTACTTTCACTCCTTAGTCTCAGCATCCTATGCCATGGGTCACCCCACTCATACACTCTCTCTATACAGACATGTATTGGCTACTGCACAAATGGATGCATACCCACTCACATGAGGACCTGCAACTATGTAATCTGAATTCTCTCAAGTCCACTCTTGATAGGGCAGAAACAGAATTCTACCTAACCCTCATTGACTCTCACGTCAACCATTCTCGCCGGGCTACAGGGCACCCTAAACTCACTCCTCACTTCTTTCTAAGTCTATGACTATGAACTCCATTCTTACCGCTAATGGCCTAGCTGAATACTTCACTGCAAAGATTTCCAAAATTAGAGAGTCTCTCCTGACCTTCCTCACACTCCCTCCTCCTACATTTTACACTATCCCTATTCTTCCATCATTCTCTGCCTCGATCTCCCACTTTATTCACACTAATACTGACAAAGTGCTATCTATACCGATGAAGGCTAACCACTCTTGTGCCCCATAAGACCCTCTTGCTCCTCAGCTAGTCAAGCCTATTGCTCTTTTGGTGGCATCTCACCTCCCTGAACTCTTCAGCCCGTCCTTCAACTCTGCTTGCTCCTCCTCTGTTTACAAAACAGCGATGGTCGTCCATATTCTAAAAATGCAAGGGGCTGTCCCGAACCTACTAGCTAACCTTCACCCTGTGTCTCTCCTCCCGCACTACTGCAAAGTGTTTGAAAGTGTGGTGTTCAACTGCTTACAACTTTCTAAGACATCCACACCCTTTGAGGCCCCCTACAAGCAGGTTTCCACTCCTGTCACCACACATAAACTGCTCTTGTGAATGTCTCCAACTTTACTACCTCTGCTCTATCCTAATTCTCCTTGACCTGTCTGCTGCCATTGACACTGTTGATCACTCTGATCTTGTTAATAATCTCTTCTTGGGATTCGCAATCCAGCCTTCGCTGTATTGAATCCTAACTTGCCCCTGACAAATTCTCTGTCTCCTGGCGCAACAACATCTCACAATTCACTCCTCTAACTGATGGTGCTCCACAGGTTCTGTCTTGGGTCTTCTCCTCTTGGGGCCCTAATCTCCTCCTTTGGGTTCTCTTGCCAACTCTTTGTGGATGAGACACACATCTTCTCTTTTCCTGAACTCTCCTCTGATCTCTCTGTCAAAACTTCAAACTGTCTCTCTGTCATTACATATTGGATCGCTTCACACTGCCTGATGTTAAACTCTACCAAAACAGAGGTGCTCTTCTTCCCTGCCAAAGCTCTCTCTCATCTCTTCCCATGCCTATCATGTTCCCACATGAATCTCTCCCCTACTTTTCTTCATCTAGAAACCTCGGCGTCATATATGGGTTCTACGTTATTTCACCGCAGTATTTTTCATCACAGGTTTTTTCATCGCTGTTTTTTTTTCTCGAAAAACTCATGTTTTTTTTAACATTTTTTTTGGGGGGGTTAACCACCCAAGCCCCCCTTTTTTTTTGCGGAGTTTTTTTCGAAATAAAAACGGCGATGAAAAAACACGCAATGAAAAATACTGCGGTGAAATGCGTGACCCTTCTCATACCTTCCCTACGTTCATCTCCAATACTGGTATCTAGAAAAATAAGGGCACCTGTAAAGCTACAGGTCCTCCAGGTAAAAAGTAAAAAAACAAAAACAAAACATGGACCGCAACTGAGAGGTTGGATGGGAGTTGAAGTCCCTGATCACTCATAACACCACAGTACTCACATAGGTATTTTACTCAATCTGGCCCTTCCTTAATGGAGGGCCCTTAGCACCCTTAAGAGCCTATGCTTCATCCAACTACTAGGGTAATGCCGTGGAGTTTAGTGCACACATACCAACTTGTTCCATTGCACCACCATGTTTAAAACTCGCTGTACCATGTCTAATGTATATATCCATTTTGTTGCAATTTGTGGAGCGTGGTTGCTATGTCAACACCCTGAGTTTGTATTTTAATGGTTTGTAAAACAAACCACTTCACCTCTTTGTCTGTGTGTCCAGCCCTTACATAGTGATCCACTAGAGGTTTATCCGGCACCTTATTCCTATTACAAGATCGGTGCTCGGATATTCGTTGGCGGAATTGTCTTGTGGTTTTTCCCACATAAATCAAATTACATGGGCAATGATGATGTAGACAACATTCTTAGTCAAGCACTTTGTATGTTGTTTCAGTTTGCCATCTCACAGCATCATGATTGAACTGGTGCCTAGTTTTACGTAAATTGGCATGCTGCACAGTCGCCACATTTATAATGTTCAGTTATCAGGGGTAAACCCCACTGGTTCAGTACTGATTGATATCTTTCGGAGTCGCTATAATTATGGACTAATTTGTGTCTTAAGTTAATGTTTTGCTTAAAAGCGTTTATGGGCTTCTTCGCTAAACTCCCAGGATGCTTGATCAAATGCTAATTTTTACTAGTACTTTTTAAAATCATGTTGCTTAGTAACTTTGCAACCAGGACTCTCTTTGAACTCCCTCACTTCACACCTACTTCCTTATACCGTCACCAAACTGGATGGTTCACAAATCTATCTATGGTAAGGCACCACTGAATCTATCCAACTTTACAAGCGTTCTTATAATCTCCGCTTTTCCTCCTCGACTACCCTTGTGACTCCTTGCCCTCCCTGCGCTTCTTCTCATTTCCGCTTTTTCTCTCTTTTTGCTCCTCTTGCATGGAATTCTCTTCCCCCAGACATCAGTCCACATGGATTTGTTCAAAACCAAACTAAAAGCCTACCTGCTTGCCTCCAAGTTTCCCTCTTAACCTACCTCTCATCTGCCTGAAAGGTAATATTTCTCACTCACCTCTGTCCCTCACTTTCTCTGCCTCTACTCTAGCACTTCACCCATTATGGTCACAGCCCTGAGCACAGCTGGCCATACCGCCTACCTGCACTTAAAAAATTTCAATGTTCATTATCTTTAATCTATGTACGCGTATGTATTGTCCCCAGTGACTGTTCCACTTACTCCCCTCCACAACCTGGTCAGAATGTCCCTCAGATACCATTGTAATCATCTCGCCGCTTTCCGTTTCTTATCTATTGTACGTTCTTTTGCGATCAAATGAGCATTGTTTCAACTGTCTCATCAGCATTTGTGCAACGTTCGACTGAAGGCATCTTGGCGCTAATTTAGCAGGCAGGTGTGGACTGGCCTATAGGGAACTCTGGACAATTCCTGGTATGCCTCTGCATCCTGGGCCTCTTTTGTGAGGTATTTCCAAATTTTCCTATACTAAAATGGTTGGGCTTGCTGAAAATGTGTAATATGGGGCCACTTTGAACATTATTTCCGGGATCTCTTTTCGTTCCCAGTCCTAACCCTGTTAGCAGGGTGGAAAAAACAGCCTAAAATAGGTAAGTCTTGAGAGAATGCCTAAACGCCAAATACTCATCAACTGCATGAAGTGTGCAAGGGAGGGAATTCCACAATGAGGTGGCAGTCACAGAGGAAGATTGCCCACCACTTCGAGCCATGTAGAATCCAAATTTAGCCTGAAGATATGCAGCTCCCGAACCATGCAAAGCCCGATGCACTAGACAACGCGCTGTAAAATCATTTCACTTTGCAACTGGGAGCCAGTGCAAACTGCACAGAATTTCGGAATCATGAGTGCCATGAGGTGTGTAAGGGGAAACACGAGCCGCAGAATTCTGCAAGATTTGCAGACGCTGGATCAGGTAAGCTGGCTGAGCCAGAAACGAAGAAATGCAATAATCCAGGGAGGACAACACCAGAGATTAAACGACAGGAGCACGAAGAAGGGGAGGCAAGACATGAAGAACTTTGGGAAGAATGTTCTGCTTCAAATGGCCTGCCTGACAAACTGCACCAATCTGGGCAGCCATAGACAAAGACGACATGATTTGGATCCCCAGATATTTAACTAGGGAAACTGGAGTGGTACATAGGTCCAGCGAAGAAGGCCAAAAGAGAGGTGACCAAAGAGCAGCAGGAATGCACCACCAGAATCTCTGTCTTCTCCTCCTTGAACCTGAGCCAGTTGTTACACATCCATTCCCTCACAGATTCAAGACAGGCCCTAAGCCTGGCTGCAGTTTCAGGCAGTGATAGATCTATTTGGACCAGAACCGTGGTATCATCCGCGTAAGAATAGCAGCAGAAACTGTGGGAGGGGATGAGCTTAGTCAGTGGCTGGATATACACATTATACACAACTGGGGAGATGGCAGAGCCTTGAGGAACACCACATGAAAGAATGGTGGGAGAAGACCAATCGGGTGGAAGAGGCTGAGATTGAGAACAATCAAAAGGAAAATAGGTGAACACGGCACCAGAGAGACACACCCCAGTGAGGCGACCAAGCAAGATGGCATCAGCGATGGTATAAAAGACGGTGTAGAGGTTGAGCAAAATCAAAGCTGCCATGCTGCCCTGAACCTGCAGTCCAACGAGGTTGTCTACAACTGAGACCCAAACCCCCTCCGTGCATTGACATGGCCTGAATCCCAACTGAGATGGATGAAAGAAGGAAGATTCCTCCAGAAAAGACATGCAAATTAAAGATTCAAGCAATTTCATAAGAAAAGGAAGAAGAGAAATAGGGTGGAAATTTGCTGGAATAGAAGAGTCCAGCGTAGGTTTCTTAAGTAAATTGATCACCAAATCGTGTTTTAGGGCTGCTAGGATCAGGATCAGGCTAGTACTAAATTAAATGTTCACCACATGTACCACCAACTGGGCAGTCTGGTGCATGGCATCCTTCAAACAGGCAGTGAAATAGCATCCAAAGCAGAGGCAGACCTTAACCTATTCATTGCTGCCAGGAGCTCATCAGGGGTGAATGTGGGAAAAACATCCCAGACAGGGACCCCAGTAACAGCAGCTACCTCAGGCTGAGAATGCAAAGATCTCAGACTGCACTCCTGAATGTCCGCCCAAATTTTCTCAATCTTGTCCATAAAATATGAAGAAAGGGAATCACATAGCGATTGGGACACCGGAACTGACTCAGAAGGAAAAGCTGACAAAGAACGCACCAGTTTAAAGAGTTTGCAGATTCAACGATGCTTCCACTTGCTGTGAAAAGAAGGAGCGTTTAGCTTCAAATATTGGTTTATGATACAGCACCAAAGTCTGCTGCGGGGTCACTCTAGATTCAGGACAGTAATTCAAATGCCACTGGAGCTCTGCTTGCCTTTGCTGAAGGCACAGCGAGCGAAGATGGTCATTTAAATAAAAAAAAAATAAACATGGATTTTGTGATGGAGTGACCCATTGTCTGTGACAAGTGTGCGCAAATGTTTCAGGAATCACAACTGCCTACACACAGTTGTAATTAGTTACCATAAATGTGAATTCTGCTAAAGCAACAATAAACCAGAACCACAAAATAAACCCCCTTCTTTAAACTGTATTAAAAGAATGGCATGCCAGTGTATAGGCAGATGACTCATCAGTTTTTTTTATTTTATTTGCTGGGTTCTAAGTACAGTTGGCCACCCTAAAGCAGATTTTTACCCTCACATAAATGTGCGTTATGATAATGAAAGAAGGGCTCAAGAGCAGGGACTTCATTTTACCAAAATGCCAGGGGTAGCGGACGTGACATCACATGACCCTTGACCTCTGATAACATCACAGGAAGTGATGTAATTTGACTCCACCCCAAAGTGACATCACAGGAAGCGATAGAACACAGCCTTTTACCCCTAAACAAAACAGGAAGTAGCATCACATAACATTGTCCCTAAGTACACTATGAAAAATATAGTTACAATATCCATGTAACGTGATATACATTTCATACAAGAATGGATCACCATATGTTTCGGCAGAAAAAAGCATGCTATAACTGCAACTTGCGAAAAGCAAAATACATAGGGGGTCATTACGAGTGAGGCGGTAAGGGGTTAACGGCGCCGGTAAAGGTGCCAGAGCCGTCAACCCCTTACCGCCTCATTACGAGTCTGCTCGCAGGACCCCGCTAAGGGCGCCTGGTTTTACCAGGCGCCCTTAGCGGGTCCCGTGAGCAGACGAGGGTGCTAACAACGGGCCCGTTATTAAAGCGCCTGTTGTTAGCACCCACTCCATTTCCATTGAGCCCTATGAGGGCTCGAATGGGAATGGGATGGGCTCCTTGAATGAGGAATTACTGGGCCCTCCAAGGTCGGAATGGCCCGATAATTCCTCATTCAACTAACCCGTACCCGGTAAGGGGGTAGCCATGCCGCTAATTTCGGCATGGCTACGTCCTACCTCGTAATGACCCCCATAGACCGAAATGGATGCTTATTCAACTCTAAATGCTTTTTGGAGGATTTTGTCTGCATTGTGAATTTGAGGTGTTTAAGAACAGACTAAATCAGTGACTCACCCCCTGAAGTTGCCTGAAATTAACCTTCAATGAGTCTAGAAATTATAATTATAGAATTCCAGAAAGACACATTTGATATTCCTATTTTTTCTTATTCAGGGTCACTGTTAAAATCCTCTGTTTTTTTAAAGAAGCCTGAACAGGAAAGCCAGACACTCGACAAAAAAACAGCCACATGGCGTTGACCACAGGCGCAGGAGATTCCATTTGTAAAAAAAAGATTAACTTTTTTATTTTATTCATTTTTAAAATATTTTTTAGGAGTAACAAGGGAGACCTCAGGGGTTGCAAGGGTGACTCCTGGCGACCTCTAAATGACGTCCCTGCCCAGGTGCCCCGCACACAATGCAAAAAAAGGCATTCTTTTATCATTACATTTAAGGTGTCAAGGGTTGACGAGAAGCATCCATAAGACCTGTAGTCACACTGGCTGTCACTCCAGTTGATGTTGTCTGACTGTTTTTTCAAAGAAGTATGTGGGCACTGAACAATTCTGCAATATATACACACACCCAACAACCACCATGTTTGTTCCCCTAATCAAGTGCACAATGAATTATTCATTTTTAATTAAGCAATAAACCCCGAGCCGTGAGGGCATAACCGAGTCAGGTAATCCCCCGGGGCCTTCGTTAAGGCCCTCGCTTCGCTCGGGCCTGTAACTATGCAGCAAGGGGCTTATTGCTATTAGTACCCTCACCTGCAAGACTGAGGCACGAATTGCATTGTTTTTCTGTTCCTAAAACGTTGCTGCGCTTCAGAACAGTACCTTATCCTAGCCTCCTTTGGTGTCTGAGATTAAATGTGTACATTTTTGGAAAATATAAACAGTTACCTTATTTGATGTGATGAAAATATTTCAGCATGTTTTCACATATATTAATGCTGCATTATTTGAAATTACTCCATGTTACAGATTAATTTAGTGTGCATTGATCATACTGAGTTAGCTTTTGGGAAATATAAAGTGTGCAGCTGAAAACAGTGTTAATCTAGAGTTTGGCATATGTAGTTAGAGATATCAAGATTACTCCTATTGCAGGAATTTGTTGTTTGAAGGTTTAAAAAGGTGGGTCTAAACAGTACTAGAGAAAATGTATGGGTGGTAAAATGTTCATATTACAAATTTAAAGGTTGCTATTAGAAAGCTACATTAAGAAGGCTTTTTTCCTAGAATAAGAGACTGGAACATTTGATTTTTATTCAAATAAATCAATTAAAAAATGCAATGCATTTGACACGCATTGAAAAATGGTTAACCATTCAAAGGGTGACACCAGGAATGTATGTAGAGTGTTTATTAAGAGTTGGTTCCATGCTTCCAATACTGAGGGGTTCTTTAATGATGAAATTTACTGTCAAAATATTGCAACACAGAGTCAGGGAGATGTTTTGAATGTACACATGGCATTGGCAGTGAAAGGAAATACATGTGCAAGGTGTGCCAAGTAAAGATGGTGAAACGTGGGCTGCTGATCAATTAAGGTCAGAGCCTGCATTTCTCTGGAAGTTTACTTCAATGTGTAATATCTGACATCATTCCTATGCACTTTCCAAGATTTGTGTGAAAAGACAGATATGAATACTGCACAAAATAGACCTTTATGGTATATGACAATTTACTGTTTTGTGGGGTCACTTTTTATCTTGGTCGCTGAAGAGAATGTTACAGTAAGTTCCAACATATCTATATGTCGGCTACTCACCCTGCGGAAATCTACCACTTTCTTATGTATTGGACTTGCATGACTGCCAAACACCTTCTCTTTCACTTGCACTTTTTTAATAAAGTGTTGACATCTGGAGCTACGAGTGAGTTGAGCCATGTTCTAAACTGTACTCCAGACATGTCTCAATCCAGTTTCTTGCATTGATGAGTTAAATGTTGGAGCAAGAAATAAATACACCATACTTTCAAAGGAGCCCATTCTGCAAACATGTGTACAATGATTGACTATGTTTGAATCAGTTTCCAGTCAAAAGCCAGACATTGGCTTTGCAGCGTAGGTAACTGTTCAGAAAGAGGATGCATTGAAAGCACCGTTGTTGTACTTGCATGTAGAGGATGCCCTTTGACCACATTGAAGCTCAAACAATGTGCACTCATTGTTTAAAAAATGTTCTACTCTTCGGAGAAGACATTTAAATAATGTGGAATGTTTGACTGTCCCCCCCCCCCCCCCCCGAATCTTCTGAAACTGTAAATAGGTAAAGTAAATGCATTGCAAATATTGATACTTTGCAGTTCATTGTGAGGCTGCTAAGCTTTCAGAAAAAGAGTTTGTACAAAGAGTAAAGAGAAAAGTGGAATATTTGGCACTAGAAATACAAGAGAAGGTTCGGAATCTAGGTGTCACTTGACCAACTGAGAATTCTTTGTTGGTTAGAGTGAACAGTGTTTCAACTAAACATCAACAAATTGACAGAAGCTTATTGACCATGGGAAGTTGAACACTTGCTATGGTATTTGGTATCTGAAGATGAATACTATGTTGGTCTTTAAATTACAGAGGAATGCACACATGCTGGTCTTGATTTTGTGGATTCCACATGGAAAGGACAGTTTCAGTGTGTTTGCCTGTATGAGTACTACGCCATGTATCCATTGAATTATTGTGTGATGGTGGGTGATGAAACTGAACTGTAAAAGATGTGGCAGGTTAAAGGTGCATCAATAAGTACCCGAATAAGAACTTTCAATGTATTATCATGCTTTTTCACATTGTGATGGGTGGATGAAATGATGATCATCCCACATCTTTCTGGAAACAGAACACCGCAGAACATGAATGCATTCTGAGTTCCCATGATCCACGTGAAATATTGAGAGTATGTTCTGCTTGTTCCTTGAGGGACTTTTTCCAATCTCTTTTTCAGTGGCTCACACACTGAAGACTATCACTTGTTTTCAGAATGCCTCTGCATGTTTGATGGTGGAAAGGTGAAATAAAAGGTTGACGTCTACTTGTACAGGTGTCATTAAGAGGAAAAGGGAATGCTGCAAAATCTGTTCCATCCTATCTGGTTTGTAACTTTGAGCTGTGCAGAGTATGAATGGGATGATCTGGCAGATATGATCTATGAAAGTAACTCACGCAATGTTGTGGCAGAGTGTATTACACCAGCTGAGCTCT
This sequence comes from Ambystoma mexicanum, assembly GCF_040938575.1. Classification (NCBI taxonomy): domain Eukaryota; kingdom Metazoa; phylum Chordata; class Amphibia; order Caudata; family Ambystomatidae; genus Ambystoma; species Ambystoma mexicanum. Next base: position 79,358,657 of record NC_090941.1, read on the forward strand.
GTGCCACGGATCCTGTTCTTATGTCACACTTCTTCCAGCATTGTTTTGAGCAATATCCATATTATCTGTAGAAAAGCCAATGCTCCTCTGGGTGCTGTCAGGGCTTTTGTTTGAGAGGAAAGCGTATCAAGCTTGTGCGGTACCACATTTTCGCGTGCTCCGAAATTCGGAAAAATCCTAACACCTCTGCCCAAGAGTTTGAGAAGCATGCAAAATAAGCAGTTCCAACATAAACTGATAATGCAGAGTCATGGATGAAAGTGTTGTATTTTGTAACACAAAGCGTGACAGATACGGCCACAGAAGGTATAACAGTAGAGGGAAACTGTGCACAAAGTATAGATTTGGTTTCTCCAAGCATGCTGGTCAGACAAACAGTGTTATCTCATCTGTTCACCACAATATCTGTGGAAAAGAAACCAAAAACACATAAAACGTTAACAAAATGAGCAATCTTGGTTCATTAATGCATACAGCACTGTTATTTCTCTGCTTTGGAATTCACACATTGATGTTAAATTTGTCACTGATGACACGACTAAAGTTGAGTGGTATGTGACCGCATAGTTTACAAAACCAAAGTGACTGAAGCTGATGGCATTTTGACTGATTTGTTAACAGATATGACAATACGCCTGGAAGTGGGTGATGCCCCGGCCGCTCAGGTTCCCCCCAAAAGTACCCCTGTTTACATCCCCGTTCTTCCAGTGCCCTAAAAATATTTGGCCTCATTACACGGTAGGCGGTAAACCATGGCGCTATTAGTGCCGTGGTTCATGCCAGTAAAATACCGGCACCGCCTTGGTGGAAAGGGGAATTACTGCCCTATTCCAAGGTTGGCGTGGCGGTAATTCCCCCTTCAACCATTGCCCTTCCCCATTCCCATTTTTGCCCCCTAGGGCTCTCTGGGAATGGGGAAAGTGCTAATTATGGTACCGCAAATTGCGGTACAGTAATTAGCTCCACTGGTCCCTTTGCGGGTTGGTTTTTAACGTCTGCAAAAAGCAGGCGTTAAATTCCCCAACCCGCATAGGGACCTCGTAGTAAGGCGGTAAGGATTTACCGGTACCGGTAAAATACCGGTACTGGTAAACCCTTACCGCCTACCGTGTAATGAGGCCCATTGTCTGTAAACACCCCTATCCCCTTGTTGGACAGGTGCACCCCATCCTGGTGGAACATGTCGGGGTTGCTCTGGGAACGCCTGTGCCTTATGAAATGGAGTTCTGCACTGTTGCAGTATTTTCCCACCGTTATGTTCAGCTTCCTCCTTGCTGTTTCCACGGCCTGTCTATGATGTGCCCCGTACCAAATTCTGCATGGTATCATTTCTGACAGAAAAATCACGGTTCCCCACCGGCAGTGTGATATGTCATGTAGTGACTCACAAATGTCCCTTTGCAGCTGCACCCTGCAACCAGGTCGTTGCCCCCGAGGTGTATGACCAGGTATTCTGGTGGGTCTCTGAACCCAATTAAGTCTGATAGCCTGTTGTGTATATCCTCCCAGTGCATCCCCGGTAGGCCCCACCAAGACGTGATCATCCTTGAAAAATGGAGCCCCTGCTTAACGTGCTCGATCCACCGGCCTGCTCGGGTCACGAATGAGTGCCCCACGATCCACTGTGATTTTTAAGGGCCCATATCTGCGGGGGAAGATGGGGCTTAAATTAGTTCCTCTCTTACATGTCTTTTGAAACAGTTTGACTTCCACCCCCCAATCTTCTTGACTCCTTTTGCTCCCAGGCCCCCTGCCCATGCGGACGTAGCTGCCCCTATCCTGAAGGAGTGAGTTCCAAACTCTGCTGGATCCCACCCTGCCTTTGCTATGGCTTTTTTCATTACTGCTTGGAATTGGTATCTGCTAAGCGCTGTGCCGTCCCTGTGTATCAGGAGTTGGCCTCCGATATTCGGCCGCTTGTCAAGAAATGCCTGCGTGATGTACCTGGGACAATGGTCCTTTTCTCTGATGCAATTGAGCTCTATCGCCCTCCCTTTCCCTGCTTGGTTGGTTTTAGATTTTCTAATTAGTAGAGTCATACCTTTCGTCCCCATGCTGACATCCCCCATTGCTAGGCCATCCCCTGCCACTGTGTTCCGGGCTACCAGTTCCCCTATTCTGAACGCCCCATAGTATGCCAGTGCAAAAGCTGCCCTGAACACTACTGCTTCGTAAGTCAAATCACCAGTTTACAAAAATGTAGAGACCTCCAACTATCTGCTTTTTCCCCTTCCAACCTTGCCCATACCTTCATTGCATATTTTATTAAAGGGCTGTCTGTTGGGTATGCCACCGCGGCAATTTGTGCGGCGTATGCAACTGCAGCTAAATGTGCCACCGCCCAGCTCTTCCTTTTCCCTTTTGTAAATGCACCCTCCAAGAATTTGCACATTTTTGCTGTGGTAACCTTTGCACATCATGTTTTCCTGTTTCGCCCAGCACATTCTGCAATTGTTTTCCGTATTGCTTAACCGTTTTGTAAGCCAAGGCGTTCTGGACGAGGTTCTTTATGACCCGTTCAGATTTCTGTGCTCTTTCCTGGCCTTTCCAGTAAGCGTCATGTCTAACCCTTTCTTTCTCCGTGTCATTAGTGGAACCCATGCCTTTCCTGGTGTGGGCATCTTTTCCTCTCTGGCGTCCGGTCTCAGCTCCCTGAACCTGTCCCACTGAAAACGAGACAGGGTGTCAGCCACTACATTCCCTTCACCGGATATGTGCCTGGCTCTTAGGCATACATTGTTTTTCAATGATTCCAACGTGATGGCTCTCATTAGTTCCAACACCAGTGGACATGATGCACTCCCTTTATTCAGCACCTGCACCACCGCCATGTTGTCTGACCATACTGCCACCTCCTTGTTGCTCAGTTCAACTTCCCAAGCACATAATGCCACCCATATTGGAAATAGTTCCAGCAGTTTAATATTCTTTGTCCATGCTATCTCCTGCCATTCACGTGGCCATTTCTCTGTGAACCACTCTACGCCTAGCATTGCCACAAAGCCAAATGCTTTTTCCATCTGGAGCGAGTGCAGATGAGCCATCTAGTGCAGCGACCCTCCTGGGCCTGCTTTTTTCATGGTTAGGGCATTGTTTGTACCCTGATGCGTCCCCTACCCCTTTCAGCCCTGGCACCTTTCCACTTCCCTCTCCCTCCTACCTCCCAGCCCCCCTAACCTGATTGGGGAACGTTTGTAGCCATGGCTGGTGTACCCACCAGCGCCTCCCTGCTTGCCCATTTCCATCTGGAGTCAGTGCAGGTGAGCCATATAGTGCAGCGGCCCGCCTGGGCCTGCTTTTTTCATGGTTAGGGCATTGTTTGTATCCTGATGCGGCCCCTGCCCCTTGCAGCCCTGGCACCCTTCCACTTTCCTCTCCCTCCCCTCTCCCCCCTCCCGCCTCCCAGCCCACCCCCCCAACTTGATTGGATAAAGTTCGTAGCCACCAGCGCCTCCCTGCTCGCCCATTTCCATCTGGAGCGAGTGCAGGTGAGCCATCTAGTGCAGCGACCCTCCTGGGCCTGCTTTTTTCATGGTTAGGGCATTGTTTGTACCCTGATGTGGCCCCTGCCCCTTGCAGCCCTGGCACCCTTCCACTTTCCTCTCCCTCCCCTCTCCCCCCTCCCACCTTCCAGTCCACCCCCCCAACCTGATCGGAGACATTTCATAGCCACCAGCGCCTCCCTGCTCGCCCATTTCCATCTGGAGCGAGTGCAGGTGAGCCATCTAGTGCAGCGACCCTCCTGGGCCTGCTTTTTTCATGGTTAGGGCATTGTTTGTACCCTGATTCGGCCCCTGCCCCTTGCAGCCCTGGCACCCTTCCACTTCCCTCTCCCTCCCCCTCCTGCCTCCACCTCTCCCCCCAACTTGATTGGAGAAAGTTTGTAGCCATGGCTGGTGTACACACCAGCGCCTCCCTGCTCGCCCATTTCCATCTGGAGCAAGTGCAGGTGAGCCATCTAGTGCAGCGACCCTCCTGGGCCTGCTTTTTTCATAGTTGGCGCATTGTTTGTACCCTGATGTGGCCCCTGCCCCTTGCAGCCCCGGCACCCTTCCGCTTCCCTCTCCCTCCCCCCAGCCTGATTGAAGAAAGATCATTACCATACAGCAGCCTCCTGCACTACCACCAACCCTCCCCCAAGGACATGATTGGTGGGACACTTGGTCTTAACATATCTTCACAGGGCAGCCCTCTGCCCGCAGCCCCTGCGGTGAAGGGCCCGAGGCAAGGGGCGACTCCAACATTGGCGGCTCCAAGATGTGTCTGCAGGTGTCCTCAGGGGGAGGCCAATGAAGCCAGCAGACAACAGAAACCAACAAAAACTTTAAGACTGGCATGGATGGGGTGTAGAGCAACTACTCTACTCCAGAAAGCGCCTGCCACTCTACCTACCTTTCCATAACATAGACTGCCATAGACTTACACCATACATAGTTAGAGAGATGTGTGCCCTCCAGCCTAAATCTACTCATGGCTGGACTGTAAATATTGCCTTGCATTGCATACTAACACACATGCCAATGTTAATATGTACCACACCTTAGAGAGAACTGTGAAGATTAACCTGTGCCGCATCTAGACATGACTGTGAATGTTAGCACATGCCACACATAGATAGTATTGTGAAAGTCAGCATGTGCTACACTTAGATGGATCTTGAATGTTAGGACGTCTCACACTCAGAACTGCAAACATTAGCCTGCATCGCATCTTGATAGGACTGTGAACATTAGCATATGACACACTTAGATGGAATTGTGACGGTTAGCAAGTGCCACACCTAGAATTGTGAACATTAGCCTGCGTCGCATCTAGACAGGACTGTGAATATTAGCATTACCACACTTAGACGGAACTGTGAAGGTTAGCAAATGCCACACCTAGAATTGTGAACATTAGCCTGCATCGCATCTAGACAGGACTGTGAATGTTAGCATTGCCACACTTAGACGGAACTGTGAAGGTTAGCAAATGCCACACCTAGAATTCTGAACATTAGCCTGCGTCGCGTCTAGACAGGACTTTGAATGTTAGCATTGCCACACTTAGATGGAACTGTGAAGGTTAGCAAATGCCACACCTAGAATTGTAAAAATTAGCCTGCGTTGCATCTAGACAGGACTGTGAATGTTAGCATCTGCCACACTTAGATGGAATTGTGAAGGTTAGCAAGTGCCACACCTAGAATTGTGAACATTAGCCTGCGCCGCATCTAGACAGGATTGATAATGTTAGCATCTGCCACACTTAGATGGAACTGTGAAGGTTAGCAAATGCCACACCTAGAATTGTGAACATTAGCCCATGCCACATCTAGACAGGACTGTGAACATTAGCATCTGCCACACTTAGATGGAATTGTGAAGCTTAGCAAATGCCACACTTAGAATTGTGAACATTAGCCTGCATCGCATCTAGACAGGATTGTGAATGTTAGCCTGCGTCGCATCTAGACAGGATTGATAATGTTAGCATCTGCCACACTTAGATGGAACTGTGAAGGTTAGCAAATGCCACACCTAGAATTGTGAACATTAGCCCATGCCGCATCTAGACAGGACTGTGAATGTTAGCATCTGCCACACTTAGATGGAATTGTGAAGCTTAGCAAATGCCACACTTAGAATTGTGAACATTAGCCTGCCTCACATCTAGATAGGTCTGTGAACGTTAGCATGTGCCACACTTAGATGGATTTCAAATGTTAACATGTCCAACACTCAGATGGAATGGTGAACATTAGCATGTGTCGCATCTCGACAGGAGTGTGACTGTTAGCATGTGCCACACTTACATGGAATTATGAAGGTTAACACGCACCACACTTAGACAGAACTGTGAACTTCAGGCTGCGTCGCATCTAGACAGGATCATGAATGTTAGCACATGCCACACATAGATAGTATTGTGAAAGTCAGCATGTGCTACACTTAGATGGATCTTGAATGTTAGCATGTCTCACACTCAGAATTTTGAACATTAGACTACATCGCATCTTGATAGGACTGTGAACATTAGCATCTGCCACACTTAGATAAAATTTGAATGTTAGCATGTACAACACTTAGATGGAATGGTGAACAGTAGCTTGCGTTGCATCTGGACAGGATTGTGAATGTTAGCATCTGCCACACTTAGATGGAATTGTGAAGGCTAGGAAGTGCCACACCTAGAATTGTGAACACTAGCCTGCGCTGCATCTAGACAGGATTGTGAATGTTAGCATATGCCACATTTAGACAGAATTGTGAATATTATCATGTTAAATATCATCTAGCCCACTAACCAAAAATACTTAACACCTCTACATACTTATCTCACTAAAAAAACTCACACAACCATCTCTCGCACAACAACCCGCACGCACTTCACTGCAACAACACATAAGCTGCACCAACAGCACACGCGGACTGACATCGATCCGATACACGCACCAAAGCTCAGCACCCGGTGTATACCGAGTCGAAGCTGCCAACAGAACACCACTCCTCTCACTATCCTACTCCCTTTTCACCTTACTAACCTATCCCACCTTCTCGTTTGCTGATCCGCCAGAGCGCCTGGGGACCAACTCCGTTGGTGACGGTGCAGGGTACAAATACCTTTAACATTTAACATTTGCTAAGATCCCGGTACCTAAGTGGCTTTCAACAGATTCAATCGCATGCTTCTTTATGGCTGTGGCTTTCAACAGATTCAATCGCATGCTTCTTTATGGCTCTAGCATTAACATGATGTGGTTGAGCCTTGCTTAAAGCACTCCGAAAATGAAGAACTGACTCTACGGATGCCTAACAGTAAAGACACACTGAAAAATAATTAGATTGCCACTTTGTATCCCAACAGCGCTACTTCGATGGAGAACGTTTGCTAGTATGAAGCCTCTGAACACAACTTGTAAAGTGGTACGTGACACAAAGACAGGATAGTTTAAGTTGCATGATCGTTGCTTTTATCTAAAGAGACATTTAACTGTTTCTCATAAACCACATGAAGTTATCTTGCTAAACAACTAAAAAAAAGCAATTGTGTGATTCTTACATGTTACATTTGTTCTTACCGTGGCATAATGAGAAAGAGATCTTTGGTACATATGTAATTTGGCAGGTAGCATTGGAACAAACAAGTGGCCTTTGCATCTCGAAATCTCACACATATTTGGAAATGTTTGAAGAGAAAAATCACCAAGAAGGATTGATGGCAGCATAAATGACAAATGGTGCTCTTGAAGGGAGCCACGTTTGTGTCAATGATAGTCAAGTTGAGATTTGTGAACTTTTTCTTACATAATTCTGTCGAAATTGCCATGGACTAAGTGGGGAGTATTACTCAGAAAAGAAAGGATTCACATTCTGAATTTGCAAGTTTAGCTTTTAAATAAAATGACGAGCAGCTGAGAATCTGTAACCGAGTTATTACAATAGTCATGCATGATTTCCAGCATGATAAGAATATCTGCTCTTGACACAAATGTTGTCCTTTGCTTTTTTATGTCAGCAAAGAGGCTGGCACAGGGAACAGTTTTTGTAGTCATGCTCAGAGAGCTATGGTCTAGCAAGAAACTAGCTGAACTCTGTCTTGTGTGGTGACTGCCCCCAGTGGTTTGACCAAATTTACCATAAAAGGAGTAGCTATGCACCATTTGTTGCTGCCACCAAGTGACTCTCTCTTGGGGAAGAAGCACAGATTGTTGGCTAAGTACTCTGAAAATGAAAGTTCTCATTGTAGATGATTTTAGATTGATATCCAATGTCGTTATTCTAGCTTCTACAAGTTTGATAATGCAGGAGAGGCTGGGGAATGAACGTGAAGAACTGTTTGGAGCTATGCAATCAGTTGTGTGATCTTCTGCAGACAACTCCTGTAAAAGCACAGCAGTGTTTCAGACCCTCTTTGGTGAAGATGATTGAAACGCCATTGAAAATACAGGAAATGCAGGTCTCTGCAGGTATTTCCAGTATCACTAAAGAACTGTTAACATGAGGCTCTTCATATCTGAATTATATAAAGATAATAAAGATGCTGAAAAGTGTGCAAGTGGGAGTGCTTGATGATGGTGTGAAAAAAGCTTTAATAAATAGATTAATTTCAAACCTATACCATGGGGAATGCACTATTTCCGAAGTAATGCTGGATATACAGTAAAATACCTACAAAACGTGTGCCAGAGGTCTACTGCTACACAATGTGAACAGTTCAAATCTGTAATGATGGCCACTGAGAATATATAGATCACTGAACGGAAACCTTTCAATTTTTAGATGGGCAGGCATTGCCATTAAATTTGAAGGTGACAACGTACATTATTGACACGGAGATATCCATTTTTCAAGCAACACGACTAGTGTCTGTTCTGATACTGTGTGTTAACAGTTGTAATTTGAATGTAGTCAATGGGCCTGTAAATGGTACTTTGGTAAGTTTGTGGTTGATGGAGAGAGTACTAATAAGTGGCCCTCGCCTTTTAGGTAGTGGTTAATGTAGATTGTATTGCCTTTAATGAAGGTATGTGTACTATGGTCTTGTCTCTTTACAGCGTTTTTCAGGACTGTACTTAATTGCATGTGAGGAGACAAAACTTGCACCTGGTGATTCATGTGTTAAGGAATATATCCAGCGACCTGTGTTGTATGATTCCCATCAAGGTATACTACCTAAGCCTCCTTTGTTCAAGCAAAAGGAAAGGCAAGTCAATGGAGGAAAGGATGCAGATAGCTACAACAAAATTAATATTTCCCAATAAGGAGCACTATGTTGATGCTTTGCACACACCTGCTAAATATGTCTACAGAACTAGGAAGGGAGACCAGTGACGAAGCTGAGCACTGAGTAAGACGTGTTCTTTGCAGGCTCGGCGAGGCTGAAAGCATTTGGGCCCGCTACCCGGCATGAACAGGATCACATTTTTACACCTCGGGCCACATGTAAGAGTCGTCAGGGAACCCGAAACACTGATCCCAACTGAGCGACTGTGAGTATGTCCCAGACCAAAGATCTCCACACAAAACAAGCTTGCAGGCTGCCTGATCTTAAGATGTCGCACGGCACTGCAGCATAACAGGAGAACCCAGGTGATGTAATCTTGGCCCTGAGTGCCCAATTCATCACTCCAAGTCACGTAGGTAATCGCTTAAATGCACCTTTAAAAAAAAGCGAGTAGGAAATAATGCAGCTGAGCTAGGGGCATGGAGCTGGGTGCCTTTGAACAGCCTGAGCTTTGGGCTCATATTATCCATCCCGGTTGAGGGAGCAGAACAACCCCTTTGATTTTGCAACCAAAAGCTGAAAGGGGGAACAGGTGGGTTCACCTCTTCATTGACAGGTAGTGTTGCAGAAGCGCCATGTGGGTAGAAATTGTATGAAACCGGACACCTAGACGACTGAGACCCAAGTTGTAGACACCTCTTGTAGACACAAGACACTTCCAGGTTGGGCACCAGTGGTTAGCCCTCTACCAAGCTCTTTTGGGAGACTTTCAGTTGCATACACTTAGAAAAGAACCCACCTAAAAAAAGCTCCAAAAAGGTCAAGGTGGCAAACACAATTTATCCCTAATGAAAATTCCCGCCAAAAAACAAAAATGCAAGATTATTACTGAAGCCCAGGTACATGCAAACCCAGCAGATGATGAAGATTTATCAGCACCAGCATCAAAAACACATTATGCAAATGATAAAAGTCAAGTGGACCTATCCTATGAAGTGGCATCATTGAACAAATGTACAGAGGAGACATTGATGAACATGTAAATCTCACATGTGAACAGGCATGTGATCTCTCCCAACTGACCAACCACCTGGACGTACTGGAATCCCAATGCACAACCCAACATTTGAGACAAGAAGGTGCCGAAAATAGATCTAGATAAATTAATATCTGTATAACAGGAATTCTACTACACATATAAGATGTGGACCTAGAGAAATTTGTTCGAGATCTCTTCCAGTCTCTTTTATGATATGATATGGTATGATATGATATGATATGATATGGCATTTATAACGCACCAATACACAAGGGTTTCAAGGCACGAATCAGTGGAATCAAACAGTGCACCCATTGAATTTAACTGTGCACATTGTGTATTTGTATAATGCAGCAAAAGAAAAACCTGATGCTCAATGTCCTCAAAGGAGTTCACCATTTTAAAGACAAAGGAGACAGTCCTGGCAGCAGCCAGGATGACCCCAGAAATTACTTTTAGAGATTCAATGGTTCTTCTCCTGCACGAACTTACGCAGCTGATTCTACTTAAAATGAGAGCTCTCTGAAACTTGACCCTATTGGTTATGCCAAAAATATATGAACTGCAGATGCAGATTCCAATGCTTTGGGAACCTTGTCCTAGAAGGGAAGCAAAACATGATTAATTCTATGTGCAAAGCCACTCAATTAATGAACGCAGAAGCTATTGAAGAAACCCTCGGCTCTCAGGACAAATCTGCCTCCCCAATGAGAATCCCCATTAACCAGAGTGGGAAGAGCAACAGGAAGAAAAAGAAAAGGCAGAAAGAAAATAACCCAAATTCTGGGGAATGATTTAAAACCATAATGATAAATACTTAGGTGCCCATCGAAACGGTTGATCACTTACCAGAGTTTTTGGTGACCACTTCATCTTTACAAAAGACTTTGCATGCAGAGCCTCCTACCAGTTGAAGCACAGTGATCTACTCTAGATCAGAAGCTTTAGATAAATGTTACTATGCTATTCATGTGCGGTTTTGTGGCAAGGGTTTTAATATACATCCCACTATAAATGATGGTCTCATAAAAGGCAAATAAAAAGATATAAGGTTCTGGAAAGTTTGCATTCAAGATGTTTTGTTTACCTATATAATCAATCTCATACCGACAAAATGCTGGAAAGGAATCTGCATCATGTGGTTTATTTGTTTAAGGAAGTTCTGAATTGTTTGTTGAAATCCAAAACTTTAAGACATTAACCCTCAATGTTCAGGACCTATGCTTGGGAAGACACATCTTGGTAGCTAGGATTAATGCAACCTGTACAAAAAACATTTCTCCATTGATATTTTCGTATCTTCTGCATCCAATAAAAGAGGAGTGGCAATTTTATTTTCTAAACGTACTACCTTTGTCAAGAGGGAAATCCTTAAATATCAACATGCTTGATGTTTGCTCCTGAATGGCATTCTTTTTGGCAATGTAATGATGTTGTTTTATTTATTCGTACAAAAGGAAAACCAGAGTGATTATTTAAAACAACTTCTTCTAACACCAGCTTCATTTATGGAAGGGGAGATGTTGATAGGAGTAGACATTCATTTAGTTTTCAATCCCATATTAAAAACGTTTCCGCCACCCACGTCCTCTGATTTCAAAATGTCACTGGTCCTGACATGAATGCTGCAGGAACTGGGACTCATTGAAGCCTGGTGTTTCAAGCATGAGAGGGAAAGTCAGAACAGCCATCTTTGATTTTCTCACTTTGACCTACTGCTATTATCTGCTATGTTGATCAATATGTATCAGATGTTGATATAGGATCAAGGGTCTTCTCAGATCAATCTAATGTAACAGCCACTTTGTGCATAGTAAGAGGGTCCCCTCAACCCAGGATCCAGTGGAGGGTAAGACCCTCTGTTCAAAGATACTATATTCCACAAAGAAGTGGCCACTTCAATAACTAACTACATTAATGAGAGAAATAACAGGGAGATCTTGAAGGGAATGATGTGGGACGCAATGAATGTGGTCATGTGGGGGGACAAACTGGTTCACACAGCAACATATATACAGGCAAAGAAAAGAATAAAGGTACAACTGGAATCTGTAGTCTGCGAAAATGAACACAAACATGCTTGGAAAGTCTCCCATAATGCTTCTAAGTAACTTACGTAAGATATGACAAATCTAGAAGCACGCGTGGCTTTCAACATAGCAAAAGCAATGCTGCAAATCAGGTAATTTTTCTACACTCTAAGTAATGGAGCTAACAGTATCCTTTTATATAAATTGTGTATGATAAAATATAGAAACAATATCCTCTGCTTGACAGATGGCCTGGGCAAGACACATTACCCAGAAAAAGGAAAAATGGAAATCCTCTCAACCTTTTATCAGCGATTGATCACTACCGAAACTCTAAGCTCAGAGCTTTAAAACCAATTCATTGCACAGGCCTGTCTACCACATTTATCTAAAATTGAATGTAAACAATTTGACTCCGCCTTTACAATGGAGGAAATACGATAAAAAATCAAATCTCCTGGCCCTGATGGCTTAACAGCGCAAGATCTTCAAGATCCAGTTGGTCTACACACTGAAAATCTTATTAAATGAATTCCTAAAATCTGACACAGCCATGATCTCAATGGGGGAGTCCCTAACAACTTTATTCCTAAAACCAGGCTAATTAGCTCCTCTGTGCGGTTCTTACCACCCTGTAGCTTGCTTCAACTTGTATGCTAAGATAGATTTAAAGGTTCCTGAAGACACATTAATGGGGATTCTCCCCTAGATTTTCAGTTTGGATCAAACAGGTTTCACACATAACCACACCTCTCATGATAATATCTAAAGAATTATAAACTTGATTGAATTAGGGTGGGCTGGCAAGGCCCCCATCACCATATTTGCTGTCTCTGCCAATAGAGTATTTAATTGGGCAAATTGTGGCTTTATATGGTTATCTTTCCAATCTTTCACATATGGCCTAATTATGGAACCCCTTTACATGTGAATAGGTTAAAATCCCAAAATACAAGGGATCAAGATTAATCACATCGAGCATAATGCATCACTTTATGTGAATGTTGTTATCTTAACCATGACAAATACAATTCAAACCCTCCCTGAGGTATTTGAAGAGCTCAGATCCTTAAAGGTAACATCTGGCCTCCAACTGAATTAAACTATATCATTTGGGATTCAATGTCATTCACATCCAGCCTCATACTTTTAATACAGCATGATACATTCTTATGGCCTAAGGGTGAGCTGGACTACTTAGGTATAAAATGTACACAGTTCTATGAAATGCTTTACCACTCCAACATTCATCCCCTCCTCAATGAATTCATATGGGATCTGGCAAAATGGCCAACTAGGAGATTTCTTGGTTTGGCTGTCTCACAGCCATAAAAGAAATATAATCCAAAGGTTAAATGGCTTCTGCCTTGCCAATTAAAATTCTGGCTCAACCTATCTCAAAACACCTCTATCAGTTGTTGAAGGCTATCTGGAAAGGTTGCAATCCAAGGGTTAAAAAATCCATATGAATTACAAATCCGTACAATAGAGGCTTGTGTTTCGTTAACCTGCAAAGATACATCATGGTAGTCTAACTCCCGCACATACTAACTTGGGGCAAAATAAATCATCTGGCCCACTGGGCACAAGTAGAACAATCACTGACAAAACTAGCCTTACAAGATCTTTGTCATATCGACAAAACACACAAAACCCCCCTCAGAGCATTCCTACCCAATACACAATCCTCCCTTGGTTACCGGGATAAAGCTGCCAGCGGGTGGGTAGTAAGAAGTGGAATGGGGCCGCATTCCTCTGTAACAGGTAACCCGAGCTTTACTCCAGGCTTACAAAAGATGGATTTTACAGAATGGGTAAGAGGAGGTCTATCTGAATTATGACACCTTCATAAATCATTGGTCCACCTTATTTTTGCAGAATGCAAAACCATATTTCAGCTCGCTGATAACACACACAGCGATTATTCACAGATCAGACATTGGATCAAAAACATGAAAGTTCTGAAGGCGGTCACGCGCCCTCCGACAGCACTGCAACTTACAATGAACAATGTGATTAAAAAAGGCAAGGTCTCAAAGTTATTCTGACTGCTAGATATAATGGACCCCTTCCAAAGGTTTCCATATAGGAATCACTTCCGGCATTTATCAGGTGGCACTGGAAGTACACCGAAATGGCTGTCAGACACAACCTTGAATAATATAAACTGGGTATTTACAACACACTTACAGGGTAATTCATAGAATTTCGCACAAAGTGGTGCACGCAGCTGGCGCACAGAGTGCACGTGCGAATGTCTGCGCCAGCCGCGTTCGCCAAAATTGATTTCCGCGCACAGCGTATTCATGGATTTTAGCCTCCAAAACCAGCCGTGGCGCAGAGTGGCGCAGCGACCCTGCAGCAACGCCAGTTACGCCCCCAAGAATGCCCTCGCGCAAGGAAAAGCCATCAAAATTCATAATTCAGCGCAAAGGGCTGCGCTAACCCTGGACCAGTTTACAGGGCTGCCAAACAGCAAACGCCAAGCGGGGAATGTGTATTAATGGGGTGCGCGTGAAGTTTCACACGTGAAAGGGCCTGTGCGAGTGGGGTACGTGTATTACTGGGGTTCGCGGGAAGTTTCACATGCGATTTCAGCAGGGTACGTGTATTACGGCGTTCGCGGAAGTTTCACACGCGAAAGGGCCTGTGCGAGTGGGGTGCGTGTTTTACGGGAGTGCGCAGGAAGTTTCACACGCGATTGAGCTGGGTGCCTGTATTTCAGGGGTGCGCGGGAAGTTTCACATGCGAATAGCCTGGGTACGTGTATTCCAGGGGTGCGCGGGAAGTTTCACACGTGATTGGCCTGTGTACGTGTATTTCAGGGGTACGCGGGAAGTTTCACACGCGATTGGACTGGGTACGTGTATTTCGGGGGTGCGCAGGAAGTTTCACACGCGATTGGGCGTGGGTATGTGTATTTCAGGGGTGCGCGGGAAGTTTCACACGCGATTGGGCTTGGTACATGTATTTCGGGGGTGCGTGGGAAGTTTCACATGCGATTGGCCTGGGTACATGTATTTTGGGGGTGCGCGGGAAGTTTCACATGCGATTGGGCTTGGTACGTGTATTTCAGGGGTGCGTGGGAAGTTTCACACGCGATTGGGCTGGGTACATGTATTTCAGGGGTGCGCGGGAAGTTTCACATGCGATTGGCCTGGGTATGTGTATTTCAGGGGTGCGCGGGAAGTTTCACACGCGATTGGCCTGGGTGTGTGTATTTCAGGGGTGCGTGGGAAGTTTCACACGCGATTGGCCTGGGTACGTGTATTTCAGGGGTGCGCATGAAGTTTCACGCGCGATTTTGCTGTCAGAGCGGGGAACGCGTATTTCGGGGATGCGCGGGGAGTCCTACACGTGAATTGGCAGTGTGGGTCCTCCCAGGTGTCCCCTATACCCCCTCCACGGCCACTGCAGGCAGCCCACACCACAGGGGACTACCCCGCATCCCTGGTCATGTCCCGCAGGCAGCACATCCACCATGGGCATGCCCCCCAGCCAAGCCACATGTCACGTTGCAATATGATCACCAACTCATGTCTCCCAGCACCCCCACCCCCCAGCAGTGCAGGGCACCTGCCAGCAGGCCCCCACACATGTCCCCCAGTATCCCCACCACCCAGCAGTCAGGGGCACCTGCCAGCAGGCCCGCACACATGTCCCCCAGCACCCATACCCCCCAGCAGTCAGGGGCACCTGCCAGCAGGCCCCCACACATGTCCCACACATGTCCCCCTGCACCCACACCCCCCAGCAGTCAGGGGCACCTGTCAGCAGGCCCCCACACATGTCCCCCTGCAAACCCACCCTCCAGCAGTCAGGGGCACCTGCCAGCAGGCCCCCACACATGTCCCCCTGCAAACCCACCCCCCAGCAGTGCTGGGCACCTGCCAGCAGGCCCCCACTCATGTCCCACTCATGTCCCCTTGGACCCCCACCCCTCAGCAGTGCAGGGCACCTGCCAGCAGGCCCCCACTCATGTCCCCCTGCCCCCAGGTCATGACGATCCTCAATCATGGCCCTTATGGCCAGCCTCCCCAGCCCAAAGACCCAACTAAGTATTGCATCCACCCACATAGAAAAGGCAATTACATGATGCAACCCCAATGGCAAGTATGTAAATGAACACATGTCCGTCACACACAGACAATGGTTGCAAGTGAATGTGAAAACCCATATCATAACATGCATGAAATCAATGAGATAATACCACAGATCGAAGTATGAAGAAAAAAATGTATTAAAAGCAACATGAATGGAATTAAAATCAAACAAAAAACAATGGGAATAAAAAAAGAAAAGCTGCATGTCCGTAAAATAATGAAAAAAAAGAAATCATAATCCAAAGGAAAGGTGTCCAAAGTCACAGTCCAACAAAGCAAATCCAAGGGAAAAACAAAAGTGAAAACCATTGCTCCATGGGGAAATCCAAAAAAAAGAGATGAATCCAATAGTGTACTATATACAGATGAACAATCCAGGGTCCATGATCCCAACTGAAGAAATGAAACCTATCAAAAATACTACCTAATGAAAAACTATATACAGAAACGTGGTGCATTGTCCAAGCGCAACCAAAATAAAGAAAAAAACAAAGGAAACCTAACACTATCTAACTATTTACAAGGGCAGCGGGCTAGTCCGACGGCTCACTTTTGGATGTCCCGGGCCAGGCCATCATCAAACTCCTGCTCAATGTCCCGGAGGCGGTCCTCTTCCATGGCCCCGAGGGTTCACAGGGACGATGACATGTTCTCCTCCAACTCCCTGCGAATTGCCTCGAGGCACTCGGCCTGCCTCAGGGCCCTCGCATTGGAGTTCTCCCCCCTGACCATCGTGAGCCGTGCCTCTTCTGCCCGCTGCCGCTCCGCTTCTATGGCATGGACTAACTGCTGCCACACGGAAGACACTTCCCGTCCTGGGTCCTCCTGCCCTCTGGCCGATGCCTGCCCCTCCGATGACGAAGGCCCCGAGCCATCATGGCTCCCCCCTTGTTGCTGCTGCTGCTGTGCCTCTGCCCGTGCCCTGGCTCTTGCTGCCTGCACATCCTCCTCCGGCTGGGGTGCAGTTGTTGAGGTGGCCACCCCTGCTGGACATCCGACTCCCGACTGTGGCAGGGATGTGTCCTCCACCAGCCCGGCCGCAGGGTCAGATGCAGCTCCACAGGGCACCCAGGTGACACATGGGTGGGAAGATGGCACGGAGTACGACTGACGCATAGGGGATTCAGTTGAGAAGGGGGTCGGAACAAGGCCCAGCAAACAGAGGAATCCGGCCTTGGTGACCTGTCCCAGTAGGTCGACGTGGTGAACGAGCCATTTGAGACGACATGCAGTCTCCCCATGAAAAGACTGCATTTTGCCTCGCATGGCCCGTTGATGCAACACCACACCACCCAGGACAGGCTCAACCCGGTCCCGGATAGCCACATCCGCAGGCAGAGGAAGGCCAGTTGTCGTAAGCTCATCCCCTGCCTGAAAATGGGTCTGGACGTAGGTAACCCTGCTGGTGCAAGATGATGCAGTCACAGGATCGGGACAGGATTACACACAGGCACCTCCGCGGCGGCCTGTGCTGCCTCCTTTCCCTGCCCCTGCACTGCACCACTAGCACCAGTGGAATCCCCACCTCCAGACCCCATCTCTGTCCCTTGCACGGCCTCCTCCTCCACCAAACCCCCCACCAACCTGGATGACTCCGTGCCATCTTCCTCCGTCAGGCCCTGTGGGGTCTCAGCTGCCCCTTCTGCTGCCGAGGAGTCCAACTCCGACCTCCACCTCTTGGACCTCCCCTCGGCAGCTGCGACCTGGGACGCGGCACCGGACTCCTCACACCCCGACAAGATGACAACCTGGGAGGGGAGCCAGGCCTTGCGTCTCTGGCTGGTGGTGCAATCCCTGCCGCTGTGCTCCACATCACACTCTCGGCCCTCTTCATCAGTCAACGCTGCAGACAGGGAGAGATAGGACACAGGCATCAAGGCACTGTACAATGGACTCATACACACATGACAGTTGCACACGAGTGTCATTGTCAAACTTCAGACATGGCATCACAATGCCATCACAAAAACACATGTCATTTCAAATCACACACATGAGCTATTCCACAGCCATATCGCAACAGCCAGCACCGTCCATACACATAAAACAGCATGAGCAGGCAAAGGTGAGCCAGACATAACATGAGACACAGGGAGTGCACTAGACATGCACACACGCCACCACACTTACATGCATGTGTACACCTCCACCAAGTGTCGCAGTGATGAGATCGGCATCCATGTCACATCTGGCAATCAGTCTTCTACATATCAGTCTCACAAGCATCCATGTTGCATGACAGTTGCACACTTGTCAGATACACATACATGCACATGTACACAGTGCAGATACATGCAGCTGGAACCAACATCCATGTGTGACACCACAACCTTGACAACTGACATACACAGTCATTCAAACATGTGTGCTCACACATCTGCATTTGGCCTGCATGCTTACCCACAAATACACCATCCATGTGTCTCACACATGAAAGGACTTGCATGTGTCAGCCTCACGGCCCTGTACATACACATCCATACATGGCCCTACAAAACCACATGTGCAACCTGCACACTACTGGCACACCACCACACGCACAGCTTCCAATCAGTATGCATGTACACTTACCGCTCGATTCCAGACGGGTGTGCCTCTCAAGGACCTGGACGTGGAGTGCTGGGCATACGCGTTCCAGGACCCTCATTTGGTCTTCCGACAGGTGGCCCCGGCGCCCCTTAGCATCTGCTGCCTTCAAGAGGCGCCGGGCCTTGTTGAGGGTCCTGGACCTGAAGTCCTCCCAGCGCTTTTTGACATGATGGAATTCGCGGACTGCCACCCCCTCTGCGTTGATGGCAGTCACGATGTCTGTCCAGATCCTGGTCCGTCCTTCCTTGTCGGCGCGCAACCTTCCGAAGAGGGCAGGACTTGCTCCACCAGGACACCAACTTCGGTGGCAGTGAAGCTGGTGGCCCTCTGCCTCTCTGGCTGGGGGTTGCCAGTGCCGCCAGATGGTGTAGTGCTGGACATGGCAACCCCAGAGGCAGGAGTGGGTGGGCAATTGGGTCCTGGGGCTGGGCTGTGGAGCAATGGAATCCCAGTCGGGAGTCTTCGGTTCCAGCAGGGGTGGTCACAGCAACAGCACCCCTGGCTGACGTGCAGGCAGCAAATGGCAGGGCAAGTGGGCAGCAGGCAATCAGGCAGCAGCAGATGGCAGGTGGGAGCGTGCTCGGGGCTCTGGGGGGCAGTAATTCGGCCTTCTGGGCAAGAGCGTGGTCTTCCATGTGTGAACGCGTGGCCAGCTGGCGTGGCCAGCTTGATACGGAGTAATTTGGCACGTGAAAATCTTGCATGCCAGCGTGTAATTCGAGGAAAGGCCCTTAGCGTGTAAGCGCATCAGCGCAAGTACGCGATTTCATTGGACCAAAGGCCCTTAGCGCGTAAGCGCATCTGTGACGTAACGCACGCAGGTATTTCCCCCATAGCACGTGATGACAGAGCACACGTTGAAAAGCTGCACGTCCGAGTGTCAGCGCGTGTAATTGGAGGAAAGGGCGCGTACACTAATAAGTGACGTGTACGTGTGGGCCGGTTTAAAAGGTACGTGTAGGACGCCATTTCCTTGTACGTGCTTTTGGTGGAGAGCGAGTGGGTGGATTCTGTACTTCTTGTCGGTTCACACGCGATTACTTCACAGCGTTTCAAGTTCGTACTCCCTGTTACCTCTGACAGCTTTCATTTTTCTACTTTTTTTGGGCCTGTTTCCTCAAACAATGTTCACTTCTCCTTTTGTCCTGTCTCCTCAGACAGCGTACAATTCTTCTTTTGGCGGGGGTGTTGCCAACGCGCACACGCGCGTATTTTTCACGTTCTTTTTCCAGGCAGACGATGAGTTCCGCACGTACTTAGCAACTGTGCTTGCCCCGTGTGTCGCGTACCCCTTCAGAGGTCATTGTAGGCTGCGTGTATCACACATACGCTTATTTTTTTGTTTCTGGGTGCGACAGCGTAGTGCGGGTTCATTTTTCCACGCACGTGGTCTACGAGGGGTTGCGTGCATGTTTATTTTTGTTTTTGGGCTGCCTGTGCATTGCGTGACCCGTCATCTTCCCCCAGGGGTCACAGACAGCTTTGTTAGAGCACTAGGGTACGAATTTCATCTAGTACCCTACCCCTTTGACCCCCAATTGCCCAGGACAATAGTTTACTGCTCCTCCCATACGCACAACAACATCAGTGCCATGGTTGGGAGGCGACCAAGCACTAAGGGAGGCAAAGGTGGCCTACCTTAAAAAGGTGGACATGGTGGGCGCAGTAGGGGATGTGGCCGGGATTTGCAGGGTGCCCCTATACCCCCATGTGTGGAGGACCAATCAGGGACACCCATGACCCCCCCATGGTTGAGGGAAACGTGGCTGAGACCATCCCAGCTCAGCCCTTGTTGGACCAGCCCATTGTGGCACCTGACCTGGCACAGGATGACTCCCTGGCTGACTTCCAGGTCAGCAAGTCTAAGCCACGTGTGGCGGTGCAAATTGTCACCAAGCCACGTGGATCTGGGGCAGCTATGTCATCTGCTGCCTCAAGTATGCTGGGTGGTGAGGCTGCAGGGGCAGCTGCAGCTCCATCCGCCCCAGCTCTGACTCTCCCAGCCAGGACAGTGTCGGTCCTGGTCCATCATACTGATGTTCCCCCTGCCAACATCACACTTCAGACAATGCCTGCACCAAGTCCTATGGTCAATGTGCATTCGCACACTCCAACAACCCAGTCCACCGGTGATTCTGCCCCTACTGACCAGAGCGGCGTTAGCCACTCTGGCTCCGCTCCACCTTCTAAAAAGAGGAAGAAGGGTGCTCTGGCGCGACAGGCTGAGACCCCAGGCATGGCTACACACTCCTGTACCTCAAGGAAGCCTTGCTTCAATGATTCAGAACTTGATACACTTGTGAGCTATGTGTTGCAACATAGCCACGAAATGGTGGTGACTGCAGGGTCCAAGACCACACCTGGTCAACGTAAGGCACACTGGCAGACCATCGCCAACCACATAAGAGCCCTTGGATTTGTGAGGCGCTCAGCTGATGATTGCTGATGTGGTGGAACGACCTGAAACGCAGAGCAAAGAACAAGCTGGCCTCAAGTCATGCCTCTACTCTGGTGACTGGGGTGGGTCTCCACAAGAGGACAACAAACTCACTGAACATGAGTCTGTTGCTGGGACCTTCATCACAGACGAACAGATCCGAGGGGTGGGAGAACTACCCGATTATGACACTTTGTCCGGTGAGTGCCCATGCGTGTGTGTGGAATGCATGTGTATGTTGTTTGGGTGACGGGTTCTGATTGAGTGGCAGGTGAGGGTGTGTGTGACTGAGTAGTATGGGTCACCCATGTGCTGCATCGAAAACGTTCTGCAGCCTTGAATTTGGGTGGGACACTATCCCTTCTGCCCACAGTAGTAATTTAGCACAACATTACGGCAGTTGCCCTTGAGGTGGCATGATGTAACAACATTGTTTGTATTTTTCAGTGTTCTTTCAGGCTGATTGTTTCAATTCTCCCACTTTTGCAACACATTCCTCAGCCCTATTGTGACATATGTGACATGCTTCTGTCATTGAAGAAACCCACATTGGCCCACATGTATCACCTTGGTAGTTGAATGATTTGACAATTCAGGCTGAATGAGTATTGTCCTGATCACATGATGTTTTTGGGCCTGTTTGAACGTGGAACATGCTAGTTGTTTCCTGTCATGTTGAAGTGCACAACCTTTGATGTGTACATGGCCCTGCAATCACTGTATTTTTGTACACTGGGTGTGTTGCAGTGTGTGGCACATGGCGTATCTTTTCACACTATGTGGCATTTTTCATCTCTTCATGTCCATCTCACATGGATGGGTGACAGTACTCATTCACTGACATGTGGATGTACTTGTGGAATGTACCATGGCTATGGTACATGCCATCTGTGTGATGTGATGTGTCATTCATGTGTATAGGACATGCCACTCACAGGCCAATGTGTGATGGCAGTGCTACCCAGCATGCAGCAAATGTGTTGCTCTTCCATCTTGGTGTCATCAGTGTCAGACTTTTGCCTCCCCTTCCAACTCTGTGACAGTGCATGCATGGGAGGGTTATAGTCATGTGGGACATGTGTAAATCATGTACTGGTTCTGTAGCTTGTCAGGCCTATTTGTGTGCTATGGTGCTAATGCCTGTTTACATTTTTTGTCTTTCATGTTTTTGCAGGGGATGACGCACTTGATGCTGTTGAGGTTGAGGAGATGGTGCAGACCCAGGAGGAACCTGAGGCACAACTGGCCACCCGTGGGGGACGTGGTGTGGTGGTGGGTGAGAACCCACTCTTGCTGCAGACGATTCTGTCCAAGGATGTCTCTGGGTGCACCTCCCCAGACCTCTATTCAGGTGTTGATTCCGATGATGAGACCTATGTGGCGTCGCAGGTAAGTGTTTCTGGAAGGGGTTCTGTTCTGTCCAACCTACCATGGGTAGAACCCTCTATGGGGATGTCAGTGTTGGTTAGTCAGCCTTTGGCGGTTACGGGTGCAGGGTCACACTCCACAACATCTGATCCTGTTCCTGGGCCAGCAGATCAGAGGGGGAATGCAGTCCTGCAGCCTCAGGCAGTGCCGGCACAGCAAGGCGCAGATCGCCTTGCCCCAAACAGGTGTGGTGCCCGCCGACGTGGTGGCCGTACGCCACCAGGCAATACCGCATGGGAACAATCCATGTACGGTACGGCAACCCACCAGGCAACATCAGTTGAGATGATGGCTCAAGCAATGGAGAGGGTGGCCACTTCCATTGTCCCCCCTGGAAGGCAGATGGAGCAACTACAGCAGGCAACAGGCTCCATTTGCCAATCACACAGGGAGGACATGTTGGCATCCAACAGGGACAGACGGGCGGCACTGGAGACTCTACGCCAATCGATATCAATAGAGTCCCAGGGACACAGGGAAGCCCTGAGGGTAGAACTCCATCACCTCAAGGAGACTCTTGTTGATCCTGAGACTTCCACCAACTTGAGGACAGAACAGCAGCTGGAGCGGCTCACACGTTCGCTCTCAGCTGAGATGCAGGCAACTCGGGAGGAGATCCGGGAATCACGTCAGGTGCTGCATGGGGATCTCCGCACTATAATCCTCCAGAACGAGACCTTCCACAACCGCATGCTTGCTGCCATGGAGGACCATACCAGGGCTTTGCGTGGCCTGCCTCCCATAGCACCACCACCTCCTGTGGCAGCAGCAGAGGGTAATGAGAGCGACAGCAGCAATTCACCCACATTGGCATAGGCGTGCAGGCCATGAGCCCATGGAGGAGTTTTTTTTCCCAAAATCCACACAGGCGGCTGTTGGTGCGCACCTTGTCCTCGGACCTCCTGGGTGCCCCCCCCCCCCCTGGCCCCTGCATGGCCATTTTTGATTTTTTACTTTTGATTTTTTGATTTTTGATTTTTGATTATTTTTTAACTGTGTTGCCTTGTGTGGCTCCCGTGGTCATCCACTGTATTCCGGCTGGGCACATGCAGGCTTGTCCTGAGTTTGGGTTCAATGCTTGGGTTCGTGAGACACACACCCCTCCTGCTTCCCATTTCCATGGGCTTGCAAAGGGTGTGACCCAGTGACAGTGATGTACACAGTGATGTTGGGCTCCCATGAGCTGTGTGAGCAGTCTGTAGTCAATACTGTGTAGACATTCCTTGTGTATATTGTTGTTGTATTGTACACTGCATGTTGGAATTATGTATGCTTCTGCTTCCATGTCTCCCTCTGAATTTTCAGGTTCATTCCTCATGTTTCACAAGGCTGTCTACTTTGGAGATGGAGTTCATGTTGTATGCAGTAAACAGACAAGTTTTGAAGCCTGCAAAACTACATTTGGAAGGGGGCGATGTGGTGGCATATTCAGGTTGTAAGACTACGACTACTTTAACTTAGTACTGTCATGTTTTAGTTATGTTTGAGCTTGTGTAGCTGCATTGTATTGTTGGTAAGTATTTGGTCATGTGTGTTGTTAGTTCAACATTACTGGGAGCATATTGTGTGTGGCCAGTTTCCATTAGGGACACTGTACTTTGTGACACTTGTGTCAGGTTTTCGGGATTGCTTTGTTTGCTCTCACATAGCATGACATGCCATGGTGTGTTGGGTGGTGCTGCTGGGGAGGGGTTGGGTGACATGGCACTGTTCTCATGTTGTATTTTGCAAGGGGGTAATGCATTTAGCAGCATATGTGTCTTTTGATGACACAGCATTGGTGGTGTTTCTGTAGGTAGGGATGCACACATTGTGACACTTCCAGGTGACCAATCTCAGGCTGGTATGGTTGTGACAGTTGACTGTCCCTTGTGTCATCATCAATTGTCAACTGGTATGTGGCAGGGCTGTGTGCACTACACAGGGGTGTGATTCTAAGTGAAGTAATTAGCCACCAGGTGGGTTCGGGCTGCCTCACCCCGTGCCCTTTCCCCTCCCATGCGCAGCGGGCGTGCATGTGGTTGGTGATGTGGGGGCACCACCATGTCCACCGGTAGGCCCCGGCATGTTGCAACATTGTGCAGGACACATGCTGCTACTATGATCCTGCACACTACTGGGGGAGCGTATAACAGCTGCCCGCCAGAATGGTCAAGGGAGCGAAAGCGTGAATGAGAACTCCGAATGTGCGCTCCACTATGCCCCGGGTTGCAATATGGGCTGTGTTGTATCTTACCTCGGGTGGCATGGTGGGGTTCCGAATTGGCGTCATCATGTGGGTGCTCCGAGGGTAGGCACTGTTCCTGGGGAGGTGGTGATGGGTATCATTAGTAGGCTTGCGACATTACTCAGTATCTGGCATGCATGCATGTACTGTGGCATTTATACTCACCAAGCAGCCATGTATCGCCATGCCGCCCAGCTTCTAGGTCCCGGTTTAGGGTTGACATTCTATAAATGAAACTGTGGTGGGTGGACCCTGGATAGTTGGCATATACTGAGGTGATGATTCCCTTGGCATCACATACTACCTGGACGTTGATGGAATGCCAGTGCTTCCGGTTTCTATAGATGTGCTCTGATGCCCTGGGGGGACGTAGAGCCACATGGGTGGAATCAATGGCACCTAGGACTTTGGGGAATTGTGCCACCCCGTAGAAATCCTGGACGGCAGCCTGCCTTTCTGCAGGTGCTCTGGGAAGGTATATGTGCCTGCAGACTGATGGACGTGCAGTCATGATGGCCAAGACCTGGTGTAGGCAGCGTGACTGTGTGGCCTGTGACACCCCCCCCCCCCACTATGGCACTTGTCCGCTGAAATGATGCGGTGGCCAAAAACTGCAGTACATTGCGGACCTTCTCCAGGGGGCTGAGTGCTTGGGAGCAGAGGGTGGGTGATGTGAGGTCATCCTCCCACTCACTGACCAGGTCGAGTATTATGTGAGGTGGAAACCTGTACCTCCCATACACCTGGTCATCAGGCATGCCAAAAAGGCTGGTTCTGGGTGTGAAAATTCTGGGCCTGACTATTCTCCTCCCTCTCCTGCGGTATCCCACGACCACTGCTGCTAGGAACGGTATGTTCATCCTGGCGTCTGAGCTTGCTTGTTGTTTGCGCGCACTTTTATGCTGTGCGGGTCCACGTATGCGCGCTTCCTGCTGGCGTACGTGTTTCCGGATTAGCGCGTCTTTTTTGGCGCGTGCGTGTGGGCGTTCCGCGCATTTGCCTCCTGTACTTCCCCGCCCATCCCAGTAATATACGTACCCTGCTCGCCCAGGCCCAATCGTGTGTAAAACTTACCACAAGCCCCTGAAGTACACGTACCCCGCTCGCCCAGGCACAATCGCGTGTAAAACTTCCCGCGAGCCCCTGAAGTACACGCATCCCGCTCGCCCAAGGCCAATCACGTGTGAAACTTCCCGCGCACCCCCGAAATGCACGCACACGCTGTTTTTGACACAGCGGGTGTTCGTATTTGTCGCGTACCCCTTTGCACGTCATTTGTCCTAGAGGGCCACAGTATGGGACAATCATCAGAGCTGTATATACGTGCTTTTTGTTAGCGCACATTTTGGCGCACATTTTTTTCATGCGCAGGGACGCTACCACTGCCTTCGTGTGGCGGACGTGTTTAGGCCTGTGCGCATCTTCGCCCGTGCGCTGGTTTGCCCTATTTGATTCCATGAATACATGTTGTAGGCGAGCGTGTGGGCATCCGCGCACTTTCCTCCTGTACTTCCCCCGTGACGCCTACATTTTCACACGTTGTTCCCCATTCCGCGTGTCACACCACGTTTTACACCTACTTTTCTTATGTGCGCCGCGCTATGTGCGCTTTCACTGTGGCCGTAGTGCACCCTGTTAGATGACCTGTGCGCCAGCGTGCGCCATGCAGATTTTCAGCGCACATCCCAGATTTTACTCGCGCACGGACTTCCATGAATTGATGTGCGTGGATTTTGCTGCGATTTTCGCACTTGCACTGCGATTTTCGCACTTGCACTGCGATTCGCACGGTTTCGCACACTTGCGCGGGAATTTTCAGCGCACATTAATTCCATGAATCGTGCTCTTAATATCCAGAGGTTTCTAAGCACGGACCCGGGGACTGAACCTGTGTTTCTCCACATCATCTTACTTCCAAGGCGAGCAAGTTGCCCCTGATACATCCTCCCTGTGAAAAGGCTTCATGTATTATGATACGACTGGAGAAGACAGCCCTCACAATTAGGTTGGACACCAGCCAATCAGGAAAAGACTTTTAGTGCAGCGCAATGTGTTCCTTTAAGTCTTTGGTTTGAAAATACCATCCTGCTTGATTCCAGGATTTAGAGCCTTTGTGCGCTAAAGCAATACACCTGTCAAATAATACATTTTGATAAGAAGTCATATATGTAAACAATTTGTCTCTAGCCATTATGTGAAATGGCTGCAGTCTCCATTTTCATGTAAGTGAAGGAAAAACAGTCAGGCAACTGTGTGGGTGGATTAGACATGCAACCACACCTACTTAAGCATGCAATAGAACTCTGTACATAATAGCAAAGATTAAAATTGATATGCGACAACATGAGATATGGCACTAGGTATGACCACAGAGGAGTAGGCAAGGGAGGGCCAATATGATGCCAAACTGATAGACATGCTGAACTGAGCTAAAACACACAGATGAATATGAAACCAGAAATGCGGTTTTACATATTACAAAGGATAATTGAAGCTATTTTTGAATGAATGATGGCACACGACAGATTTTTACATATGCCATGAAAACTCATTTCACCTTAAATAACAAAGCCATACATATGTATTATAAGAAATTTGCCAAACAAGTTTTTTTAGTACCAAGCTATTGATAAATTGGAAGTGCAGCCCTTGAACAAAGGGATGAGCCAATTGTGATCAAGATTTGGTGAGATTGACGTGAATGATGCATTGTAAAAAATGTAATGCATAGATAATTAATATGCATCATTTAAAGCAAAAGCTAGAGCATCATGCGAACTATAGCAGAATATAAGCAGAATTGGCAAACATTTTAAACAAGAGAAAGGAAAAGGGCTTTTTTTTAGAACATAAACAGAATATGCACATTTATGAAATCCATATTTTTAAACAAAGTACAGAAAAATCCTGCAGTGTTATTTTTTGTGCTTCGAATGTCACAGTACTATAACTGAAAGCATATTGAATGTTGTTTCATATTTTTATACTAGAACATATCATAAAAAGATCTTGTTAAAAAAAAAGTATGCATGCTATCACTTATTTCATCATCAATGCCATCACTGACATCATGGATGCCATCCCTAATGAGATCACGTGACACTATTCATGACATAACTCATGATATCACAGATGACTTCACATATGACATCACTTATTACATTACACATGACCAGTGCATCCTTCATTATCCATGTTTGAAATTAGTGTACTTTGTGGGGCTTTTTAACAACACCACCAAGCACTCCAATTGAAACAACTGTAACCACGTTTGCATATGCAAAGTCTGCAGATTTCCTCATATTTACAGTAAGTTATTTGTACTGGAAATCATTCCAGTGTTTTACAATACCTTTGCTGCCGGTATTGCTGTTCTTTCATAGGAGTTAACTGGAGGAAATCACTAAAACCAAGCACATGTGTCTTCCAAAGAGTATTTCATACACAACCTTCGGTACATCTTGCATTCTAAAATGGACCAACACCAAACTAATTAATCCACAAAATTAAATTTCACTTTCTGGAGAACGTGTCCAAGTTTCTCGAGGGGAAAGTGTCTTAATTCCAACTTGGTATCATGCTCCACTGAATGCAACAAGAACTTGTGCAGGGTTACTATGTTAAACTCTGCCAAACCTGTTGGAGTAGTCACGCCACAAGAGACAGTGCAGCTGGTTTATTGCTGGGCAAAAGATCTCAGAGCACGAATTAGAATAGTTTTTCCTGTTCTCCCCTGTCCAATAACATTCAGGAACAACAGATCACATCGACCAAAAGAGCACTCACTGGGCCTCATTACGACCCTGGCGGCCGTGGTATGAACGGTGCCGGTAAGGTACCGATACTGTTCATACTGGGCCGCCACATTACGAGCTTGCTCGCGGGTGGCGGTATGCGTGTCTCGTCTGGCCAGACGTACATACCGGCACCCGCGAGCAGACCAGGATGCTAACAACGGACCCGTCATTAACGGGTCAGTTGTTAGCATCCTCCCCATTGAGCCCTATGGGGGCTCAAATGGGAATGGGGACTTACTGGGTCCGGGTCCCGAAAATGGGAATTACCGGGCCTGCAAAAGTCAGAATGGCCTGGTAATTCCCTTTTTTAGGGACCCGGACACGAGTTTGGAGGTAGCCATGCCGGTAATGATGGCATGGCTACCTCCAAACTCGTAATGAGGCCCACTGTTCTCATGCAGCAAACTATTCAGGAATTCCATGTGCTGAGCATTAATATTCAGAAACAATGTATCTATATCAATATCTCAGTCCTTTGCTTCCCTAGTAGCATGCTGAACTTCCTCCATGGCAAGCTCAATATTGGTTTGGACAAGTGGATCACCACATGAATTCTGACTACCTTGCAGAGGCTCTTTACTCTCACTCATGAGTAATATTTGTCATTTGTGTTGCTACTTGTTCTTCTTGATGATATTTCTCCTGTAATATTTCTAGATATTGTTGAGACTTTGAGTGCACATTCTGCTGAAATTCGCCTAACGGAATTACCGTTACCACCACTTGGTCCATGAACTTATCACAGGATTACAATTAGTACTAGTGATAATTCCCCATTTGTCTAGTCCATACGAGTCTGTGGGAATTATTTGTAGATTTTCCACCCGTGGCCAATTTTTAGAGGTGAAGTGGTGGATTTAGGTCAAGCAACAACCTGTGGGTGAATTTGCCACCTTTCCTCCAAAGATCAGTGGTTGCACCGGGTGGCAATACCACCGCTAGGAAATCTGACGAAAATTGTAATTTGGCGGTGCAGGAAAAGTGGCGGTAATGGAAGTAACACCACTTTTATCCTGCATGCCAAATTTGAAATGAGGCCCACAATTCTAACTTTCTTTTGTTCAAATACTGCTGCCACTGTATACAAACTTCTAAGGGACTATTTCTTATTATGACAAGCTGTAAACAACTACAAAATACAAAAGTAAAACAGTTCCTTTTTCTCAGCAGTTTGGGAAGAAAGTGTCATATGATTGATGAACGATAGAAGTTCATGTTTCAACAGGCAACCTTTACATCCAATTAATTAGCAACAGCAGGATTTCATGTCACCTTTCACGTTGTGGTATGAGTATTACTCTGCTACGACATGCAAACAAAGGACCTCCAAGTCAAAGGCCCGCTTTGGTTAATAGATGTCAATCAGATCACCTTTGAGGATGTCTCTACTGTCAGGCATCCTTTCTGTCAATTCTTCAATGACAATAATAGGCTTCAGCACTAATGTCCTACTAATTGCAGGACCAAGGCTAGCAAAACAAAGTTGATACTCCGGCCGTACAGAGCTAAGCTAATGGGTTGATGTGAGACTGGCAAAACCCATTGTTGTTACAATTTTCTGCTTTGGTTAAATAAGTGGTAACATACCCGGCAACTACTGTTGTATTATCAGATATGTGTTGGAAATCAATGCTCAAATTCCAAAGCAGAGCAATGACAGTTGTAAGGGAGACATGGTATTACATGTGTGATACTAACACAAGTGTTACAAGTTTCAAAACCTTTATTCAATACTTGGGGTTTTGAAAAACTCCTACTGTGCCCTGTAGCTATGATGGGAGTAGTCTCTACCATCTAATAATAAAGAAAACACAGTGCTAGTCAGTCTTTGTCAAATTCAAATGGCCTATTCTAACAAAACCGAATGCCTGCCCTACATCTTATACAAAAAGTTGGTAAACGGGAATGTGTATGCAAAGGAAATTCACTGTTATAACATAAAATATCAATGTGGCTGAGTCAGCTCTCCTCGCCATGTTGGACAGCATGGATTAAGGAATCCCCCGTAAACAGGATGACACATTCTGGTTCAGTTTATCAAAAAAAGACATTTCAAAACGTGGGTAGAGGCCCGCTTGGCCTTCCACGTTAAAGTCACTTATTCCAGTTTTCCAAATGTTCTTTCACAGTTCAACAAAAGTTCACATAGGTCTCCCTATGTCAGGCTCAGAACTTCAACACAAAATGTACCTGATTCAACATCACATAGGCAACCCTCAGTTGGGCTCAGGCCTCACAATCACAGCACTTGCAGGGATTTCCTTCCCCAAGCTTTATTCACATTTCGTTAGGGGTTCCCTTCCCCTATCTTATTTCATATTCCAGGTCTCCCCCGGTCGGGCTCAGACCTTCCACTGATGTCGAAGACTTTCGATTGTGTGAGACTTTTTCCATAGACCTATGCAAGACCACTTTCACTTTCATTTTACCTCTCCCTTATTGTATTTGTTGAGGTGTCTCTTGTCTTTGTAGTTCCTTTAACATAAACAACAATGTTCAAAGAGATTTTTCTCTTAAAGCAATCACCTTTTAACTTCCCTTTCGATGGGATTAATCTTGACCGTTGCGCATTTCAGAGTTTATTTACTTGCTACTTTATAACAAGAAATCAAACATTTTGCGGAGACTTTCAAGTGGGCTACTTCATTTCGTCGGACTGCTCTACTACTCTGTAACACTTGTTTCACAATCATTAACTTTAGAGTTTCTTGCGTCTCATCAGCATGCGCACAACCTTCAATT
The DNA here is from genome assembly GCF_040938575.1 of Ambystoma mexicanum. Lineage (NCBI taxonomy): Eukaryota > Metazoa > Chordata > Amphibia > Caudata > Ambystomatidae > Ambystoma > Ambystoma mexicanum. The sequence continues at coordinate 79,389,755 of NC_090941.1, forward strand.
GTGAGATACACTGTTGTGGCTTCAATCTTTCCTTGACACAAACCGGCCGTTATTGTAACGAGTCAAAGGGATTTGGCTTTCGATGCATATGATTTACGGTTTCCCAGTTACAATGAACTCCTGCAGGGACCTTCAGTGTTTCCCCACCCTTCGATCTGGTACCTCTATCGATCGCCCTGCTCCAGTGGGATCACAGTTGCCCCAGAAGATCTGCTCCTTCTTGTGTCTCACCTTGCTCAGAGTGTGTCCCTCTGTTCCGCCTTTTATCTGTGGGGGGGAAGCTAATGGGTATCAGATGTATGTGATTAAGGTCAAGTGCCTGACTTTGCGTGACCTGATTAACGGGACATGTCCAATGAGATATGTAAGTGTTAGCCACTTTACTCTCAGTCGCCTTCTTCCTTGGCATTTTCTTTACTGCAAATAAATCACTGCATGGCTAAGAATCTATGATGAAAGAAATGTGAGATGAGCACAGCCTACATAGCATGATATTCAGCTGGCATCATCCGCAGTCTGCATTCTTTCTTTTAGTTACTTTAATGAATGACATCTGTAAGATCATTCCTGGGATATTCTGCACAACTTAAAGACACAGACAATGTGAAGGGACAACACATCCCACAGCATACACTGGACCTTTGAATGCCATTTGTACCAATGGTACAAATTGGTACAAATTTAGTCCACTCATGCTGGCTTGGATATTGCTTATCTTTGACTCTAAAACTACATCCTTTTCTTTTACATTTTCCACCATCACAAAGGCAGTACAATTTTGAAAGCTTGTCTATGTCTCGATAGTGTGAATCACTGACTAGAAAAGAATAGTACATTCACTTTCATAGATTAAGTGGAAAATATAGGTTTTCTTTCAATTGGTCATTCTAAAAAACATTAGAATGTACGAATATTCTGAATAAGAAATAGTTGTTCGACACTCATCCAATTCTTCTCCTTTTCGGTACAGATAAAGCATTGAGAAACATCTAGCTCCTAGACCATTCTCCCATACACTGACTGGTGCCCATCTTCTTGTCTAATGCCTTTTTTACTTTCCTAACATGAATGAGCTTCTGCCATTTAAAACAAATCATTTTGGAAACTCCATTCATCAAAGCAAGCACAGAAATTTCGTCTTAACATGTGAAATCCAAACTCGGAACATTGTTCTTCAAGTGGCATTTTACTCATTTTACTAGCTGTTTTCGATGCTAATTACAAGATAGTTTCTAGTCTACCACCTGAAAATGATTATGTGTTTGAGCTAACAGTTAGCTCATACATATTTAGCTTAAGATGAATCACAGACATGTCCATGCTATTTTAAATGCTGCTTTAAAGCATTGATTTTTAAGCTAGTGAAATAACATGTTCCCAAGATTTTAGTTTCACAGGAATACAAATCACTAAATAGAGATAGAGTGTTTTCCAAGCATCATCTCTTCCATAACATACTTTCTGAGTAATGTCCAGTTTCTATATCTATAATCTACAGAATGTGTGTCAGAAAGACACACAAACATTCCCAGGCTGCTTGTTGGCAACAGGCTCAAATGCAGGCATTCCATTGCCATACTTTTCAAAGATTAATTCCTTTCAAAGCTTATGAACTTCATGTCCTGGTGCAACATCTAAAATTGTAATGGAAGTGTCAAAATTGGAAGATAACTGCTGAAAACATTTCAAAGAAAACTTCACTTCATCTATAGTGGCAGTATAAGCAGATTGTTCAGAAATGCAAAGAAAGTGTATGGCATCGATACATTTTAACATAGTTAATTTTGGCATGATGTGCAGCAACATATGTATATGTTGAAATTGGCTGAAACACATTCCTTTTCCCAGGCAAGCCAAGAAATGACCCTGTTGACACGTACATTGATGAATGTCACAGTGATCATTTTTTGTGAGCTTTTTAATCTTCTTTTCACAAAAATTATAATGTAAAATGAGAGAGAGAGAAAATCTTTTAGAAGTCTACTGAATTCATGGTGAATGTTGTAAATAGAAGAACGCTTCCACTGAAGGAGAGGTTCTCTCAGATCAGAAGAAATGTTCCCTGACTTTCCCCACATTTTCTTCCAAAACCCAACTTTATTTCCTAAAATTAATGTATAACAACATTTTTAACCTCAATGACACTCCCTGATTCAGTTATAAGGAAAGTCACATTTGACTTCTGATGATAACCTTCCTCCCTAAAGAAGGTTTCAGAGTGAGACTATCGAGCCACACCAATCAAAGATTGCACATACATTTGAAAGGGTATTCTTTTTAAAATACTGAACTATCTGCAAAGATATTTTTTGTTAGCTCGCTCAAGTCTCTCTAGCGATTCAAAATAACATTGAACATATTCCTTTCACCCGAAAGTTTTTGTTAAATAGAGATTATGATTTGTGAACTGCTGAAGAAAAGTTGGCTTTGATTTTGTTGTATTACATAGACGGGTAAACATCTCGATGGTAAAACATATTTTCGCAGACTTCATTTATGCTATTTTGTCCTCAAAGCAGTTGGTAATTATTCTTATTTCTGATAATGAAATTGCTTAACATATTTTTGTTTAATTTGCCTTTTTTGACTTCAGAACATTCTTAGACTTCTTCATTTTACATGTGGTCCTTAATGGATTCTTAATTTGAATTTGTTTAAAGGTTCTATAGTTTTATATATATGTTCATCAATATTTTGCCACACATGAGGTACAATACTGTTATTTTCTGAACATAAAATGTAATTTTCAAAACAATCGTTGGTAGAAATTCTACTTTCCTGCAGGTACTAGTGTTTGTAGTATTCAAATATGAAATTCAAAAATATAAGAACATCAATAGGAAATAATCACTATGTAAACCTGTTTTTCATTCTTTTAAACTGAGTGCTAAGAAACTAGTAATTGGAAACTACAAAATATAGGAAATCCTCACTTTAACTGAAAGACACACAGTAAAACATGTTTAAGATGACTTCTGTGGTAATTGGAGAACTAAAAAAATATCATAATCCGTTTACCATTCTCTTTAATGCTCAAGCCAAATTATAAATCACCACAAAGCCAAAAGGGCGCACAGAGTAAATTTAATATGTCTGCAATACTTTCTTCCTCCATCTTTGGGTTAATGGGGTACTGTCATGTATCACTAATGGGATAGCAGGACAAGTTTGCTTGATGCAGGAGTAATGGGTACCATGATGATCAGATTGGGGAGGGGTTATGAAATGGATTACTAATGGTACACTAGGAAGATATAGACAATGGAAATGAAATAGATTATTGAGTACCAGATAAAGGGAGAGGGAGGTAGTATTAGTGTAATAAATTACTACTGGTATACCAGGATGAGGAAGAGGGAGGCAGGGCTAATGGGGTACATTGCTTATGGTGCACTCTGATGAGAGGCAGTTAAATATAAAGGAATATTAATGGTGAACCATTATGAGGAAGTAGAATGCACTTACTTTTATAGCTGCATGCAATTGTTATATAGACAAACACAATCAATAATTTACTTGGCAGTATGCCTTAAATTAACTCCTTGAAAAAAACAAAAGAATGTAATCAGAATTAAATAATATCTGTGATCTACAAACTATAATTCCAGTAGATTGAGTGACAAGAAGCAATTCATTTCAAGTTGAAGAAATCTGAACAAAAAACAAACTGTTGTGGTAAAGGGAAATCTATGATTCTTTTGCACATCCATTTAACCATTAATCTGATTTTCAGTCACCACAAGGCCTACAAGAAGAAGGCATAGATCTCTGCTATAGTTTTCTCCTCCACCCTAGAGTACCTGGAATACTGTAATGGATTAGCAGTTGAGTGCAAGGACAAATATATAATAGAGAGAAACAATGTCATGGATTAGAAATGTGATATCAGAATGAGGAATAATGAGATGCACAGAATGTAATAGACAGAAGTACAGAAATAAGAAAGAGGGGAGCATGAGCAAATAAATGGATTAGAATGTAGTACTGTTGCGATGAAGAGGAAGGCAGGAATAATGTAATGGATTACTAATGGGTTATTGTAATGAGGTCGAGTGAGCCAGGGGTAATGTGAAGAATACATATTCCTGTTCTGGGACAGGGAGAAGGGAGATAGGGTTAGTGTAATGGATTAGAAATGGGGTACTGGAAAAAGGAAGAGGGAAGTGCTTACTCTAAGGATGAATAGTATTTCAATACACACATCTCCCCTGCCCTTTCTTCCGTCATCAGAGAGTAACTGGGATACTCTAATGGATTACTAATACAATACATGGACACATAATTTAGAGGCAGGGGCAATTTGATTGATTGCTAATGGATAACCAGGATGAGGAAAAGAGAGGCATGTGGTGAGTAGAGGAGATTACGGATTTTTGTGCTGAGACGAGGAAAGAGTGGTGTGGAAGATAAATAATAATAATTAGTGTACTGTGGTGAGGAAGAAGGACATAGGGATAACTAACTGCATTACTAATAGGGAACTAGAAAGAGTAAGAAGGAAGAACATACTTTCTAACATGCATAAGATTTTAATGCACACATGAACACAAGGATTTTGTTGCGGTAAGTCTAAAATGAATACCTGCTAAAGAGCTAAATTAAACTAAATAAAAAAGGTGTAATTTACAACTGGAAGTTACTTTTTAAGATAATGGGAAGTGAAATAAAAAAGTAAACACAGTTTACATCATAGCAGTCAACTAAACATACACTTTAAGTTAGAAACAACAACAAAATATTAAATGATAACCTGCTACTGGCAATTACAAATCAAGCATTGCCATTTCTAAATCACATCACTTTGTAAATGCCACAAATGTATCTTTGAAACTCACTAATTCACTTAAACATGCAACAGAAAATGCATATCCCAAATGCTGTCAGCGCCAGGCAATGTCCAACCCTGCATTTTCATTTAACAAAGCCCTCATTTTCATAACATTTCACAACACAATCATTTCACATTTTAAATTGTGCATACTAAACATTTTGCAATATAAATTCCTATTTTCCAACAAAAACACAAATACATAATTTATTTAAAAGAATATATATTTCACAAGTGAGATAATGAAAGATGAACAATCTGTAAATTGTAAGCATATGCCCATATTTGAACTCGTACATGTTACATACACTACTTCAAAAATGGTGGCCTCCTCAGAGGAGTGGATACCTCATGGTAGTGTATGGTCAAAGAGTGACCCTCCTTAAGTGATGCCTTATTAGCAGTTAGTTTGAACTGTGACAAATATCATCTGCTGTTGAATGATGAGTATTGGGACTTCCTCTAACTACAGAGAAAGAGTTACTCCACTCCTTGGATTTGGTTGTAAGCGATCTGAATTGTACTTGCTATGACAAATTGGGGGGGATGCAATGGGAAGGATCCAATAGGGATGACCAATCAGGATAGCCCTATAGGCGCCGCTTGGTCCGGGATGATAGAAAATTGGTATATTTCCAATTTTAATGGCAATGTACATGGAGATATTCCAGGAAGGCCAACTTGGAAAAGAGGATCCAGTTCCTCCACAATAGAATATGTTTACAAGATGAAAGTTATCTTCGACCGCAGTAATTCCATGATGATCCACAAATCAACTCCAAGTGACCGTGCATATTTGTCATTAAGCCTCGATTTTAGATTGAAGGCGCAGTGCTCCTCCAAATGACTGGTTGATTTAGAAGTGCACAGTAAGTGTACAAAACTCAGATGGTCGTCCACCAAAAGAGAAAAATGTATTTTCTCTCTATCTCTAGCCCTCCTTTCCACTTGCTCATTGGGTTCCTCAAGGCTTAGTTGTGTGTTCCCTCCTATTCTCTATATATACCGCTGCCTTATCTTCCTTATCTTCTATAATCTCATAATTTGAAATCTCTTTTATACAGACAATTCCCAACTTTATATTTCATTTTCTGCTTTTTCTGATTCCAGGATTGAATTATTTTCTTCCCTGCTTCTGCTATCACTTCTCCTATTTCTCCTCCCTCTATTCATGTTCCTCCTGCTTCTCTTTCATTTACTCCTGCAGGCTGCAATCTAGACGTCCAATTTGAATCGTCGTTTTCTTTTTCCTCACACATTTCTAATATTGCACGCTCTTGTCACTTTCAACTTTTTAACATACACAAAGCTTGTCTCTTTCCTATCACTTCCTGTTTTTTGTTCATGTCTTTGTTATAGTTCATGTCTTCTTGATGGTCTTTTAATTCTGCTATTCAACCTCTTTGTACTTTTCCTCCTCATTCTTCAATTTCTCCCTTTCTTCATTCTCTATACTGGTTATCCTTTAAACATTGTCTACAGTTTTGTTTCCTTTGTGTCATCTTTTAATGTCTTCATGAACTGGCCCCACCTTTGTTCATTTGTCTCCTTTTATGTCCTATCTCGGTCTCTTTGATCTGAATTTCAGTTTTTGTTGGTTGTTCCTAAACCCCTTCTGCCCAATCTCATTTCTGTGTTGGTTCTCTTCTTTCCCTTAAATTCTGGAACACCCTGCCCTTTCCTATTACAGCTATTTATTCATGTTCAATTTTTGTTCTCATCTTAAAAACCACCTACATTCTATTAGGTTGTAGTTTTGTTTTATTCCTATCATTTTGATAATTTTTGTACTGCTTTTTAAATGTGGCACTTTGGCAAAAGCACCTTAAAAATAACTACAAATAAAATAAAAAAACAATTCTAATATGATTTTTGATTCCCTCTTTAGCTCACTACAGCGTAGATCAGCAAGCTCACAAGGAAGTCTGGTTTTCTGCAGCCATAAATTGTCATGAGCCACCGCCTGCGCCCATTCTGGACTTCGTGTTCCCTGACCAATAGAGGACTGAATTCTGTGATCCTTCCAACATGGCCGTTTGGTGCGGAACGCAGCTTGCCAGTATTTACGCGCTACGTTCAACATTCTACAAAACAGACAAACCCCCGCGGCTCTGCGCGTCTCAACGCTACCGCTCAGAGTAGTCTGACGTGTGTTGCCGGAGTTCACTCGGGGCTTCCTTCCGAGTCCTGTTTCCTGATTCCTTGAATCAACTTCCTGTCCTTTCCTCAAACTTACCTTCGAGCTTCTTCATGGGTCTTCGCCTGTGCTCGGGTCACAGCGTTCCGTGCCTCTGAGCTCGGACATTGTTTCCTTCCTGGTTCCCGGTCTTGGACATCTGAACGCCTCGGAGTAGGACTGCTATCCCCACGCTGGAACCCGAAGACCAGCACACAGATCTATACAAATCCCGGACTGTGCGAAAGAAATCATCAAAGAAGGTCGCAAGCAAGGAAAAACCGGTGAGAATGGGAGAGACTTGTGACAGATTGAGACGCCTAAAAAAATGAAACGAATACAGAGATGGAAGCCGCGGTTCAAGACCTCATGCGAGGTATGCAGGAATTAACCACTGAAGTCCAGAACCTTAAGGCAGAGAATGCTGCTTTAAAGCAGCTAGTCTTGTCTCGTGACTCTGCTACTAAAGAAAGTGTCTTATTGGGAGGAGTAGTGGACAAATATGATGGCTCTTCAAAGAACCTTCGTGCCTTCCTTGATTCATATTTGGTGCATTACACCTTCAAGCCCTATTACTTTTCCACCCCAAGAGCAAAGGTGGGGTTTATGATCTCACACCTCACTGGTAACACCTTGACCTGGGCAACCCCCCTAGTCAATTTGGGCGACGCCCTCCTGGATGATTATGATGGGTTCGTAGAAGCCCTAAAGGCCATGTTTGATCGTCCAGAGCTTGTTTACGGCGCTCAAGAACGACTACTTGAATTTCAACAAGGATCCCAGGATATGCTTACCTATGTGACCCGCTTTAAACAACTTGTAAAAGAGGCTGATTGGTCCCAAGAAGCCAGCTTCACCCTCTTTCGAAGAGGCCTAAATGAAGAAATAAAGGACTACTTAGCCAGGGTAGCTCGCCCAAGCTCCTTCCAGGCCCTCATAGACCTCTCCCTACAAATCGACTTTCGTATCGAGGAAAGAAAGGCAGAGAAAAGAAAGTTTAAGTCTACATCCCAAAAGGCTGCCACAGACCATCCATACACACCACAGCCCGCAGCTTCTCCCACCTCGGATCCAGAACCCATGCAACTGGGGGCCTTCCGTGGACCCATTACCCCACAAGAAAGGATGCGCCGGATTCACACTGGACTGTGCATGTACTGCGCCTCTGATAAACACCTTGTGAGTGAGTGCCCTATCGCTCCACCACGCCGTTCGGGAAACGCCAGCTCCCGATCCTAGATGGGGCACAGTTTCGGGAGAAAGGAGTCTGCCCCTCATCAATTCCTTCCTTGAACTCTCCGGGACAAAACAATCTTGTGATTCTACAGGCATTCCTATCGCCTTCCAAGAAAGAATCCTACCCCATCCTGGTATTAGTGGATTGCGGAACCATGCGCATATTCATAGATCTTGATTGGGTCACTAGTCACAACATTCCCCACGAAACACGAGAGACTATGCAACCTGTTGAAGCTATTGATGGGAGACCCTTATCTTCAGGACCCATGACCCTTCAAACTAAAGAGATTCTTCTTGTATAAACCACCACCAAGAAAGGATTAAATTTGATATCATAAGATCTGCCCACTATCCTATGGTTCTAGGCATGCCCTGGTTACAGAAGCATAACCCTTACATCAACTGGGCAGCAGGCTCCTTATTTATTGATTCAGTACATTGTATGACCCACTGTTTGTCCCCAATCACTTTACCAAGTTCCTCTGAAGACTCTCAAGAAACTCACCAAATTGTGGTCACCATCTCTAATATTATCCAGATTCCAAGGGCCTACCAGGCATACATAGATGTATTCTCAGCAGCATTTGTTCAAGCTCTGCCACCCCACAGACCTGAGGATTGTGCCATTGACACTGAACCTTGAGCCATGATTCGTTTCGGAAGAATGTTTATTCTGTTAGAACCTGAAAAAAGGGCCCCCTGGGAATACCTGGACACCAACTTGGAAAATTGAACTATTCGACCATCCAAGTCCCCAGCGGGCGCTTCCCTTTTCTTCGTCCCTTTGAAGGATTCCAAGGAGCTTAGGCCATGTTTGGATTACCGTGGCTTTAACCAATGCACTCTCAAGGTCCGTTAGCCATTGCCTCTCATCTCGGACATCCTGGAAGCAGAGAGAGGTGCTGTCATCTTCACAAAATTAGATCTCAGCGGTGCCTACCATCTTATTCATATAAAAGAAGGTGATGAATGGAAAACAGCCTTCAGCCATTTTGAATACTTGGTCATGCCCTTTGGACTTGCTAATGCCCCTGCATTTTTCCAACGTTTCATGGATCGGGGTATTTTCTCATATGTTGTTCCTCTTCGTCATTGTATATTTAGACGACATACTGATCTACTCCAAGGACCATCTGAAACACGAAGAGCACGTAAGAGCAGTCTTACAATGTTTACGAGAACACAAGCTCCTGGCCAAACCCAAGAAATGTCTTTTTCATGTATCAACTATTCACTATTTCGGATTTGTTCTTAGCCCAAAGGGGATTGGAATGGATTCTTCCAAGGTTGACTCCATTCTATCTTGGCATGTTCCGACCACTGTAAAACAAATTACATCCTTCCTGGGGCTTGCTAATTTCTACAGGAAATGTGTACCCGCATTCTCTGAGATTGTGCACCCCATTGTCACATTATTAAAGAAAGATACCCCCTTTCAGTGGACCTCAGCCCAAGATTCGGCATTTCAACGGTTGAAGTAGGAGTTCACACAAGCTCCCATCCTAGCTCCACCCGACACTGACCGACCCTTCCTTGTTGAAACTGATACCTCCAACAACGCCATCGGGGCAGTCCTGAAACAGGAACTTGGCGATAAGTTAGAACACCCCATCGCCTATCTCTCCCGCACCTTGACTCCCAGTGAAACTCATCATTCCCTCCTGGAGACGGAATTGTTAGCCATTCGTCAAGCCTTCACTGATTGGTGTCATCTCCTTCTGGGAGCCAAACACCCGGTACAAGTCCGCACGGATCATTGGAATCTTCAAGTCCTACAATCCCTGGAATGTAGAAACAGTCGCCAAGCCCGTTGGGCCTTCTTTTTTGCCCAATACCAATTTCAAATCCATCATTTTCCTGGAACACATAACATTATAGCCGATGCCTTATTCAGACGTCCTGATTATGAAACCCTTGAGGAGCGGACCTTTCCTAAGATGTTTCCCAAAACAATATTTGTTGCTCAAGCAATTACTCTCCTGGAGGATATTCAAGCCCAAACTCAGTCCTCTGAACCCTGGAAGGAGTTTAAGAGAAACAATCGGTGGAATCTCAAAACAAAAGACGGATATCTATTCGAAGACAATCGGCTGGTCATCCCTACTCCTGGATTGAAACAAAAGAACTCAAGCTTATGCCATGATACTCTCCATTCAGGACACTGTGGCATAACCAACACCCTCCATCTTATACAAAGACAGTTTTGGTGTCCAAGGATGAAGGATGACATCAAGATCCATGTCAGACTTGTGCAGTCTGTAATCAGAACAAACATGATAATAAAAGACCAGCAGGTCTCCTACAACAACCAGCACTACCAACAAGACCCTGGGAAATAATTGCCACAGATTTTATCGTCAAACTACCTTCTTCCAGAGGCTACACGACTATAATGGTTACCATTGATTTGTTCACACATATGGCTCATTTTACGCCTCTATACAAACTACCATCCTCATCTGAACTTGCTGGGATTTTTCTAGAACACATATTCCGGCTTCATGGTCTACCTTCCAAAATCATTTCCGGCAGAGCACCCCAGTACATATCCCAGTTCTGGAAACAGCTATGTCGTATATTGGGAATTCAACGTGCATTGTCTTCGGGTTATCATCCACAGACCAATGGAGCTACCGAACGAGTAAACCAAACAGTGGAACAGTATCTTAATTGTTTCGCCACCAAAGTCCAGGATGATTGGTCACTCTTAATACCTGTGGCCGAATTCGCATAGAACAATTCGGATCATTCTGTTATCAAGACCAGTCCTTTCTTCTGTAGTCAAGGATTTCATTCTTCAGTCCTACCATCCATTCTCCCACATCCTACCCCAGTTCCTGCGGTTGATTCCTGGATTGAAACACTAATCAATGTTCACAAAGAAGCAAACAAACGCCTAGAAAAGGCCCAAAGAGACGTGAAACAATATGCAGACTCCAAAAGAAGGCCTGGGCCTTCCTATTCTATTGGTGATAAGGTCTGGTTATCCTCAAAACTCCTTCCTCATCCCCTACGACCAAATAAATTGGCTCCCAGGTATTACGGACCTTTGCGGACCTTTTTCTATATAAGAAATTGTTAATCCAGTGGCCTTTCGACTCTGACTACCAGAGTCATGGAAAAGGATTCATCCAGTCTTCCATACTTCTCTATTAAAACCATATCTTCAGCCCTCTCGAACTGCTCCAAGATCTACCCCAGTGATTGCCAATGACCAACTCGAATATGAGGTCACCAGAATTTGTGACTCTAGGTACCGACGTGGCCGACTACAGTATTTGGTCGAGTGGAAAGGGTATCCTCCCAGTGAGCGCACCTGGGAACCCGTTTCAAACATGAATGCCCCCCGGCTGATACGAAGATACCATCTCATCCATCCAGGCAAACCCAGTGGAACTGGGTTTCAGAGGAGGCATACTGTCATGAACCACCGCCTGCGCCCATTCTGGACTTCGTGGTGCCTGACCCATAGAGGACTGAATTCCGTGATCCTTCCAACATGGCCGTTTGGTGCAGAATGCAGCTTGCCAGTCTTTACATGCTACATTCAACATTCTACAAAACAGACACGCCCAGTGACTATGCGCGTCTCAATGCTACCGCTCGGAGTAGTCTGACGTGTGTTGCCGGAGTACGCTCGGGCTTCCTTCCGAGTCCTGTTTCCCGATTCCTTGAATCAACTTCCTTTTCTTTCCTTTCCTCGAACTTACCTTCGAGCTTCTTCATGGATCTTCGCCTGCGCTCGGGTCATGGCGTTCCGTGCCTCCGAGCTCGGACATTGTTTCCTTCCTGATTCCCTGTCCTGCACATCTGAACGCCTCCTGGAGTAGGACTGCTATCCTCATGCTGGAACTCGAAGACCAGTACATGGGTCTATACAAATCCCAGACCGTGCGAAAGAAATCATCAAAGACAGTCTCAAGCAAGGAAAAACAGGTGAGAAGGGGAGAGACCTGTGACATAAATTTGATATGATAGTCTGTCGGAAAAAGATAGCTTTGTAGTTTGATTTGGGAAATGAGCTGAGATGGCACTCTTACAATAAACAACAAAGCTGTTTCACTTAAAAATTGCAAGCTTAATTATAAAGATTGGTTATTCCAGCACAGAATGAACATGAACTTAAAGTGCTAGTATGCAAAAATTCTTGGGTCAAAATAATTCTAAAAACCTTTGGGAATATATAAATAAAATAGACCATCCTCCGGTTGTACTGCAGGTAAATCCGATTGATGAAGGGAAAAGGGTGAACTATTTCATGAAGACCTTTGGAAGGGCTTCCGAAAAAAAATATCTTTTCTTCTTTTGGGAAGATCTCCGTGCATGGACTAGATTCCCTCACATGACTGAAATTGAAGATGTCATAAGAATCTCTAAAAACTCGACAGTGGGGCCCAAGAGGCTTTCCAACATGATACTTAAAGGAAATCCTCCTTTATGGGCTGGTCAGCTTCATATTTGTGAAATAGCAAAGGAAGGTTGACACCCTGAATTAAGGCACAATAGTTTTTTAGGACCAATCTACACGAAATGTGATCATGCGGATCCGGGCAACTATTACCCAATTGCCCGGCTTGATACATCAAGCAAGATCTTTGCATCACTGGTTTTATCTGATTTAGAGGAATCGAGTAGATCAATTAAGAGACTCTAACCCTTTGAGGGGGTTGGGAACTATGCTTAATGGTTTAATTTTAAGATTATTGCTCAAGAAAGCAAGGGCAAAAGGCATTCCACAGCTATTTGCTTTGTATGTGGATCTAAGCGCATAATTTTATTGCAGAATAGATTGCAAGAAGCTTTTTAACATGTGTATCCCGAGGGGCCTCTTAAAAATTATTGTGCAGTTAAACGCTGACACAGAGTTAAGAACACAAATAAATACAGCAGGTTCTTACACAAGAGAATTTGAAATCAGAGTGGGATTATGCCAGGGCTGTGTCCTGGTGCCCCCTCTGTTCAAGTTATATGTCCGCAATCTGTTGAAAGAGCTGTAAACAGTTCAACATTTTTCATCTAAATTGGGTCATCTATATGTAATGTAAGGATGCAGAAGTAAGAAAACTCGCCCTAACTCCAAGAGGGTTTTCCGTGCCTCAACCGAAATACCAAGTGTCAGAATGTCCAAAGTAAAAGTCCCACTGTCCAGTGTCAAAATTCTAACTCCATTCCCTTAAAGGCTAAGCTAACTAAACAAAAAGAAAGCGTCTTTTGTATTCAGAGGGGTGTCTCCCTTCACCTGGACAAAAGGCAGTTCCTTTCAGATTCTGTTCAGCTTGCCATAAAAAACAATCAAAAACAGTCTAAATATCAATATTTACAAATCAAATGTCAATTAAGAATGTTAAAAAGAAACTCCCACGTGAGTGGAACATCAGATGATCAAGGTCTGAGGGCAGTCAGCAATTTTACTTATCTTGGATTCACTATCTCAAGTAATTCAGGCTTCAAGTCTGTTTTTATGACCCTTTGCAAAAAACAGGTATTGTTAGTAGCACAAATGAGGATAATTAGAAATAAGTATTGCTCAATCTCTCTTTCCGCCCCTCTCAAATTTTACAAGACCACAATTATGTCTTCTATTACTTATGTCCTCCAAGGGACAGATGGGGTTGAGAAGAAGCATTTCAAAATATTGGAAGGACTGGTATTGAAAAACATCTTTAAACCTACCCATGTGTGCACCTATAGTCCTGTAAAGGTTTAGATGTGGGTCTACAATACATCTACTCGATGGGGACCCTCAAAAAATGCATGCTCGTACAAAACATTTCAATTCCTATCAATAGTTCCTTTTTTGAAGTTCGAAATAATATCTTGAGAATATATTGAGAAAGGGCCTTTCCAAACCTCTTGTAAGATATTTTGCCTTCTTTAAGTTTGCTCTGGAGGAAGAAGACTCTACCGAGAATTTGCTTACCATTAACCTGGTGAAGCTTAAATACCTTGATTGGGCATAAGAGCAGGATTTGGTAAATAAATATACAATATGTGTGCAATATAAAAAAATATTAGAATATTTAACACTGTTCCGACTACTTAAGAAATTCCCTGGAAAAAAAAGAGAAATCCTGCAATTGGGGTTGAACATTCTTTATTCAGCAATCATATTGTTTATTGGGTAAAATAATTCCATAAAATAAATACGGTGCATTTCATCTCATATTCGATATAAGAGCAGTAGTAAATAGTTCAGAGGGTATACGAAGAACCATAGCAAAACATGGTTAATAAGATATAATGTTCTTTCTTATTTTTAACGATGATTTATCAATAAAGCCCGTCCAATTGAAATGGAGTTAACATTCAGTCAAAAGCATAAGGCTGATCTAAATTGAACAAAGCCAGTGCCTCTTAAAATAAGAAAAAGTATTTTTTTGTTTATGGACTGTAATGAAGCAGGAGACCTTTGTGTAAATCTCTTGGGGATGGTTGTTGGTGATCATTCTTATGTGTTTTCTGATGGTCTATTGTCTTGTATATTGAATGGGGGGCGTATTACCCCTAATTTTAACCATGGAACATTTTATATGCGCTGTTTATGTCCTTTTAGGTGAAACTTTAATGTTTATTTTTGATGTTGAGGTTTATCAATTATGGCATGATAGTATAAAGTTGTATTGCAAACAATAAATACTTACCATAAATACTTAATACAAAAAGAAAATACACTGTCAATTTATGTACCCCCAAAAATCACCAAAGTGTACAGATGCACAAAAATCATTAACATTGCACAAATAAAAGGCATAAAAAGAACTGAACTTGCATAACATATATTGTGGCACATTAAAATGTTCCCCAAAATAAAACTCAAGTACACAATTTGCAGCAAGTGCACCTGCTGAGTGAACAGACGAGTTCTGTTTGGCTGCAGGTCCTAATTTATTCCTGTGGAATTGTGTCTACTTGCTTTGGGCAACAAGACAAATAATATTGGCTGTTATTTGGATTTGTTTTAAGCTAAGTGCCTTTTTTGCCAGCTCGCCTAAATACAGCCACACTCGCTCACCTGCTGAGTGCACCAATGAGTGCTGTTTGGCTGTGGGTCCTAATTTCTTCTTGTAGAACTGTGTCTACGTGCTTTGGGAAACATGAAAGATCCGATTTGGAAGGACTATAAAGACCATGGCTCTTTGTTACAGACCTGGACATATAAGTTATAGTGTTTTTCAGCGGACAAGGAGCAGAATTCCTACAAAAGAAAATAACAGTCTACAAACCAATGAGACCCCTCCGATCAAACAATGAAATCCGCCTGGAACTCAAACCATACCTTAAGAAACAACTTGGAGGCACCTCCTTCTACCACTTAGCTGCAAAAAACCTGGAACAACATCCCAAAAGAAATAAGAAACACTAAAGATCACCTAAAATTCAGGAAATCACTAAAAACCTGGCTCTTCAACATCACAGACTAAATATGGAAACCAAAACCGGAAAAAAAGATGACTAAACCGGAAAGGAGACGGACATCCCCGACCCGAGAGGATAACTCCCAAGGCACCTGGACGGTGACTCCGGATAGACTAAACACAGGCGGCACGCACGGAGACTGAGTCAACTACCCCAGACAATCCCTCCAACACTTTGCCTGCCCTAGTTACCGCCAGGGACCACAGTGGTGTGGAATTCTCGAGATATTGGCAATCACCACACGACCTGAGAGGTTGACATTGGCAGGCCTCAGGAGAAGGAAGAGAGGATAAGGGGAGCTATGAGAGAGCTTGCTAGAGGTGGGAACCAGAGGAGCAAGGAACCTTGTATGCCGGTCGGACTCAGAACAGACAGAGCCGCATCAAGGGAGACTGCACAAGCCGAGCGTCTCAACTAAGGATAGAGACGCAAATTAACCAACCCAACTAACAGATTTCCCTTTCTGCATACACCTCTCAAACTCCAAACCAGACACAACCAAAACCTACAGCACAACAAACCGCACAAACTTCACTACATTGCAACAACAAAACAAAAACACACATAGTCTTGCACAACAGTACACGACGACTACCAGCCGCAAACACCTCAGGCCCAGCCAACGGACCCACCGGGCTGAGGCTGCCAACAGCACATCACTGCTCCCTTGCACTTTTCCTGCTTTCTCCCAATAACTCAACCTTCCCTCCTCTTTCAGAACCGCCACAGTGCCAGGGGACCACTCCGGTGGTGGTAGTGCACGGTACAAATGTCCTTTAACATTAACATTAACATCCTTTCAGAAAATATTGGTTGTAATTTGGACACTTTAAAACATAACATTTAGGCCACACCCTTTTCCTCCAGCTCGTCTAAATACAGTCATGCAGGTGCACCAGTGCTTGAACCTGCTGAGTGCACCAACAAGTGCTGTTTGGCTGTTTGGCGAGTGGCATGGTAGCTAAAGCGTCCTTGGCATTCGACCATTTTGTTATTTGTGCTCTTATGGAGCAGGTCTTTCCTGGAACAAATTTACTGTATTAGAGCTAACTGGTTGCTGGTCGCTTCTGTGAGTGATGCCCGGGTGTATAACACATCAGAAATACACCTGTCACGGGCTAATATTGAAAGCACAAGAACCATGCCGGTGATCTGTAAGAAAAAGTGCCATCTAAGAAGCATTGTCAGGTGCACCTGGGATACAAAATGAGGAAGAGTCCCCTCCTAGAAAACAGAGAAATTGTGAGAAAAAAAGAACCATTTAAAAACAGATAATAAAAAAGGTAGGATCGAAAAAATTGATGTCTTTGGCAGATTCTTCATCTGAAAGAATGAGATCTGTGGAAGCAACAACCTCATTTAAGTTAATAAAAGAAGAAAAGAAAATGGAACAAAATAAGCCTAAACAAAAAGAAAGAAGCAAACATGTTAAGGGGCAAGGTGCCTTAGAAACCTGGTTAACTAACAAACCCCAGCCCATAGAGACTAAGAATATAGTAGTATTTGCACAGGAAGAGCATGCAATGGAAGAAGTGAATGTTAATAAGACATATGAGGAGGAGGTCCGGGAAGAAATTGGGAGCACAAGACTGGGCGAGCAGGGAAAAATGTCCCAAGAAAATAAATGTGGAAGAAAAAAGATCCTGAAGGAGATAGTTATATATGCAGAAGTGAATGCATCCACAATTAAGAATATGGATATTCATGCCACTTAGTCTATCCCATTTCTAAACAGGAAGCATACAATTGAATTAATGCATCAAATCCCGACCTGATGGTTATAACAACTAAAGATATGAATAGAGTGGAGGTACAGTGATCGTCAGAAGAACATAATAGGGCCATTGTTCACCTGGTCTCGCCGATTGTAGTAGAACTCATTTTGTCATATGGGAAGGAGTTTTTAGAATTAGAATGCAAATTTGTAAAGGTTCTTCCACAGATAAAGTTCAGGGAAATGAAGAAGAATAAGATCACCAATAAAAACATGGAAGGTGAGGGAAGACTGGACATTAACAGTTTGGTTAAGCGCATTGTTAGAGAAATTGGAAGACAATCTACAATTAACCTAGAGAGAGCCTGTTTCAACTCCCGGGAGATTAGCAGTGATGATGTTGATTGACGGGAAATTGGTGATAATGAGAACCTTAATATATTGTCTTGGAATACATGTGGTTTCCAATGATTTCTAACTGTGCTGGCTTAGAATATATATTAAGTGCAGATATCTTTGCAGTGCAAGAGACTTGCTTGATGAACAATGTTACATTGCATGGGTATTGTATCATTCAAAAAAAGCTAGAAGGAATTTGAGAGGGGGAACCATATGGGGGACTGATCGTGGGTGCAAAGAATTACCTATGATTATGGGCCCAAGAGCCTTCTCACGCGAAGACTCTCCTTTTACCCCTGCTACTAATAATAAGTTGGCAGTGAGGCTGACACGACACAGTGTTCAGATCCTTTCATCAAAGAGCTGCCCCTGCTTGCTTGCATCAGGTCGCACTGTTAATACTGTGAATTGTTCCAGTTATTGTAATTCCGATTGTTGTCTACAGTACATCCCCCCTGAAGAATTTCCCATTAATAATTCTCTCGAAGAACTATGGGAATGAAACATGTCGGGTTTCTCTGGCTGTGAGATAACTGTCACGGTTTTAACAAGGCATTAAGAGCTGCTGTCTACCTAGAATTAATAATAGGATCTCATTATTAATTTAATAGATTCATAATTAGACATCAGATTTGTATTTGGACCTAGGATGCTAATGTTTCATATTTTTTATGTGTTGTTTAGTATACAATTGGATGTGTGTGTTTGTAATATTAATAACAACCACTAATGAGTAACATTTGCTACATTAATTGTGTTTCTGTTTTTCTGCTTATTAAAGGTGCAGGTGCTTCTTTTCACGTTAAACACAGAACTCCTTTAGTTCTATCTTTGATTTTCTGTCTTCTTTTGTTATTTGTTTTCTACTTTTTCATTTAAGTGTTGTTTTGTTGCTCCACACATATGAATTATTGTGGTTGAAATGCTGTTTTTATAAAAAAAACTTTTTAATATGGAATTAATTTTGTAATAAAGCATAGCAATATATATATATTTTTTCAATGATGGTTGTGAGTGCAATTTGTTGCAACTAAGGAGGGCAGGTCGTTAGGTATCCGAACAATTTATTTTGGATCCTTAAGGGCGAGGACTTGAGAGGAGCTAGGACCTTTTTTCTGTAATAATACGAGTTCCATTCGGCACCGTCCTAGGCCTCTCTATATATAAAAAAAACCCAGTCCTTTGTTAGTTCTTTGGTATGGGCCCAAGAGCTCCATAAGAATCTCTGTTTATTTTGGTTGGTTTATTATAAGTGAAAAAGGCTTGTTGAGAGCAGGAGCTACTTATAATGAATGTGTATAATCCTCCGAATATATACAACCATGTTGGTAGTCACTGAAAGGCTTGAACAAATAATTGAGCAATGGACTGAGGACAAATCAGATGCCCCCTTTCTAAGAATGGGTGTCCTTAACTTTCAATGATTTGGGAAAACAAGCAATTGTTTAGCCAATTTTGTCTGGTCTACGAATTAAGTGGGGGCTAGGATTATCCACGATGTAGATGACAATAGTAAAAATTATTCAGCTTGACAGGCTTTCATGGACAGTAATGCTCTATTTCAATTATATACTAAGGAGCGTGATTGTGAAACTAATCGTATGCATGGTCGAGGGGGGCAAGAAAATCCTGGATTTACTATATTTTGTTCCCAATTTCAATGTATTATATAATGGGCACGGTGTGCAGTCATAATGTCAAAAAAATAATATCGAATTGCAAAAATGTCTAATCAATAATGTCGAAAGAAAAAATGTCAATTTTTTTAAAATTTTTTATTTACATGCTTTTTTTGGGTTCCGGGGGTAAAACAAAAACAAAACAAAAAAAGTGAGGTTGGGGGGGAATCCCCCATTTTGAAAAAAAACAACACAAAAAAAAAAATTCAACATTTTTTTTTCGACTTTTTGTTTTAGACATTATGACTTTCGATATTATTTCATTCGAATTTATGACTATAAACCAATGGGCACACTTACAATATTACCTACCACACTCAGTCACTCAGTGACCATTTGATAAAAAAGGTGTTGTCCAAAATGACCGAGGCAAAAAGTCGGAGTCCCAAAAGTCTGACCCCTATTTGTTCGCATATATATATATATGTCGGGGGTAAAGTTAATAAAAATGTATAGGGGTAAGGTGGGGGGATGATGGGGGGGCTCCCCCCTCTTATATATATGCAAACAAATGGGAAATAAAGAAATTAAAAGATCAGACATTTGAGACTCTGACTTTTTAATTCAGTCTTTTCACGCTGTTACTCACCACGTTGGTAGATAGTTTGTGACCGCCCAAGATAAGTAGTGGATGCGAAGAAGCAATAATCAGTCTTGAATAAAACCCTGGATCCCCTGATCTCTGAGAGTCAGGCTTCCTCTTGGTGAGGGGCTCTTCTTTACGATGTACCGCTCTGCTATTTGGGTAAAAACAGCCAGAGCCATATATCGCATAAAAGAGCGGGTAATGCACTCACCGCCAAACCAATGCTGCAAGGAAATATAAAGATGATTAGGCCAATGAAATCAAGTTTAACAACAAATCTAATTGGAACAACAGATACCTGAATTAGGCGGAGGTGAATAGGGATTGAAACTTGATCCTGTACCTAGACAATGGAAACACCCAGGTGAGTTCTAGTTGGTGATTCAGTAGTATCTATGAAGTGAGTATGTGAATAAACTAACCTGAAGTGGCAGTGTAATAGGAGAATTATCTGGAATAAGTAGAATACAACGGCAGGACAAAATAACAACTGGGAAGTTAGTACAGGAAGACAAAACCCGATTGGCAAGAGGGTCGCGCTAGGTCCGGATTTGTGCATGTACTGGAGAGCGTTCAGAATGCACTTTAGTAGAACAATAGAAACAAGTTCCAGATAAGGTCAGTTTAGAGTTCCAGGTTGCAGGACAAGAGTCAGGAATCCTAAGTGTGCAGTAGCTGAAGGTCTATTAACCTAAAAAGAACTGAAGAAATGGTCTTGGGCTGTATTACAATAAACAGCAGTGTTTAGGCTTACGCTTGTTGTTTTACTTGTTAGTCTATGAGAGGAGTATTGCCGTGGAGCTGGAGGCGCTGGTCAGCTGAGCTGAGGAATTGCCGGGGTGTTGGGAGCATGGAACAATTTGTGCGGAACAGGACCGGAGGCTCTTCCCACTTGAGGAGTGAACTGCCGCAGGGCGGGAGGCCCGATCAGCCGTGCGGAGGAAAGCCGCACCAAAGGAATAAACCGCATCAAACAGAGTCCCGGAGAGATTCCGAGTAGGCAGTCCAATAAGCAAAACAGGTCTGGAAACCAGGAAATCAAGAATGAGCTACGGAGAGTAATCTGAGAAAGAAGGAAGTTGTATCAAGCCGTTAACTGTAATATCAACTAGCAGCAATGAGAGTCCTGCAGCTGTGGGATTTAAACAGCGAGGGGGCGTGACTTGCATCTACAAAGAGCACGTCTGGACCTTGTCAGCTGACGAGAACGTGTGCGTGGCTTCCCCAGTCTCCATGGCAACCTGCAACAATGCCATAGCGAATTCCACGTTCTTGTGGTGCCTCGTAATGAATGGGCACGTAACAGAGCACAGAGAGCCCTCTGCTGCCGTAGTATGACAGCATCTGCCCCCAAAGACACCGGCACCCGCGGGCAGCATGGAACTCCTGCAAGAGATCAGGTCAATTCAAATTAGCCAAAGGCTCCCAAGTACGGTCTTCTGGTCCGAAACCCTTCCAGTCCACCAAATAAAGAGCAGAGCAAGTAAGGATACGGGAGACCTCGTATTCGTCCTCACCGTCCACCAAGATGGGAGCCAGACACACCGGCAAACGAGTTGACGGAACAAATGGCTTGAGCAAAGAAACATGAAACATGGGCTGAATATGTCAGGTATTTGGGAGAGCCAATCGGACAGCAACAGGATTCACCACAGAGGAGATCCGGAAAGGCCAAACAAAGTGAGGTAGCAGAGAACGCTTACCAGCGATCTGCAAATTCCGGGTAGATAACCACACTTTCATGCCAGTTTGGTAATCCCGTGCCGGCAATCGGCGTGCGTCCACTTTCTTTTTTGCACAGGCCTGGGCTCGGAGCAGATGACAGCGTACATCACAATTTAGCTGGTCCACGTCACGTACACAGGCCAGAGCAGCAGGGGATGCTCCAGGTAAGGGAGGATCCAATGGCAATGACCGAGGATGATAACCATATAAGGCAAAAAAAGGGGAGATCGCGTAGATGCATGCATGGAATTGTTGTATGCAAACTCGGCCTGTGGTAATGCCGTGTACCAGGTTTGTTGGAAGTGTAGGCATAGACAGCGTAGATACTGTTCTATAGTAGTGTTTGCCCTCTCCGTTTGGCCATCAGTTTGAGGATGATAGGAGGAAGAGTATCTGTCATCGATGCCCAGAGAGGCAGTAAGAGCCTTCCAGAATCTCGATGTAAATTGCGTGCCCCAGTCAGAAATGATGACAGAGGGAAGACCAAAGTACCTGAAGACATTAGATATGAACAACTTGGCCAATCGAGGAGCAGAGGGTAACCCTGAACATGGTACAAAAATGGCATATTTAGTGAAGTAATCAATAACCACCCATATGGTGTCGTAGCCTTGTATTTCCGGTAATTCAACGATAAAGTCCATGGACACCATTTGCCATGGTTTGTAAGGAACCGGTATTGGCCGTAATAGCCCCATGGGTCTGGATCTGGATGTGTTGCATTGGGCACATATGGCGCAAGAGGTTATGCAGTCCTTTACATCCCGTGACATGTTGGACCACCAAGACCAATGCTGCAGGGCTTCCAGCATTTTCTTCTGTCCTGGATGTGCAGCAACAACAGAATCATTTGACCATTGAAGGGCCAGAGTATGGGCAAGACCAGGAGGGATGTATACGCACCTTGGATGACAAGCAACCCCTGAACCAGATCCAGATTGAGCTCTGCGAACTCAGTTGGATGCTCTTTGACCCATTTAGAAATGAGAGACCGCAATGAAGGTTGCACAGAATACCAGCAAATGACTTTGTTTTGTAAAAGTGTGGGAGGCTCCGTTCTCGATGAAGACGTGAGAGAGCATCGGATGACACCTGTGCCTTGGCAGGTCAGTAAATAATAGTGAATAGGTATTGGGAAAAGAACAAATGCCAGCGTGCCTGTCTAGCAGTGAGACATTTCATAGATTTGAAGGCCAGCAGGCTTCTGTGATCTGAGTAGATGGTAACAGGATGACAGCCTCCTAATAGATGATGCCTCCATTCAGAAAAGCCATCCCTGATAGCCAGGAGTTCCAGTTCCGTGATTGAATAGCTCCTTTCATAAGCAGTTAGTTTGCACAAATAAAAGGCAATGGGGTGCATGTCCCCAGTATGCGGACATTCTTGTGATAACACTGCACCAACAGCGACCCCGGAGGTGTCAGCTTCCATAAAGAATAGGAGGGCCGGATCAGGATGTTTAAGGACCGGTGCAGAATCGAATGCAGACTTCAAATGATCAAACGCCTGTTGTGCTTCAGGAGTCCAGACACAATCTGCTTTGGCACTGGTCAAAGAAGTAAGAGGGGCTGAAAGAGCGGAAAAACCATGAATGAAACGCCTATAAAAGTTGGCGAATCCCAAAAAGGATTGAAGGGTTTTAACCGATTTGGGTTCTGGCCATTCTAAGATTGCTTTGACCTTGGATTTACTCATACAAACACCTTGGTTGGTGAGGTCGTAACCTAAAAATTCCACTTTGGTATAGTGAAATATGCATTTTTCGGCTTTCACAAACAGCTGATTCTCTCATAAACGTTGGAGAACTGTTCGGACATGTTGGATGTGATCTGGAAGGATACATGAATATATCAGAATGTCATCTAGGTAGATCACCACAAATTGGTCAGAGATGTCATGGAACAGATTGTTCATAAAAGCCTGAAAAGTGGCCGGGGCATTACAGAGCCCGAAGGGCATCACTAGGTATTCGTATAACCCGTATCGAGTCTTGAAGGCGGTTTTCCACTTGTCCCCCTCTCTCATGCGTACCAAGTTGTAAGCCCCTCTGAGATCTAAATTAGTGAAAATCTGGGAAGAACCAAATTGATCGAGAAGGACAGAGATCAGCGGAAGCGATTATTTGTTCTTAATAGTGACCACGTTCAAGGCTCTGTAATCGATACAGGGGCAAAGATCGCCTTCCTTTTTTAGCACAAAAAAGAGAGGGGATGCCGCTGGAGATTTAGACGGCCAAATGAATCCCATAGCGAGTGATTTGTCCATGTATTATTTTAACATGGCATCCTCCTTCAAGGTAAGTGAATATACCCTTCCTACAGGGATCTTGGCGCCGGGTATAAGATCTATAAAGCAATCATAGATCAGATGCAGTGGCAACGTCTCTGCCATGCCCTTGTCAAACATATCACAGAAGTCTGCATATTCTGCAGGAACAGAGAATATAGGGGTGTTGGAGACGGCTCCTATGTGCAGGGAGGAGGATGCAAGTGCTTCGGTAGGAGTACCTTGAGAGATGCCATACAACGGAGTGCACTGAATATTACACACCGTGCAGGGGAATTGTATCTGTCGTGTTGCCCAATCAATTTCGGGTTTGTGGTGATGCAACCACTGAATGCCTAATATGACTTTATAAGCCGGGGCCTTGATGATATCAAAAGATATTGTCTCGGTGTGTCCTTCATCGGTGCACATGCTCAATGGCACATTTTGATGGGTCACCATACCGGATATAAGAGTGGAACCATCTACTGCATTGACTGTTTTGTGTTGTTTTTTATGAATCAGTGGAATCCCCACCACAGTAACAAAACAATGGTTGATGTAATTTCCCATGGCACCAGAATCAATAACGGCCTGAGCTTTGATGGGTTCCCCATGAGCGAGAGAGAATGTGACAGGAAGACGAAGGAGTTGGAAAGAACCAGGAAAGGTTGAGTCCAGGTTAGGGCCTACCGACGTAGGGACTCCATCTACTGTAAGGATTTGGCATTTCCCGCCTTTCTTTTGGGTTTTTTAGGGCACTCAGGCAAGAGATGGTCGGAAGAGCTAGGTTATGGGACCTGCGATACTCCCGCTGAGCCGGTGTCAAAGGAGTGCTAACTGCACCGATTTGCATAGGCTCAGTGGCAGGCAGCTGTACAGAGGCAGATTCCGAGATGGGTACTATTGGGGTCGTTCTTTTTTCCCCACGTCTTCAGCTTTGCGAGTATCGATCTGAAGGACTAGGTCGAGCAGTACCCCGAAGACTGTGGGTAGAACGGGAACCGTGGACAGAATATCCTTTAGTTCTTCAGAGAGTCCTTGATAGAAGACGGCCGCTTTCTTTTCTTCCGGCCAAACAGTTTCAGCATCAAGCTGGTTAAACCGAGCTAGATATACCAACAAGGAAGTGTTCCCTTGTCTGTGTTTGAGTAATTCTAGATCAGTAGCTTGAGTGGTATACCTGGTGTCAAACAACTTGCTCATCATGGAGAGAAGAGCATCGCAGTTATACAGCACATGGCTGTTGGATTCCAGCAAGGGGTTAGAACAAGCTGCAGCAGTAGCACCCAAGTGAGACAGCACAAAAGCTGTTTTAGTAGTGGAATTGTGAAAAGAAGCAGGATGGCATAGGAAATGCAATTTGCATTGATTGACAAATGTCCTGTACTGTTTAGGATCCACCCAAAAACGCTCTGGAGGGGCTAACGGGAACTGGGTAGTCAGCAATACAGGAGCATGGTCCTGATCTGGTTGTCATGAACCGCCACTTGGGCCCATTCTGGACTTTGTTATCCCTGACCCATAGAGGACTGAATTCTGTGACCCTTCCAACATGGCCATTTGGTGCGGAACGCAGCTTGCCAGTCATTACAAGCTATGTTCAACATTCTACAAAACAGACACGCCCCTACGGCTCTGTGCGTCTCAACGCTACTGCTCGGAGTAGTCTGACGTGTGTTGCCAGAGTTCGTTCGGGGCTTCCTTCCGAGTCCTGTTTCCCGATTCCTTGAATCAACTTCCTTTCCTTTCCTCAAACTTACCTTCGAGCTTCTTCCTGGATCCTTGCCTGCGCTCGGGTCAGGGCATTCCGTGCCTCCGAGTTTGCACATTGTTTCCTTCCTGGTTCCCGGTCCTGGACATCTGAACGCCTCCTGTTGTAGGACTGCTATCCTCACGCTGGAACCCGAAGACCAGCACACGGGTCTATACAAATCCCACACCGTGCAAAAGAAATCATCAAAGAAGGTTGCAAGCAACGAAAAACCGGTGAGAAGGGGAGAGACTTGTGACAGATTGAGACACCCAAAAAACGATATGAATACAGAGATGGAAGCCGCGGTTCAAGACCTCATACGAGGTATGCAGGAATTAACCACTGAACTCCAGAACCTAAAGGCAGCGAATGCTGCTTTAAAGCAGCTAGTCTTGTCTCGTGACTCTGCTACTAAAGAAAGTGTCTTATTGGGAGGAGTAGTGGACACATATGATGGCTCTTCTAAGAACCTTCGTGCCTTCCTTGATTCATGTTTGGTGTATTTCACCTTCAAGCCTTACTACTTTTCCACCCCAAGAGCAAAGGTGGGGTTTATGATCTCACACCTCACTGGTAACGCCTTGACCTGGGCAATCCCTCTAGTCAATTCGGGCAACGCCTTCCAGGATAATTATGATGGGTTCGTGGAAGCCCTAAAATCCATGTTTGATCGTCCAGAGCTTGTTTACAGCGCTCAAGAACAACTACTTGAATTTCAACAAGGATCCCAGGATATGCTTACCTATGTGACCCGCTTTAAACAACTTGTAAAAGAGGCTGATTGGTCCCAAGAAGCCAGTTTACCCTCTTTCGAAGAGGCCTAAATGATGAAATAAAGGACGAGTTAGCCAGGGTAGCTCGCCCAAGCTCCTTCCAGGCCCTCATGGACCTCTCCCTACAAATCAACTTTTGTATCCAGGAAAGAAAGGAAGAGAAAAGAAAGTCTAAGTCAACGTCCCAAAAGGCTGCGACAGACCATCCATACAGACCAGAGCCCGCAGCTTCTCCAACCCATGCAACTGGTGGCCTTCTGTGGACCCATTACCCCACAAGAAAGGATGCGCCGGATTCACACTGGACTGTGCATGTACTGTGCCTCCGATAAACACCTTGTGAGAGAGTGCCCTATCGCTCCACCAAGGCGTTCGGGAAACACCAGCTCCCGATCCTAGATGGGGCACAGTTTCGGGAGAAAGGTGTATGCTCCTCATCAATTCCTTCCTTGAACTCTCCTGGACAAAACAATATCTTGTGATTCTACAGGCATTCCTATCGCCTTCCAAAAAAGAATCCTATCCCATCCTGGCATTAGTCGATTGCGGAGACGTGGGCATATTCATAGATCATGATTGGGTCACTAGTCACAACATCCCCCATGAAACACGAAAGACTATGCAACCTGTTGAAGCGATTGATGGGAGACCCTTATCTTCAGGACCCATAACCCTTCAAACCAAAGAGATTCTTCTTTCGATAAACCAGCACCAAGAAAATATTAAATTTGATATAATAAGATCTGCCCACTATCCTATGGTTCTAGGCATGCCCTGGTTACAGAAGCATAACCCCTACATCAACTGGGCAGCAGGCTCCTTATTTCTTGGTTCAGAACATTGTATGTCCCACTGTTTGTCCCCAATCACTTTACCATGTTCCTCTGAAGACTCTCAAAAAACTCAGCAAATTCCGGCCACCGTCTCTAACATTATCCGGATTCCCAGGGCCTACCAGGCATACGCAGATGTATTCTCACTTGCAATTGTTCAAGCTCTACCACCCCATAGACCTGAGGATTGTGCCATTGACACTGAACCTTCAGCCGTGAATCCTTTCGGAAGAATGTTTATTCTGTCAGAACCTTAAAAAAGGCCCCGCTGGGAATACCTGGACACCAACTTGGAAAATGGAACTATTCGACCATCCAAGTCCCCAGCGGGGGCTTCCCTTTTCTTCGTCTCTAAAAAGGATTCCAAGGAGTTTAGGCCATGTTTGGATTAGCGTGGCCTTAACCAATGCACTCTCAAGGACCGTTACCGATTGCCTCTCATCTCGACATTCTGAAAGCAGTGAGAGGTCATCTTCACAAAACTAGAACTCAAGGGTGCCTACCATCTTATTCGTATAAACGAATGTGATGAATGGAAAACTGCCTTTAAAACACCCTTCGGCCATTTTGAATACTTAGTCATGCCCTTTGGACTTGCTAATGCCCCTGCAATTTTCCAACGTTTTATGGATCGGGTCTTTTCTGATATGTTGTCCCTCTTCGTCATTTTATACTTAGACGACACACTGATCTACTCCAAGGACCATCTGCAATACGAGGAGCACGTAAGGGAAGTCTTACAATGTTTATGAGAACACAAGCTCCTGGCCAAACCCGAGAAATGTCTTTTCCATGTATCAACAGTTCACTATCTTGGATTGGTTCTTAGCCCAAAGGGGATTGGAATGGATTCTTCTAAGGTTGACTCCATTCTATCTTGGCCTGTTCCAACCACTGTAACACAAATTGAATCCTTCCTGGGGCTTGGTAATTTCTACAGGAAATTTATACCTGCATTCTCTGAGATTGTGCACCCCATTGTCACATTATTAAAGAAAGATACCCCCTTTCAGTGGACCTCAGCCCAAGATTCGGCATTTCAACGGTTGAAGTAGGAGTTCACACAAGCTCCCATCCTCGCTCAACCCGACACTGACCCTTCCTTGTTGAAACTGATGCCTCCAACTACGCCATCGGGGCAGTCCTGAAACAGGAACTTGGCGACAAGTTAGAACACCCCATCGCCTATCTCTCCTGCACCTTGACTCCCAGTGAAACTCATTATTCCATCCTGGAGAAGGAACTGTTAGCCATTCGTCAAGCCTTCACTGATTGGCGACAGCTCCTTCTGGGAGCCAAACACCCGGTACAAGTCCGCACGGACCATCAGACTCTTCAAGTGCTACAATCCCTGGAATGTAGAAACAGTCGCCAAGCCCGTTGGGGCTTCTTTTTTGCCCAATACCAATTTCAAATCCATCATTTTCCTGGAACACATAACATTATAGCTGATGCCTTATACAGACGTCCTGATTACGAAACCCTTGAGGACGGGACCTTTCCTAAGATGTTTCCCAACACAATATTTGTTGCTCAAGCAATTATTCTCCTGGAGGATATTAAAGCCCAGACTCAGTCCTCTGAACCCTGGAAGGAGCTTAAGAGAAATAATTGGTGGAATCTCAAAACAAAAGACGGATATCTATTCAAGGACAATCGGCTGGTCACCCCTACTCCTGGATTGAGACAAAAGATCACAAGCTTATGCCATGATACTCTCCATTCTGGACACCGTGGCATAACCAACACCCTTCATCTTATACAAAGACAGTTTTGGTGGCCAAGAATGAAAGATGACATCAAGATCCATGTCCAGACTTGTGCAGTCTGTAATCAGAACAAACATGACAATAAAAGACCAGCAGGTCTCCTACACCAACCAGCACTACCAAAAAGACCCTGGGAAATCTTTGCCACAGATTTTATCGTAGAACTACCTTCTTCCAAAGGCTACACGACTATAATGGTTACCATTGATTTGTTCACACATATGGCTCATTTTACGCCTCTATACAAACTACCATCCTCATCTGAACTTGCTGGGATTTTTCTAGAACACATATTCCGGCTTCATGGACTACCTTCCAAAATCATTTCCGACAGAGGACCCCAGTACATATCCCAGTTCTGGAAGGAAACAGCTATGTCGTATATTGGGAATTCAATGTGCATTGTCTTTGGGTTATCATCCACAGACCAATGGAGCTACCGAACGAGTAAACCAAACCCTGGAACAGAATCTTCGTTGTTTCGCCACCAAAGTCCAGGATGATTGGTCACTCTTAATACCTGTGGCCGAATTTGCATACAACAATTCAGATCATTCTGCTATCAAGACCAGTCCTTTCTTCTGTAGTCAAGGATTTCATCCTACAGTCCTACCATCCATTCTCCCACATCCTACCCCAGTTTCTGTGGTTGATTCCTGGATTGAAACACTAATCAATGTGCACAAAGAAACAAAGGAACACCTAGGAAAGGCCCGAAGAGACGTGGAACAATATGCAGACTCCAAGAGAAGGCCTGTGCCTTCCTATTCAATTGACGATAAGGTCTGGTTATC
Organism: Ambystoma mexicanum; assembly: GCF_040938575.1. Classification (NCBI taxonomy): domain Eukaryota; kingdom Metazoa; phylum Chordata; class Amphibia; order Caudata; family Ambystomatidae; genus Ambystoma; species Ambystoma mexicanum. Next base: position 79,419,707 of record NC_090941.1, read on the forward strand.
CTCAAAACTCCTTCCTCGTCACCTATGACCAAATAATTTGGCTTCCAGGTATTACGGACCTTTTTCTATAAAAGAAATTGTTAATCCAGTGGCCTTTCGACTCCGACTACCAGAGTCATGGAAAAGTATTCATCCAGTCTTCCACACTTCTCTGTTAAAACCATATGTTCAGCCCTCTCGAACTGCTCCAAGATCTACCCCTATGGTTGTCAATGACCAACTCGAATATGAGGTCTCCAGAATGTGTGACTCTAGGTACCGACGTGGTCAACTACAGTTTTTGGTGGAGTGGAAAGGGTATCCTCCCAGTTAGCGCACCTGCGAACCCGTTTCAAGCATGAATGCCCCCCCCCCCCGGCTGATACGAAGATACCATCTCATCCATCCAGGCAAACCCAGAGGAGCTGGGTTTCAGAGGAGGCATACTGTCATGAACCGCCGCCTGTGCCCATTCTGGACTTCGTGGTCCCTGACCCATAGAGGACTGAATTCTGTGATCCTTCCAACATGGCCGTTTGGTGCAGAACGCAGCTTGCCAGTCTTTACGCGCTACGTTCCACATTCTGCAAAACAGAAACGCCCCTGTGGCTCTGAGCGTCTCAACGCTACCGCTCGGAGTAGTCTGACATGTGTGGCCGGAGTTCGCTCGGGGCTTCCTTCCAAGTCCTGTTTCCCGATTCCTTGAATCAACTTACTTTTCTTTCCTTTCCTCGAACTTAACTTCGAGCTTCTTCCTGGATCCTCGTCTGCGCTCGGGTCACGGCATTCCGTGCCTCTGAGCTTGGACATTGTTTCCTTCCTGGTTCCCGGTCCTGGACATCTGAACGCCTCCTGGTGTAGGACTGCTATCCTCATGCTGGAACCCGTAGACCAGCACACGGGTCTATACAAATCCCGGACTCTGCGAAAGAAATCATCAAAGAAGGTCGCAAGCAAGTAAAAACAGGTCAGAAGGGGAGAGACTTGTGACACTGGTGTCGGGAAACCAGACCCCGAAGCGGTATCCCCGGCGCCTGCCTGTGATGCTGGGGATGTTACTAGAGACTGAATTGCGTCCATACGTTGCTGCAGAGCTTCTTGTGCATTGGTCAGATCCTGAGGTCTGTTACCATCTGCACTATTTGTGTCAGGGCATTCGTAGTCTCAGTAGACATTTTCTTCAAGGCTGCTAATTCTGTTACTCACCACGTTGGTAGATAGTTTGTGACCGCCCAAGATGAGTAGTGGATGCGAAGAAGCAATAATCAGTCTCAAATAAAACCCTGGATCCCCTGAGTTCTGAGAGTCAGGCTTCCTCTTAGTGAGGGGCTCTTCTTTACGATGTACCACTCTGCTATTTGGGTAAAAACAGCCAGAGCGGTCTATCGCATAAAAGAGCGGGGAATGCACGCACCGCCAAACCAATGCTGCAAGGAAATATAAAGATGATTAGGCCAATGAAATCAAGTTTAACAAATCTAATTCGAACAACAGATTCCTGAATTAGGCTGAGGTGAATAGGGACTGAAACTTGATCCTGTACCTAGACAATGGAAACACCCGGGTGAGTTCTAGTTGGTGATTGAGTACTATATATGAAGTGAATAAACTAACCTGAAGTGGCAGTGTAATAGGAGAATTATCTGGAATAAGTAGAATACAACGGCAGGACAAAATAACAAACTGGGAAGTTAGTACAGGAAGACAAAACCCGATCGGCACGAGGGCCGCTCTAGGTCTGGGTTGTTGCATGTACTGGAGAGCGCTCAGAATGCACTTTAGTAGAATAATAGAAACAAGTTCCAGATAAGGTCAGTTTAGAGTTCCAGGTTGCAGGACAAGAGTCAGGAATCCTAAGTGTGCAGTAGCGGAAGGTCTGTTAACCTAAAAAGAACTGAAGAAATACTCTTGGGCTGTATTACAATAAACAGCAGTGTTTAGACTTACGCTTGTTGTTTTACTTGTCAGTCTATGAGAGGAGTATTGCTGTGGGGCTGGAGGCGCTGGTCAGCTGAGTTGAGGAATTGCTGGGGTGTTGGGAGCATGGAACAATTTGTGCGGAACAGGACCGGAGGCTCTGCCCGCTTGAGGAGTGAACTGCCCCAGGGGTAGAGGCCTGATCAGCCGTGCGGAGGAAAGCCGCACCAAAGGAAGGAACCAAAGGAAACAGAGTCCAGGAGAGATTCCGAGTAGGCATTCCGATAAGCAAAACAGGTCTGGAAACTCGGAAATCAAGAATGAGCTGTGGAGAGTAATCCGAGGAAGAAGGAAGTTGTATCAAGCCGCAAACTGTAACGTCAATTAGCAGCAATGAGAGTCCTGAAGCCTCAGGATTTAAATAGTGAGGGGGCGTGACTTCCATCTACGAAGAGCACGTCTGGACCTTGTCAGCTGACGAGAACGTGTGCGTGGCTTCCCCAGTCTCCATGGCAACCTGTAACAATGCCATAGTGAATTCCACATTCTTGTGGTGCCTCGTAATGAATGGGCACGTAACGGAGCACATAGAGCCCTCTGCTGCCGTAGTGTGACACACGCAGATCCTAAAAAAAAACTAGCTTGCCTTTTTCTTGTTGCACTAAGGATATTATGAGGGGGCAAACCAGAGTTAATAACGTGGGTAATAGGATATATTCGATGGCAGATAAGATGAATAAATACCTAGTCCATTTCGACAACTTGATTGGTACAATAAGCTCCAATGACCAAATAACTGTGGCCGAATTTGATTTAATTTCTAAAGAGCAAAACAATATATACAAAAATCGGAAAGAGATCTGGAAAAAACCTCTCTTAAAGAGATAACATACAATAAGATAATTTCCAATGAAAAACGCTGCCCTTATAAAGAGATGCAAAGCCTGAAAAGAGAAAACTGTGATGAGAGTACAATATGTAAGAGAATGACGATCCTCAAAGTCAAATATAGAGATTTTGTTAAGAGACACAAGGCATCTATATTTACCAAAAAATGGTTCTTAATGTTTAATACATTGAGAAACACTAACTGTCGTCAATTTTGGAATGTATACCAAAAGCACTCGCTCACTAATTCTGGAAGTGGAAAGGAGATTAATTGTATATATATAGAAAAATTATATTATCAAAAGGGGACCTGTACTGTGTGGAAGGACTATTGTAGCATCAAAGACAAACCATGCTTAGCTTGGGATAAAGAGGACTTAGAAGGAATATTTAAGAACCTAAAGTCCTCTAGAGCACCAGGCCCTGATGGGAATACCGAATAAAATATATAAGTAAAATCCAGACTGATGGGCTGGGACATCGGGCTCCATTTTTACAACTATAAGCAAAACGGGTATAGGACCTACTAGCTGCAAAGCGTCCATATTAATCCCTATTTTTAAAAGGGGAAATCCATTGAATTTCAGATTGCTGTTAATGACAGATGTGTGGTCGAAGATATTCTCCAACCTGCTTCTGAGATAAATGAGTGGAGAAAAAAGTACAATCTGTTATCCGGCCAACAGTCAGGTTTTAGGAAAGGCATGGGCGTCACAACCAGCCTTTGTGCCTTGTCTTATCTGATACGTGAGGTGTGGAGGAAAAAAGAGGATGCACTTTATATATGCTTTATTGTTTATAAGGGTGCATCCAACAATGTGCCTCGTAATTTATTATGGAAGAAAATGGAGAAATTGAATATATGACCAGGCTTAATACATTTTATTAGGGAACTGAATAGCAATACAATGGTACAGATCAGATTAAACCAGGAGGGGTCCCTAAGAGATCCGATAAAAAACAACTTTGGTCTAAAACAGGGTTTTCCCCTGGCTCCAACCCTGTATAACGTGTACATTTTGGGTATGGGCCCTTTTATCGATAATTGCAATCATTCACCACCCAAGAAAAATAAACAAACAATTGGTTGTCTGGGATATGCTTATGGCACTCTATTGTTGGACAAGACTCTGATAGGGTTGCAAAGATATATGGACACTTTATGCGATTATGCCAAGAGGAATAGCCTGGTTATTAATTACCAGAAAACAAAAATCATAGCAATCCAACTTCATAAGATAAAGAGCCCTAAATGGACATGCAGAATGGGGACGTATAAAATTGAGGTATTTCAATCATATGTATACTTTGGTTCATACTTCTACAATACCAAAAGTATCTCACAAATTGAAGTTGAATACAAAAACTTGAAAGAAGGTCTAACCCCATAATGAGATGTATGAGGCATAAAGGGGGGTTCTCACTGGAGGGTTTCCTAAAGTTATCTAAAACCTGTTTAATTCTGATCTTATGCTAAGGTTTAGACATATTGACTGATAGGGAAACACTCTGGATTAAAAAATGTGAGGGGAAATTCTGGAGAAAATCATTGGGCCTCCCAAATGACACCCCTATTGAGGGAATTAACAGTGTACTGGTCCGTATATCACTGGGAACGCAGAGAAGGATTGCCATGGTCATCCTATATATATATGGATGCTGCACAGTGGTGTTTCCAAGGAATCTGTATCACAATTTTAAAGCCATGTTGGAAGATTGTCACGAGAGATCTGCCTTTAGCGAGTGGTGCAGTGATGTAAAAGCGTTCTTTTTAGAGATAGATTTTTATCTCAGGGATATTGGATCTATCGCTGAAAATGGAATAATATTGAAAAACTGGGCGAGAACATGGGATAGAAATGTATGCACCAGTGTACTGGGGAAATCAAGAAGATACCCATTGTATGTGAGACAAGGTTTGGGGTAGAAATACCATGTCAGTATCTCATAAACCATTATAATTACAAGGTCAGAAGATTTATAATGCTATTTTGATTGGGTTTATTGCCTACGCTTTCTAGAATTGGGGCCTGGAAGAGAGTGCTTTATGAGATGCATGTATGTCGTTTGTGTGTTCTCAAAATAGAGACATCTAGACATCTATTAATGACTTACACTCAATTATAGGGCATTTACTTTAAAGGACATGAGCATTTAAAATATCCAATCCATAATGTTCAATCTGACCAAACTTGGAGTTTCTTGTTTTTGGTCAATTGCATATTAGTGAATTTTACACTATATCATATGTGGGAAGTAATTGAAAAGAGATTAGCGGACAAGTGATTTTCGAATAATGAGAGCAGTATACACCTGGAATATGATATGAGGACGAATTTGGAATTAAGTATAATTATTTATTGTATGTTTTAGGTTTTAATTGAAGATAGTATAAGTTGGTGTTGTAATGGGAAAGATGAACATTAATTTATTGATAATAGGATTGATCAGTATTTTTAAATAAGGATTCTTTTAAGCAAATATGTGTTCCTTTTCTAGCTTAATAATGTACTTGTGATAATTATTTGAAATATTGTGTTATTGAGGTAATGTGTATTTATAATACGATAATACTTTTGTAATATTGTTTAAATGTGTTATAAGGTTTATGCAACCATAACACTTTAAAAACTGAAAATATCAACCTCAGAAAGATCATTTCACAGCAGCAATCATTCCATAATTATTATTGTAAGTATTAAAAAGCTCAAATAAAACATTAATTCATACTTTGCAAACGTAGGTTCTTATGCTTTCTGAATGATAGCATACTAATAACAATATCAAATTCTCAATTAATCTTCACTCTCCAATTGAAATTCCAGATTAATGTCTCCTACTCCTAAAATACTTTTCACAATGAAATAGCTGAAAGCAGGATCCACGCTGCTCCAATGTGAACAGTGTAACAAGGAGAAAAATGCAAATGACGTTCCTATTTATTTCTTGGAAAGAACTGACATAGAAAGTAGCCAAACTACCTTATCAATCTAACCGGTTCCCACATGTACAACAATTCAATATGCAATGGTAAACTGCTATATCTTAAAATGTCTGCCAATACATGACACCTTTCAAATCAACCTATTCTTCACAACACATCGTAAACATGTAGAACCACTCATCACAACCCATTTTAAAAACACACAAATTTTCTCCATAATTGAAACAACTGTACACTGAAAAAAGTTTCTATTTGCTTCACACCTGACTGAGAGAGAAGACACGAATTCTCAAAGTAAAACTGCTGCTAGGTTATTGAGCAATTTTTGGCTATATTTGTTAATGATGTATTGTACATCCTTAATATTAAAAATGAATACGCATTTTTCAAATTTTAGAGGTATTTGGTTTGGGGGGAGAACACATAAATGGGACCTTCTTTTGCCTAAACTATCTTTTATGGCCCGAAGGAAACACTCTGATATAATTATCATCCATTTTTGAAGCAATAGTTTGAGGAGCCTTCAAGGAGTTTTCTTTTTTTAGTTATGAATTCAGATTGGGCAAAACTCATTGAACTGTACCCTCATGCAACTTTGTTTTTAAACATTACACAAGGAGGAAAATGGAAGTGGACAACGTCACTTAATCACTTAATACTAAAATGGAGAGATGTCAGGAAAGTGGTATCAGAATTCCTGACTAACCATGGAATGCACTAACTATCAAAAAACAACATCCAGTTTTACTTGCTATGACAGAAGCTGGCAGTGAACACTTTGTTGAAAATCTTCAGTCATCTCTGCAGGTCTCTGTTGGGTACAAACAATACCACATATAAAATCAGTCTCTAGGGACCACTGAGACAACAAAAAAGCTCAATTGTCATTAAGAATTACATTTGTAACCTTTCAAAGATGTTGGTGGTATTACCACATTAATGTCAAAATATTACACATAGTATACAAGTTGATTAAATGTATATACCTTATATTTATTTCATGGTTCTGAAAAGAGCCCTTGGTTTTCCTAGTAGCTGTATTGTAATTATACATTCTTGTGCACACAAAACCTTTCTCTGGGCATACTGCTGAGCTTCCAATCTATTTCAGAAAATATATATGTCAGTAATATATTGATGTGTCTTCTTCAGGTGCCATAATGTTTCTTTCTTCCCAAACGAATAAAAAACTGTATAGCAATTTGAAAATATTTCACCACTGAAGCAACATGTGGCTCCATCCAGAGGATACACATGAAACAAAATAATCTGAATAACCAGTGACAACCATTAGGTGTTTGTCCATGTTCAACCTTACTTTAAGTAGACATAAGCTCTGGATTTAGAAAGCTCTCTGGATAATAATCTATCGAAGGGTTAAAAAAAGAAGAAGAGGGACTCTCCATTTCAAATAACATTTATATGCCTGCTATAATAATAATGACAGCAGTACCTCCGAACCAACACCAAAAATGGAACCATAATCCTGTATATCATACCTTATACTTCCTGAAATAAAAATACTCCATTTACTTACCAGCCAATATAATCTTTTTTCCCTTGGTCAAATAAAAAACAATATACCCCTTCATGCAAATACTTATCACTTAATCTGTATGCATTGTCATTGGTGGAACGTGCAACCGTTGCCTGAGGAACTTGACAGATGGCAAATGTTCTTATTATATATTTTAGCCATTACCACAGAAATGATCCTGCATGACATTACGTTGAAAATACGTAACTACATAACATGGTTCTTATTAGATAATAAAATGTGCCTTTATGGCACCAGAAGGGAATCTAGTAAGAGTAAACCTTCTCGCAGCTCATGTTTTGAGTCTGTCAAAGCAATTTTGCACTTTCTATTTCTTCCCATTACCACAAAAATGATCTTGCAGGATTTAGGCAATAACTGTGCCCTGTGGTATCCGACATCTAATTGACTATTTATTTGTGGCATTTCTATCACTGCTACAAGTCATAATGTGTGAGTAGAATACAATATTTGCAGCATGTTCCATGAATGCCTAGGGAGCACAATAGGAGAATCCTGGAAAAGTAAAATAACTGAGATTAATCTTTTCAAGCCTTCAAAACACTTGTGTATATTCCAATTCTTCCCATTATCACAGACATGGTGTTGCATGATGTATGCGGGAATGAAAGGATGAGCCCAAATCCTGCAATAGGAAAGTTTGCATGACCAGTGTCTCACCCACATACCTCTGAGAATTCATTTGAGATGTACATGCATGTTTCCTTGCTTTCACTTCTTGCGAGGAGGGCTGCAGTGTTATTGTTTTAGTTGATTATTATTTTACTTTTTACTGGTACTCCCTATTGTCTTGTTTTTCTATGTTACCCGTCCCCCCACCCCCCCCCCCGGCACCTCTCAGGCACCCGCATGCTAGGACAAAAGGAGAGGGCTTTAACCCCTCCCAATTAACCAGATCTATCCAGCTATGGCCTATGTCCATAACCAGTAGCCTCAGGGTTCACTGGACATGCCCTTCAACGATGACCACTGCCCATGTTGCCCCAATTATTAAAACAGCATTCTTTTTTTACTTCATCATTTTTCTCCATGTTCCCAGCTTTTAATTCATTTTCCACATGTCCAGTGCGGAGGGACCTGTGACACTTCCATTTTTGATAATTTCATCCAAATCAGTCAAGCAATCCAGAGTTTATTAGTAATGGAATGTTGGGAAAGGTCTTTCTGAACAGGTTGCAACTTAAATAGAGGGCAGTTCCCTGGATACTCTTAAAGGGGATGTTAACCTGAGGCAGTCAACTAGATTGGTTATTTTAAAGAAAAGCAAAATGGTTGTTCGACTGCAAAAAACACATTTGAGGGGCCACGGTTGTGACTCAGAAACATTTTGGGGTGTTTGACATTCAATTTGCGGAGGTTACTGACACTAGGGATAATGGGGGCCTCAGAGAGATAAAATATATGTTCCAAAGGTTTTTTTTTAAAAACTGCATATGGACACGATAGTCGGCAGACCAGGAACTTGCACCACAGAACTAAACTGCCTTGGAAAGGGACATATTGTGAGCGTATGGGTTTCCCTGATCCTTGTGAGGCAAAGCAAGGACCCAGTGTCATCTGTTTTGAATCTCTATAGTTTTTTAAAGAAAACGGTTTTGGTGGAAATTTGACGGCTGCAAAACTACTGCAGCCAGGGGAGTTGCTAGGACTGGAAAAGACCCGGGGCTAAGCTGATGTCAGTACTGTCAAAATCAAACAGTGCTGATTCATAAATAAATAATTGTTTCTGAATGATAAACCTTCTGAAAGTCCACCTATCCAAGACATTACCAAAGTTGACTCTGAGCAATACCCTCTGAGGTCATCTTGGGAAAATGACTTCTCTGTCTGTTTGTAGCAAAGGGGCACTGCGGCTTAGGAGCAGAAGGAGATGCAAGGAGTATCGCATGAAAGTAATATCTGGTGATCACGTGAATGTTACACGTAATTGTCAACCACATTTGATATGATATATGGTTAGCAGTACAGAAGGTGAGGCAACCTCACCTATAACCTGCAAACCTACTCAAAGCATTCACCAAATTGTTAGCCACTCTACATTTCCAACAAAGAGGATCATTCCAAGGGATCATTGCCATTGTTGGAGATATGTCACATACTAGTTAGTCCCATCGGCCACATGTACCAGGTGCCGCCCATTACAAGACTTACACAGTAGTTCTTCTGCAAGCCAAACCTGTGCAGGCCAGGGAACACAGTGGCATAGCAAGTTTTGAGCACACACGTGACATTGAGGACAGCACTCTGGACTGCTTCACAATAATCTGGAGCTCTGGTACTCGTGCCTTGCAGATTTCACCAGCAATGCCATGGGAAACAACTTCAGTGATGCAGGATAAAAAGTTGCAGATTGCTGTTTTGTCACCGTTTGAGTGCATTAGTATCAATTGTAGGGCTCCTGGCGATTCCCTGATCTGTCCAATTAGACGAAATAGAAATGTATACAGTTCATCAGGGTGTTCAAATGGAGTGCATGATTTCAATGCAGTGCCATGCTAACAGAGCTGACCATTTTACCAGACCATAGCGTGCATTTGTTGGTCTTTATTAGGGTTTGTAGATTTAAAAGGGACTCGCCCCAACCCCGTTCCCTGACCAGGGTCCACTTCCCATTTAGGCTGAACCTGTGTGCTTACCTGATATCAATGTTACAAAGTGTTAAATATCAGATCCTTCCCTTTACCCCTGTCCACTAGGATATGCCCGTAGATATACACGAAAACAAGAAACAAGGCCTTCACATGAGTACACCGAGGTCTGTCAGTGAGGGACTGGTGGTTAAAGCTGAGGAGATTTTTGAGGAATTATATACATTCTATGAGACTCGATTCTACTGATTGTGGGGAATCCTAGGAGGAAATAGAATGTTTAATGGAAGAATTGAGCATTTCCCTCCCCGGGGAAGGCGTATCTGAGAAGCTTTGAGCACCGTTAGAAGATGCATAAAATAGGCATGGTGATAAAAAAAGATGGAAACATTGAAAGAACCCAGGCTTTTATCTCCAGAGTCAGACATGCGCTATGGAGAGTGTTTGAGAAAACACTTATGGAAGAATTCTCAGCATGCAAGTGTCAAAATCATTGTCATATTGAAAGAGGGTAGACCCAAAGATTATTGCCTGAGCAACAGGCCACTCTGCCTCCTAAACTTTGATGCTAAAATCTATAGAAAAAGCATTGGTTGATGGAATAATTGTTGTGTTACAGGCCCTGAATAGGAATTGTAAGTGATTTCAATCCGGCACACACCCAAGTCAACTCGCATCATGTAGTGCACAACTGAAATCCTTATTTATTTTTGTCTAAAAGTTCTTTATTCTGAACGATATACCACTAATATCCCACCCTTCTCCTGGAACCCCCGGTCACACTGAACCAGGAATCAGGCTGGTTTGCAAAGGTAAATATTTATTTATGTATGTAAACTGTTATCAAAATATGTCTTAATAGGTACACAACAATCACCAAATGGGTGATATAACACTGAATGAGCTCTTTAATACACAAGGAGTAGCAGTGAGCAAACAATTCAGCACAGAAAATAATACTTGTGTGTGGTTTCAGATAGGAGAGCACTGTGGTTAAGGGTTACCCCTGCACCCCTTTGGCCCCCCAATATGCAATGTAAAGAGATAGGAGGAGAGAGCAGGTATTCTGGAAAGACAGAATTCAACAAAATATCAATCCCACTTTTCCCCAGCAAACACAAGAGAGAAGTGGAATTGCCTGTCAAGCAGTCATAATGGCTTTTAAAGTTATCTTTAAAATGGACTGGGCAAAAACACCAAATAGAGTCAAAATTGCTGAAATTGTTATAAATTCTTATGGGAGCCACTTTGGATAGTTGCACACAAATACAAGCAATGATTTAATACAAAGAAACTATTTGAAATCTTAAAACTCAAGGCGGAAGCAACCAAAGGCTGTTTTGCACGTGTAAGAATTTTCCAAAACGAAAATTTGCAGCAAACCTTTCACTGCGCAATATTCGCGATAACAGGAGAACCATTTGAATTTGGAATGCACAGAAACTGAGGGAGTTATGGACGTTTTAGTGGAGGTTGGTTTTTCGAGATAGGCGCAATAATGGAAAACAGAATGCACTTTTAAAATGACAAAAAGGATTTCTTACACTGGGGATGACTATGAACAAAACGAATACCGCACACGAACACAGCCACTTGATCAGAATGACTGCCTGCAGAGGAAACTCGCCTTCTTCAGATGAGAAAAGATCAGCGCAAAGATAGTTTTAACGATACTAGTACAGGAGGAAGATAGGATGGTTTGGATAGAGAGTTCAGACGATTCAAAAATACTCCTAACAATATAGGTTCTGAATACAGGATAGGATGGGTTTAAGATAGGGATTGACTATGCAAAGTACATATGCCAGTGAAACAATTATTTCTATAGATACTCACTGGATATGTTTTTAAATGGAACCGTCAATTCTGGTCAGGGGATTCTGGTCTAGGACAGAGGGCTGGGCACATCAGACTGGATCGGATCTGCAAGGTGCTCTGGTCACTGCACGGCACAGGACTGGACTGGATCTGCACGGCCCTCTGGTCACAGCACGGCACAGGACTGGATTGGATCTGTCCTTCTTGGTTCTGATAAATATTTTCAGCAGGCAAGCAGTACAGTGCAGCCCGGCTGTCTTTTGATGCTTCCCCTGAGGTTTATGGTGTTCTGGAATTTTTAGGCCTAGCTGAAAATTGTTCAGCTATGCAATGGGTTTCTGCTTTGCCAGGTTTCTGGAGTCTGGAGCAAGGGAGATGTAGAGTTCAGCAGCAGGGTGCTCCGCCAGCATCGGGATAGTGAGTGAATCTGTCTGTCCTTTTCAGTGGTGAGCTGTTTCTATTTATGCTATGATAAATGGGTTTGTGGTCCGGTTTATCCTAAGCTTGCCCCTTTTGACAGGTGATTGTGTCAGAGTCTACTCTCTGCCTTGATAGGAGGAGAGAAACAGTGTGTCACCTTTATGGGGCTGAGAATCCACCCCTAGCCCCTGGAACACAAAATCTACTTTTGGCACAATCCATATTTACACATGTGCAACCTCTATAACAATCACATATACAGATATACATAGCAGCTACTCCTCAAAACCTCGTAGCTGTGGGATCTTGTCTCTGCTTTTCACAGAATTTTGCCCTTTTCATCAGGAACACAATGTCCAATTTTTAAGCAGATTCCTACAAGTGTGCACGTTTAATGTGGGCATGTGTATAAAGTTCCATACTTCTAGCAGAAATACATTTTGCGTAAAATCACATTTCTTGCCGTTTCTTTCCAGAACATGTCACATGATTTTGCTGCCTCTTGAAATGTGCAGCCAAAATTTAGATTCATGAATCTGTTACTTTTATATTTTTCACAATGTGCACAGGCAAGTTATAAGCCTTTAAAAAGAATGTTCTTTGTTAATGTTCAGCCACAGATGGCTCTTTGGGTCTGCCTCTTTTTGTCTCCCTGCAGATCAGGAGCAGTCTCCTCCCTGCTTGCTCTTGGCATAGGCCATTTTCGACTGTCTTCACACCTCACATTTCCTTAGTTGCAGCTGGTCATTGTTCCTCATGCCTCTGTAGACCAGGTTCTTTCCCAACCCCATAATTAACATTTCTGTGTGATTTCCTGCAGGGGGGAAACGCCTTCCTTCTTTGAGAAAACCTGCTATTCCAGTTTGGTGGCTTCAGCCAGGCTTAATTTTAATTGTTAACTCTGTTGAATTTTTCCTTAGTTTAAAACAAACTTGTTGTATCAAATCACAGCTAAATTACTTATTCAAGATTTTAAACCATGGGATCAAACAATTACAAGATGGGTTACTCTAAGTAACAGGCCTTTTAGATTTTAAAACATTTGATTTCAGTTTATACATGTTTTAAGTTGAATCAGGCAGGCTCCTGACAGCTGTCATTCAGGAGGCCCAGGGTACTACACCCAGAGAGTTTTGACAGATTCACAGACAGGCCACTTTTGCTGTGGAAATCCCTTTATGCTTTCAGCTTTTCAGAACCTTGTAAGTTTACAATGATTTCTTAACTAAGTGAATTGTAGCACCCAGCAAGAATTTTGGATGTTTGAGGGTGTTTTGTACCGGCCTTCTGAAGTTTCAGCAACAAAGAAAAAGGGATTTAAAGCAAGATTCTGGGTTTCATTTTGCAAAACACTGCTTTTTCCTCCTGTACTCCATTTTCAATTGTTGTGGACCCAGTGACATATTTCAGGAGTGAGAGCTCTGTTCCACCACTGACAACATGCGTGGCAGATTGGCAGCCATCTGTTTGTGCCTGGCAAAGTGAGATTTTCAGTGTTTTTGGTGCGCACAAGGGTTTTGCGGCCATTTTGCTATTTCTGTCCCATCATAACACAGTGATTCAGCCGCAGAAGCGTATTGTAGTCTACACCAGCAGAGATCTCACCCCCATGGAGAAAGAGTGTACTTGCGGGTAGAGAGGCACAGCTCGAATGCTGTGTGGACCTGTGAGAAATTCTGCCACTTTGTGATTGGACGAATTTCACCGTGGTGAGGGATCATCAAACACTCCTATCCTCTTTGAGTACACAAATACGCAGATGCCCGAGCAGATCAAGCAGTGGGGCAACAGACTACAGGAGTGTGACTTTCATGTAATTCACAGGCCGGGAGGGGGAGGTCTAATGCAGTGGACTATCTGTCCAGACACCCGGAGTGAGGGAGAAAGACACACTAGAGAAGGAAGGAGAGTATTACATCCAGTAGCTATCGAAAAATGCAGTTCCCCTGACAATCACCCTGGCAGCTGCAAGCAACCAGGGAGGTTGACATGAAAGAAATTGAAGGAATGGGTAAGATACACAGAGAACTAGCCACCAGTGATCAAGGGATCCTGCTGAGAGGAAGTAGCCTGGTGGTGCCCAAGACACTGAGAAAGACCATCATGAATTTGGCACACAAAGGCCACAGGGATCTCGCGAACATGTAGAAGATACCACACAACCATGTGTGGCTCCCGTACATAGATGCAGTGGAGGATGATATACTAATACACTGTCAGGCATGTGAGTGGGCTGCAACGGCCACAGACCTATGTCCCATCTAAGTTGTGCCACTTCCCCAGGGCCCGTGGCAAAGGGTTGCATTTGACTTCTATGGACCTCTCGGGAAGGAGATAACTTATTTGTGGCAGTAGATGAATACTCACGGTTCCTGGTTGTGAAACAAGTGACGTCAACAGAATTACACAGTGTGGTGGGAGTACTGAAAAAAATCTTCAGCAAGTGGGGGGGTGCTGAACGTAGTGAAAACAGACAATGGACCTCGATTTCACGACTTCACAAAGTTTGCAGACCATCATCAAAAGGTCCCAACTCTGTGGCCCCAAGTGAAAGGGATGGTGGAGCGCTTCATGTCCACCATCAAGGCGCTCATCGACCAGGTGCCATTTCCCCAAGCCATCTGCCAGATGCTTAGAAGCTACAGAAACATGACCCATGTAGCTACAGGAAACACCTAAATTGAGATCATGATCCGACCACAAACCCTGGACCGCCTCCTACAATTTAAGAAATGCACTGAGGAGCAGGATGCAGCGATCAGGGAGAAAGACGCTGAGAGGAAGAGAAAGGCAAAGATCTGGGCCGACTGCAACAGAGGGGCGAGAGAGGTACAGTTACTGATTGGGGAAGAGGTCCTCGTCTGCCAGAAGCAGCAACGGAAAACCAACACCCTGCATGATCTGCAACCTTTTCAAGTGACTGACGCAAAGAGATCCCTGGTTACAGTAAAACGAGAGGGTGAGGAGATTACCTGCAATGTGTCATTTTTCCATAAGCTCCACTCCATGCCCACAGACACAGCGAACCCGCTGATACGTGAAGAAGGCCCACCTGAACCCAAAGAGGTGGAACGCAGGGCTACTCCCAGGGAGCCACCTGCAGAGGAATTGATGTCTACCTGGGAGACTGGAGAAGCAGAGTCGAGAGTCCCCGGGGAGACCCCACTCAGTCATCCAGAGACCTCAGCAGCTCATTGAACAGATGGTAGACGTTCCATGAAAATCACAGGGGAGATGTTGTGGGGTAAGAACACTGTGCCTTTAAGGGGAGACGGAGTCAGGGGAGGGAGGGCACGTGGCAGTGGGGAGGAAGGAGCGGGGACGGGAAATTAGTTTTAGGGGAGAGGAAAGTGAATAAAGAAAGGTTGAATCCATGAATGGCCCTGTGTTTTTTGTGTGACAGGGACGGCCCAAAAGCCACCAAAACCATGATAATGCTATTAAATTGGCATTAGTGACATGATCAGGCAACTCAAACCTTAGAAAACAGCCATCACTCTATGAATACCAATGAAAAATAAAATATCCATTTTACTCAAATTTGAAAGCAAGTGAGACTAAGAAAAACAGGTTCTTTTGAGGCATGGTACTGCTCAGCTCATCATGTTTCTGCCTACTCACTGTGCCCCCATTTAATCAATTCTGTTTTAAAAACTGTAGAGGAACTGAATTGGATTAATTACAACATCATTTAATTCAGCTCAGCAGACGCTTGGGTCCCTCAGCCAGAAGGTATTGCATTCACCTGTGCTGCATATCGCATTACAAATCGTTAGAGAACACAATGTATGGTGCTGCCAGGAAGGTCATAGTCTGCCAGCGTTGCCCAGAAGGCCTGTCTTGTCTTGCTAATTAGATGTATTATTCATCTCAGCCTTTCCATGTAAACATAATCCACTGTTAATTGAAATGTGCAAAATGTAGCAAACCGGGAATAGCCTACCTGTGTTGGAATATAGCGGAGTAGAATTTCGAATGCACTTCCAGATTGTCTGCACATAACAAAATAGCATTCTCCGTTAGGAAAGCGTTCATCATAATGGCGTTGTACATAAATGCGGCGTGCACCTACACTCTAATATGTACTATGTAAAGGAAAGATGCAAAGCACTAACTGGGCACGGTTTGTGATTCTATTAAAGCCAAGCTTCGACTGGCGGGATGTTTATAATGCTTCCATGTTTTACATGAACAGTTTACTGTATTGCTCAAAGCTGAGGCGCCTTTGGCAGGCTGCCTTTCCCCTCGCTCTTCCCTCTTTTATGCTGCAAGGTTCCATCACACCCTCCCCTCCTACCTGTGCTCTTCGAGGCTGCCCTTGGAAGGGGCGGGGTGGGGGGTTAAGGCTTTCACCCCTGTCTCCTCCCCTTCGCTCCCCTTCACTCCACACTCTTCTGCTTATTGTCTCAGCACCCATCTATGTTCTTTCCATCCGCCCTGTCCCTTCATATGCACCACTTCTGCTTCCGCCCCACCTATGCTGAAGACAGTGTCCCCGCAGCACCCATTTCCTCCCACCATACAAGCACCCTCACCTCTCTCACGTCTCGATGAGCGGTCAATGCCTTCGAATCAAGCAGGAAAACGTGCTGCCATTTTAAACATTTAGAACTCAGAGTTGATGAGCCTGAAATACTCTCCAGAATAAAAGTAATATATTACGCAGCATATGTATGCTGACATCAGACAAGTAGTAGAACTTAATACCTGCCTGATTGTCTAGTCCAGACGTTTTTTTTTTTGTTTTATTTCTTGCAGCTTGATTAGGTCTTCATTAAAATGTGTTTTTGATCTAGCCCCCAGTTTTAAGAAATACATTTGAGCCTCAGCAAGCTTTCCAGAGTTCCAAGAACCCACGATCTTGCGAATTTAACCGGGTTTGAGTTTTTAACATTTCATTGGTGTGCCTCCGATTTTAAGATTGCACCATGTTGTGTCATAAGTTCCCATCAGCCTAAACATGGCATACACGTCTTGGCAAGAAAGCAAACAGGTTAGCTGTTGTCATTTCTGTTTCCAGGAAGCCTCGGATGGAGTACTTTTACAAGAAATGTGCATTGCCTGCCAGGGACCGACAACCTTAGAATAGATGTGCTGTGAATTCGCCTGCATGAAGTGTATAGGTCCATGACACAGAGTGGATAAAGAACGTGTCCTAGTCGCATTCAAGCATAGGGGGTGCACTGTCAAATGATGGCAGAATGCATGGAAGAGAATTTACCTCTGCTCTGTGCCGCTCCTCTGTCTTGCCAATGCTGTAAAAAAAGGGAAGAGCAGGAAAAAGCAGCATAAGCATTAAGCCTGGCTTGTATGCTTCTGTTTCCTGCTCCACCCCATTGACAATGAAGCTGAGAGAGTTGTCTTTTGTTCAGATTACAGTGGATGTGATAGTTCCATTCGAAAAATATTCTCAACTTGTTCATGCCTTCTGGCGCTATCCTTGACACTCATCCACCTCCCAATCATCAACATGACTGTGGTGAGGAAATGTGTACTCTGTGGAGTGTAGATTTCTGATAAACCATCAGGTCTTTACCATTGTATCCGTCACATTCATATTGAGAAATCGACTAAATTGGAATGTAACAAATCAGTAACTTGATCCCCTGATCTTTACAGCAAACCCTGAGGCACAGTGCCTTACCCACTTTAATCCGCCTGCTTTTTACACCAACAAAAAGTAGGCAGATTCTAAAGGAATCCATTGTAAACACTGTCTGCAATGCGTAAATATCAGGCTGCGTTTACTCATTTTGCACTGTGTAGTGCAAAAGGAAGGCATACAAGTGCATCTGCCCCACAATTTCACACCTTCCTTTTGCAGTCCACAGTGCAAAATACAAAGATTGCCAGGAGGTGATCTGTTTGCATGTATCTGAAAATGTAAGTGTTCCCCTGTGTGCAAATAACACATTTTCTAAAAGTGATTTCCTTCAGGGGAAGACAGGATCATATGGTTACAACCACCGGGCCCTCCATTGAGATCAATATGCTTGAATTAGAAGTATGGCCTTGATGTGAATCCCCTCCTGCCAGTCCGAAGGTGTCTGCCAGTCACTCTGTGTCACTTCGAATGACTCTAAAGAGCTATTTCACAATGGGTGCTTCTGTGCTCTTCATCGTTGCCATTGATGAACACATGTCCTTGGTTTAATATTGCATAACTATCGAGGATTTTGTTTTACATGTATGCTGTAGACAGGTCTCCTGGATCTATAGAAGATGTGTTGGCCTTCGGGAGCAAAGTGCTGACTCAGTGTCACTTAACCTACTAAAGCCAACACATTTCCAGAGCGTGACTTTGGGGCAGATTTTTGGGCCACGCTGTATTTCTGAGATCTTGCCTAGAACCAGTACACTAAGTCATCTTAGTGATATTTTCAAGCAATCAATAATTACTTTATTTCGGCATATAATCATAAACGTATTTGAACACAATACATAACAACATTTCCAATAAACTACAGATGATTTGGACACATCTGTGAATTACATGCGGTATACAATCACATGACAAACATAATACACTGATCATGGTATTTGACTACATTTTCATGAACATTCTTGCAATAGTGTTTCCTAGGGCACCAGCTGCTGGGACATTTCAATTTTTATCCCTAATACGTGGATGTTATCAGAGATAGTCCAGCATTTTGGGGCGGTTATTAGTTTCACATAGCTTCACTTTATAGCATAATATTTAACCACGTCTCTCTTCTCTTCAAAAGGCTAGCTAAGTAGAGACAGCGCTGTAATGACTCTTTTTGAGCAGGGCAAAAGGGCCATACATCCGGATAGTTATTATTGCAGCAGGCTTTAACCGCAGATAAAACTGCGTAGATGCATTTCTAAGTATGAGGCTCTCTGTGATGATCTTTCGATGAGATGTAGATATTCTTCCATAGAGTCTCTTTGTTTAACATGGATATACCCCATTGATAGATGTAAACATTTGGATAGTTATTGACCCCATATGCAATCTGTCTGCGTGTCTGTACCAGTTTGTCTACTGCTGTCATAGATGATCTCTGGGTTATCCCAAAATTCCTCTAAATTTAGTAAATACAAAAATCACTTGATGCGTCAAAAACATTTTAATGGGAGAGTCTTTTGGTAGGAGAGAACATCCTTAAAGACTGCCCTATATCTCATACGGGTTTCACAGGAACAGATACACACCCTAAGTAAGACGGTTTTAGAGGAATTTGTTTGCTAAAGCATGCCAGACCAAGTTCCATGTCTAGCAGGGTTTTGGGTGTACTTTTGGGGACCCACAGTAGCCTTTTTAAACAGTTGTACTCTGTCACCAGAAGAGCTGGAGCGTTTGTGTGCCCCCAAATCTCTACTCCATAAAGGGCACCTGCCACTTCTTGGGCTCTATATATTTCCATCGCTGGCATTATAAGATATCTCCCAAGGGAATTACCAAAAGATAAGATGCTGTTACATTTACTGCCCAGTGTCAGGTTAGCCACTTTAAGGTGTTCCAACCAGGAGCCATCTGAAGCAATCCTGGCTCCTAAATAATGGAAATGCGACACTCCACTCATTGTCACACCTTCTATAATGATGTCTTTTCATGACCGTCGCCCCTGCTGTCTGACACATCGCATTACTTTTGTTTTGCTGGCATTGACCTCTAGGTCTGTATTCCTGCAGAATTTGACAACATGATTTGATGGTGTTATTAAACCTGATGGAGTTTGGGACATGATAACACGTCACTGGCAAAAAAACAGGATGCCAATCTTTTCACCAACAAGAGATGGTACATCTGATGTGTTAATTGGGAATTTGGTCAATAGACCATCAAATAACAAGTTGAAAAGGAGAGGGCAAGTATACAACCTTCCCTTACCCATTTTTTAACCCAGAAAATCCCAGTGGTCTTAGATCCCATCCCATCCCATCCCCTTAGATCCCATCTCACTCTAGCTGATGACCCTTCATACAAGTCCATTATTGCTTCTAACAAGAGGAGGAGGACTTCTTTGAAAAGTAATACTTGTGATAGTGACAATCTCTGTATGCTGTCAAAGGCGGCTCTCAAATCAATAAAAAGTAGATGTAAGTTGAAGCCCTTGACAATCACATATGTCAAAAGACTTGGTGCATGGTGTTCACCCCCTAGGTAAATCGCTCCTGGAGGTGGCTTAAGGCATCAGGGACAAAAGCGTCCACTTTTTTGAAGATGGAATTGAACATATGGTCCTTGGGTTAGCGCATCATGCAGTGTATGGTAAGCAGAGTAATTCTTACACCAAATAACGAAACCAACTCAAGAAGGTGGCATGTTTGTCTGCTTTATTGTCAATTATCTTGAACAGGGAGTTACAACGGACATCAATGGACGTCGCACAAGCATTCTCGAAGCATTTCATTAAAAAATTACACTTTTATGGCAAAAATGTGTCATTCATGACATCATACTACGTGGCAAATAAGAGAAACTTACAGCAAATTGTGATTTACTCAAGGGGAACAGCTAAGTATACTTTCTATAAGGGGTAGGGTTGTGAGTGGATATCTACTGTCAGGTGGACAACTTATGCCCTCCTCTAGTGAAAGTCATCATTATCATTATTAAGTACATAGTATATCATTGGTTCTCAAACTATAGGGCCCTTAGTTATACGGCCCTTTACAATTGGTTGGCACGCTTGTATCAGTCTGGAACATTCTGCTCACTAGCAGCACGTAGGCTCATACCCAGGTGCCAGGAGGTGGACATGACTTTACCTCCCCACTCAATTAGCCCTGTGTCTCTCATCACTCATGCCTTCTGCGTTAAGATGTGTCTTTGAACTTGGCCTTGTAGTGTATTTTCGTCTCTGGGAATATAAGGGAATGTGAGCACACGCTATCATAGTTCGGAAGCTAAATGTCCAACTCTATTTTCATCCATGACTCATGTGATGGGAGAACACACTTTAGCCCATTCTGAAGAATTTCATTGTCCTGAATAAATAAAACTTGGCACTCATGTTGTTCTTTTCGTGTACCTTAACAAGGGATGATTCAGCATCTCACGTTCACCACCTTCAAGGAAGATAACCAGTGTTGGCTGCCTTAGCCTTGATACCATGCCAGGCAGTCCTTCCAGGCCTTTCCATGATCTTGGCTTATTTTCTGCTGTGACACAGCTTTTGGCCCTTCTCTCCATGGGTTTGAACTTACAAAAGTTGTGACAACACTGATGTCCAGCTCTATAAAATGGCGGCTCCACCTGCAGTCCATTCACTACGTATAACCAGCTTCTATGATCACTTGGTCTACTTGCATTTCAGCATTGGTACATTTGTTGAACGATTTGCATTTTCTGCAGTGCTCTTCACACGAGCAACCTTTGTTTCGCATATGAAAGTTTACTTGATTCTTCATTTTGTCATCAGTTTCTATAAGGTCCACACATGTGATATCACCAACTCCTTTTCTTTCTCCTTTCATATTCCTTCAGAGGTGTCCACCAGGAGATTGTCTTCTCTTCGGGAATACATTTGATACAGCTTTCTCAATGGGTATCTTTTCTCAAATATTTGCAGCCAGAATGGTCACAACTTCTGGTGTCAAACATGGCACAATTTCAGGCTCCCAGCATATAGGTAGTATGGGGGTAGAACTTCCTGCAGATGCATATGGCTGTTCCTCTACACTCCCCCTCTGGTCGAGCCATCAACCACACCTTAACTGGTTTCCACATTCTAATATGTTCTTTTATAGAAGTGCCTCTTCGGGGTCCAGGTCTTCATCACTCTCTTCAGAGACCCGGCTGATTTGACATGTTCATCCACACTCCAGGTCATGTAACTGCACTGTCCACTTGGATTGCAATAGATCCATTGTCTAACATATTTCTTATGATTCTTTGGAAACAGAAACTTTGTTCCTTCAGGTGCTACGATGCAGGTCTCTATGTATTTCCTAACATCTTCATCAGTCAATTCTTTGGGTCCAAACCCTGATTCGACATCGATCATGATCTTCATTCCTACTGCTTTCTTTGCTGTCTTCTTGCATTGGGCAATTATCATCCTAATCAAACAGAATCCAAACATCACCATCACTAACACTGCTCCAAAAAACTTGAAGATGTTCGCCATCCACTGTGGAACCCATTAGAATATAGACGCAAACCAACTGTCATCTGTAATGTCCTCTGTCTCGTCTTCCATCTTGTTATGCAGGTTCGTCAGCAACGTTATAGCCTCTGTCAAGGTTTGATTCCCGTCATCATGAGAAGGTATGAATGTGCAACATGATGGCCCGATTTTGGCATAAACTCCTCCTTCCTTTGCAGTGACCCTGTCAAGGACATATCTTTTCTGCAGGGTCATCAATCGTGTGGCTCTCAGCTCTTCTTTGATAGCATTGAATCCCTTTATGGTAGTATTGATTGTCTTCAGGAGCTCCCACCTTGTAATCTGTAACCATTTAGCATTGGCCATCGTCTGGATCCCAGAGACAAAGCAGTCTGGCTAAACAACCTGTGCTCGTAGGGAATGTCTTTAAAAGCTTATATTGATTTTGCTGAAAAGTAATTCAATTGAGAAATTCAAGTGCTCTTCTCTTCCTTAAATGGGCATCTACCTTTGGACATTCTCCATATTCAGGTCGTTCTGAGGAATCACTAATGCTGGTACATGGATGAGCACCAAGGAACATGTGTCTCCCCAATCCTTGGGCAGCTTCATGTAGGCTTTGGACCCACAAGCCCAATATAGATCCATAAACCCAATATCGATCCATTAGAACAGCTGTGCATATTCCCATCATGTAGACATCAACTGTAGTTTTGCAGCCTTTGTTATCTCCCACATGAATTCTTCCTTCTCTTCGGAAACACAATGGGCCTCATTCCGAGTACGGCGCTAACCAATGGCGCTATTAACGCCTTGGTTGACGCCGTACCCGGACCGGCAGCGCCTTGGTGGATGGCGGAATCACCGCCCCATTCCAAGGTTGGCGGGGCGGTGATTCCCCATTCACCAAGGCTCTTCCCCATTCCCAAATGAGCCCCCATAGGGCTCAATGGGAATGGGGAAGGTGCAAATAACGGTGACCGTTCATTGCGGTCACCGTTATTGGCTTGCAGGCCCCTTTGCGCCCTCGACTTTAACACCTGCTCAAAGCAGGCGTTAAGGGCGAGGGCGCAGAGGGAACTCGGAGTATGGCGGTAAGGGAATACCGCCACCGGTCTCGTTACCGGTGGCCGCTATCCCTTACCGCCATACTCGGAATGAGGCCCAATGTTGCATTTGCCAATGGAATCACCATCATTGGACTTGATTCATTTTCTACCCATGTCAGCAATTTGGCATGTTTCGCCCATGACTTCAGACACCCATTGTTTACTCTTTGTACGTCTTGCACATATTCTGGTTCAGTTGATGAGCTGCACAGGACGTCATTCCTGCTTCCCATTCTCTCTTAGATTTCACTTCTCCATAAACCAAGAATTTAGTTTTTTCCCAACATCCAGGTGATCCAGATACCTCTGTTATATCAGGACAGTCCATTCTCTTCAAGTCTTTTATGACTATTCCTTCCTGTTCGCCAGCAGGATATACAAGCATCTTGCTCTCCCATCCAGGTTGTTTCTCCATTCGTGATGTCTTTATATAATCATCCTGAAACAGAAATTACCATTTCGATCTCCATCGCAGAGTGGCCCAACTTCCCTGAAATTGTCCTCAAGTCATGCATGCAGTAAAATGAACAAGGCACCTGGCATCGTGCTCTGGAATTTCTCTGGAAATAAAAGTTTGTGCAGCATTCATGGCATAGGGTATGAGCACACAAATGTAGCAACTTTCCTTAGATGTTCTTTCACCCACTTTTTCATGTGCTGGTACCACATGTTATTACCCACGTGTGCTGCATTATCTAGATAGGCATTTATCCCTTCATCATCTTTCTCTGCACTTCTCTTGTGTCTTCCATATGTATATGTGGTGTAATACTCACAAAGTCCCCTGTGGAAGATTTTAGGAACCTCTATGTTAGTGGGAGTAACTAAATCAAGAACAGTTAATGTGGTAGGTGGAACTATGAGAGCCTCTGTCTTCGTGTGCGTACTAATGTGATAGTGACTGTTTAAGAGGAGAAATAGAAAGACAAACAACCTCATTACGACCCTGGTTGTAGCTGTGCCCTTATTAAGGGCACGGCTGCCACCGGTAATGATTTTGTTCCAGAGCCCAGAAAAGGGCAATAACCGGGTCATGCCGACCTTGGCGGACCCGGTAATTGCCCTTTTCTGGGCCCCGGAAAAAGGATTCTGTATTCCCATTTGAGCCCCACAGGTCTCAATGGGAATGGGGAGGATGCTAACAGTTAATGACAGGCTCGTGTTAGCATCCGGGTTTGCTAATGGGTCCAGCTCTGCATGTCTGGTCTGATCAGGCGTGTAGAGAGGGCTCTGCTGCAGACCTCATAATTTGGCAGCCGGAATGAACGGTGCTGGTCCCTTACCTGCACTGTTCATTCCGTGGCTGCCCGGGTCCTAATGAGGCCCTAAAGAGTGTGATTGTTCAAACATTATAGACCAAAACATAAGTAACCACCTTTTGTGAAATTTCAGTCTTTGTGGTTCCTCCTCTAAATCCGTACCAGCTTCCAAATTTCTCATCTTTTTAATACAATTTATCAAATTACTTTACTCTGGTAATTGCAGTACTTCTTAAATGATTGCAATTAGCAGCATCCTAACCACAGGGCTATTTTTAGGATCCTGTAAAAAAGTGCAAATATCAACATCCTTTCTGACAAGAGAAGGCTAACCTTGAAGGATAAATACAAAAACAGCAAGCACAACCCTATGCACAACAATTTTGGCCAACACCATGGAATTTGCCTACTTAGAACAGGTTTACACCATGAAAATAATCTGGATATTGAGCATGTTTCCAATTCTTGATCAGAAATTGACGTTTAGGCATATTTGTGATACAACAACATTTTCTAAAGTTAATTTTCAAAAGATTTCTAAGGCGCTGAGCAAGGGTTTGCACTTCCGTTATAATATCTATAGGGAGTGTCCGAATGATCCTTAGTCCAAATGCAAAATCTGCATTAAAGCTGGTCGCTTTATCATCCTTCTTCTTCATCATCGATCAAGTCTGCACATGCTGAAATTCTTCTTCTTGTCTTACTTCTGGATCAGTAACAGTGGGAGGGGCCGTGTGTTGGGGTTAATTCACAGGAACAGCAACTGGAGTTGTACAAGAGCAGCATAGGCCATCATGGCAGTGAAAGGGTCCATGGATAGCTATGAGGGAGGGACTTGTGAAAATGAGTGACAGTTTTGTACCTAAAGGACCAGCAAGAAGTTAACTTGAAGGGTATTTTCTTCTAATTGATGGGAGTTCGTTAGTGTGTGTTCTGAGAGGATTCAGGAACGGAGGAGAATGCGTGCTACGAGTGGGCATACTAAGCTAATGCCTTGGAATTGAAGTTCCTACGTTATACAGTTAAAGAAATTAAGACGTGGCCACATTTGGCACAGAAGGGGTTAAAGCTGTCAGTTTCATCAGCGCCGAGTTGTTGATGTTTGCCCAGCTGTTGGAAGGAAGATCTGTCACAGGAGACCAAGGTAACGAAGATCGATTGATACAAACCGATCAGCTATGAGGAAAAATTTAAGGAAGCAGACAGAAGGGGAACGAAGACGCAACAGACTTCCCTCTAGTCCCGGAGGACGCGAGAAGCCTGCCTGCTGTGGTCGTGAGCAGCGTATGACAGAAAAGAGACTGCGGTAAGGATAGCTGCCGGACGCATGTCAGAGGCTGGCGCCGAGAGCAGTGAGAGAACAAGAGGAAGAGAGAAGCACTGCAGAAGACGTACAATGAACCGCTGCACGTCTGCCTGAAGTGAACTACAAGGAGAGTCAAGCCGCGGTCATGACAGAAACGAAGAGGAGCCCTCAACGTATCGAATCAATGTATATCCTTTAAGTGTTTTGATGAATGAAAGAGCAGAGTCTGATAACTGCAAGAGTGTCAGGAGTGGGGAGAAATAATTAATGAGACCCGAGTCAGCCAACTAGTGGCCAATGAATCCGATGAGTGAGTTATATATATTTATTTTAAAAAAAAACATAACACATGAAGAGTACAGAGCGCCACAGAAGTGGGGGTTAAACTAAGAGACCACTAAAAGAAGGGCCATCGGAACAGTACTTTTCTATTCTCATTATCATATTAGACTGTTGGGGAAAGATGCTATCAGACTCAGTGTACTGAACTTACTCCTATAAAGGGGAGAGAGGGAACAAAATCCATAGAGGATCCTAAATCAGGACTCTCTTGATAAGACTGTTGGTAGAAAAGTTAATGAACAATCAAATGTGACTTCATCTCACATATATTATAAAGACACACATTTTCAGCAGCAACATAAGAAATTCCCATGGCCTAAGGTGTGACAGAGAAGAAACATACTCAAATAGACTGTGAAGATTGCCAAAGGTGGTAAAAGGAGCTAGATGCCCGTTTGACTTGAAGAATTAAAAAAGGTTGTAACTAAGTAAAGAATTGGATCAAAGTGCACATCTCAGTGTTGTTACTGTTTCACACTTAAACAAAATCCGTAATGGCGGTCTTGCCTTTATACAGTTCTGTATCACTTAAATGAAGCCAAGCTCACCTGCCTTGAACCTTTACTGCAGAGGGGGTTACATTTTCAACAACCAAGGGGCCATGAAAACGTGAATCTAGCAACTTTTGATTACAAAATTCTTTATTGAAATGTTGTCACCAATAAACAGTTTAGGTGCTGATAAAGAATCACTTGATCTGGTTGTCGGATTGTCTTCATCTGTGTTCTGAGACCGACCCCCTGAAGCTCGAGTTGTTCTGAAATGAGAAAGATGCTAGAGGTCATACATGTCAAATATCCATGCAATTCCTCACCTAACAGTTTAGTAGTACTCTGAGCATAAGTTCTACTCCTTGATGGAGGTGTAAGAGGTATTCTCATTTGCCTCCCTGTTACTAGAATGTGGGGGTGAGGTGATGGTCAGAACCAGGCTGATTTCGAAGGGCATATTAAGTTAAGGGCTAGCAATATAGCTATACCTTCTTCAGAGTCAATTTTATTTTGGCAATCCTTTCTTTAAGGAGGCCGCTGAGTCTCTCACATATCCTGTTTGCTTGTGGGTGATAAGCAGAAGAAAATGTATGTTTAATACTTAATAGAAGCAACATTTTTTCAAACACCTCATTAACAAAATGTGGCCCATTATCGGATCTCAGCACATCACACACACCCCATCTAGGGAAGACTTCACGTATTAAATACTTTGCTGCACACGTGGCATCAGGGAATGTACATGGACCTGCCTTGATCCACGTAGAGAAGGGACACACCACCAATATCAGATACCTATATCCATTACATACTTGCAGCATGTCAACATGATCAATATGTAAATGCTGAAAAGTAACATTTGGTTGAGGTATTACTCCTCTAATCATACTTAGTGTATGCACAGCAGTACACTTTTGACACACAATGTAATTCATCATGAAGAATGCAACATGTTCTAACAAATTTGGAATGAACCGATCTTCTGCAATCATAGCAGCAATACTCTCCCTAGTTGCATGCATTGAGTAGTGCAGCTGTTTGAGCACTATCTTTAATAATGCTACTGGCATCACACACTTTCCAGTGCTATCCTGTCGCCACAATGCTTCTGTGTGGGATAAAGAACACCCCATTCATTTCCATAATTTCTGTTCTTCCTTTGGTGCACTTCCTTGCATCTCCATTTATTGGGTCATCAGCAATCTGTTAAACCCTTCTTGCATCAGCATGATTGTGACTACTTTCTCCCTTACATTTGGAGTATCAATGGATGAAATATCTGGGGAATATGCTACCCTTTTGGCTTCTACATCTGCGGTTTCTTTCTTGCAAATTCTTAAAATCTGTTCACTTAGTATGAACAGCGCACTTAATCACTGCTATGGCGATGGGCAGTTACAGTGCGTTAATAAACCTGTCCAATAAGGATGCATGCTGCACTGGAGTGCCATCTGTACAGAGATAGCTCCTCCTTTTCCAGTGTGCTAACCCTGCATTTGCGGTTGATGTCACATAGGCGGAGTCACTGTACAGGGTTACTTCCTGCCGTTTGTGTTTCTCGAGCGTGACAATAAGCGCTGCTAATTCTGCTGCTTGTGCTGAGAAATGAGATGGTAGCCTTGCACTTGATAGAACTTCAAACTCGCCATTTGATCACTACAGCCACGCCAGAATGCCTTTCTCCACTTGTCTGCTCAATTTTTGAAGAAGCATCAATAAGAAGAATCCCCCCCCATAAAGCATTTTTCTTCACACAGGGTATAACATCATAAAATTCAACATAATTAGCACAGTCATTCGCTTGATCGCCTTCTGCTATTGGCTGAGCTACAATTATGGCAGGATTTACTATTTTACATCTGACAATTTTAATCGCTGGGTTTGAAATGATTACTTCACAGGCTGAGGCTCTCTGAGATGTCAGTGTATCTTTGGGTTTCTATAAAATGGCAAACAGAGCATGCGCCACAAAGAGAGTCATAGAGCAGCCCATGACAATACTTGTAGACTTCTCAATTTCTAATGCAGTGGCTGCCAATGAATGTTCTCAAGGAAGGTGTCCCTTCATAACTGGGTCTAAACACCCACTGTAATATGCTAAAGGCGTGTACCCCAATATAGTCCTCTTTCTAAGCACTGCTGCCACAACTGTCACATTCGTGTGCGAGAATAAGTAAAACTCCTCAGCATGATTGGGGATTTCCAAAACAGGGACTGTGCAAATTGCTTTCTTAAACTCTGCAAACCCTTCCCCCATTTCCTCAGTCTATTCTATTTTTACTTTGTTCACTGTGCTTTCCTTAAAGCTTGCAAAATAAATCTCATATAGGTACTGTAGTCTAACACCCAGACTCTAACATAGCCCCAAAAATTACTGCATCTGTTTTACTGTGTTTGGTTTTGCGGTTTTCATAATTGTCTCAGCTCTTTCAGATGTCACCTTTTTTCCCTCATGTGAAATCAAATGTCCTATGTATAACACCTCTTATTGACAATACTGCAGTTTCTACTTGTCTACCTTATATACTTTGTCTGCTAAGATAGTCAACTGAATTGAGTCTTTTCTGCACTCATCTTCTGTGGTGCTACACATTAAAATGTCATCTATGTACTGTATCACCACACTCTTAAAATCAATATTGCTTAAGTCCATCTGTAGGACTATGTTAAAGATCGATGGAGACTCAGAGTGCCCATGGGGCAAAAGAGTAAGTTTCAGACATGTTTGACGGAACATAAAGAAAGTAAAGTCTTGTGAGTCTTTGTGCATTGGGATTGAGAAAAACGCATTTTTTTAAATTAATCACTATTAAATATTGAGCTTCCACTGGGATACTGTATAGTATTGCTGCCAGGTTAGGAGCTAAAGGAAACTCTGCTTCTTCAATCTAGTTAATCAGTCTCATGTCTTGTATAAATTTCGATGACCTTCCCTTCGATTTTCTGATAGGATACACTGTGAAATTGTACAATGATTCCAATGGCACCAGAATACCTTATGTCGTCAATGCTGAAATGTTTTTTAAAAATACCCTCATCAGCCTCTCGAGACATGGGGTACTGTCTTGCTCGAGGTAAAATTGCCCCTAGCTTCAGTTTTATTTTGACTTCCCCTATTCACTTTAACAGTCTTACATCGCAATGTCCTGTGGCCTACAGGAAAATGGGCACCTTTTCTAAGTCCTACCCAAAAAATGCTGTACGCTGCTGTATTCTTGCCATTTTCTGTGGGATTTCCCTCTTCTCTATTCTTATCCAATATGTGATGCTCATAAAGAACACTACTTCATCATCTGTTCAGTCCTCTCTAAACATGTCAGCATCAGTAATGTCAGTCAACCTGTACCCTTCTTCGCGAGCTATCACTGTGCTCCATGGTCTACCCTCATCATCCGTTCCTTCGAGCATTGTAATTTCCCTGTGTACTATGGCTGCCTCTAGCTCTATAGGGATTGTTCAACCCCCCTCTTCATCCATAGGTATCTTTGGTCTAAACAAAAACTCATCAGGTATTCTCACAGTTGTTCTCAGTAAACCAGGTAGCCATGTCGGTAGAATGCTCACCCCATAAAGAAAAACCTCTTGCCCTACTAGAATGCCTCACAGAGCCACTGGCCTTGTAATCGCCAGTATAAATTCACCCACATTTAAGTAGTGTATTCCTGGAGTGGAACACACTATCCCTTTGTCAGTAAATGAAATTATCCTGTTAAGTTTTGTTATTAAATCTCTTGCCAAAATATTAACTGGTGTCTGTCGTGAATACAACAAAGGAACAGACATGTCACACTTTCCTACAGAGACTGGTAATTCATCAGTAAAAGGAACTCAACACGTAGCTCCAGAGAACCCTTGAGCATTCATGGCAATACCTAACATTGGTTATTTTCCCTCTCGTATACACAAACAAGTTGCTTCAGCTTGCACAAGAAAAGAAAAGGATTTGCCTCCTATTGTCACATCGACCCTTGGTTCCTCTTGGGGGTCTGGTGTCACAGATAGTACTGAACACCTCAAGTCACCCTGTGAGCTGTTATATTGTGGGTATAGGCATATCCCTATTCCTGTAAACAGATTTCCTCCCACAATAGTGGCACCTCCTATCCTAGGTGTCAGTAATAGTCCTGTGTTTGCATCCTGTTGTGACTGCATGGGGGCCTGTTGCAACTGCCCTTGTGGTGGATTAATTTGCACTGCGGTTGCGGTGCCTGTTGCACTTGGAGCGCTTGTGTCTGATACACTGTCTGATCTTAGGCAAACCCTTCCCTACTTTGTGTGCTATATGGTAGAGGATAAGCTGTCCCCGCTCTTGAAAACTGAAAATTCTGTACATTTCCTTGGCTCCCACATACGCGTGCAATGTGTCCTGTCATCGCAAAAGTCCAACATACAGGTGGAGGCCGCCTGACTAATCCCCTTTGTGTGTTATGATTCTCTTTTTGCACATTTTGAAACCCACCTTGATTATTTTGGAATGCACCTCTTCCTCTGTAGCCCATACCTCTGCCTTGTGGCATGAACCCATAACCACCTTTGTTCATCGGGTGCTGATTATTTGCCTGGGATGTACCCACTGCATCCTGCATTCCCAGTCCTTCTCAGCTTGCCAATACCGCCCCTTCTATGGCAATATTTGACAATTACTTCTGAACTAACTTGGATTCCTCAATTTTCCTATTCTCATCTTTCTTCTTATTTTTCTCTTGCATCAACCGGCAGCGATGCACTATCGTCAGCTGTATTTCAGCTCACAGTGTTGCTTCCATTCCCACTTGCTTCTTCATCTGCCTCGGTACTGACTTGTGCAACTGCTGACATAAAATGTGGTAACATAATGCCATTGTTTTTTCCCATGGCTCGCACATTTCAAGTTGCCATCGCTCTTGAATGTCCTGAATGTATGCAATAGGGTATTCATCTTCAATTCATCTTACGTGTCATAGTTGCACCCATATCTAATGTATCAGGATACTTTACCCTGAGAGCCCTCCACACATCTGCCCTACAATTTTTAAACAGCACTCTGTTGTGCGCTGTGTTTTATGCTGTCACAATTGAATACCCTGCTCTCCTCCATATGTCATCAGCCCTTTCTCCAAGAATAGTTGCCAACAGACCTTTAACATCCCCTATGGCCAATGTATCTCCTCCTGTCATTTCCTCTTACTCATATAGCCATTTCCCCATTTCCCTGCACCCGATGTCAAACTCGGGAGCTTCCATCTTAAATTATCCTTGTCCATCTGCATCCATGGAATATACTGCAGTATTGCTCCTTCTTTTTCTAATAAGGGAAACTGTGTAAATCCTGACCTGCAATCGGCTCCCATCATCTGTCTATCCATGTCAGGGACAATCGGCCCTGACTGCCTCCTCGCCGGTAGCGACCCTAACTTGCTCACATATGCCATTGGGACAAGAATAGAAAGCCTTGGCTAGTCAGCCAGTGGAGTGGGCGGCACACCCAATGTCCACTTATAGTTTCTAATGTTTCTAGTAATAAAATAAAGGTAAAGCAAGTCTGAAAATGCACCAATATGTTTTATTCACTAATATTTATCTTCTTAGTAGATAGGTTGTCGACACTTTGGAAGCAATGCTTAATTAGGCCTATGCATTTCGGACAATTAAGTCCTTTGTCAGGGACAGTGAAGTCATCTGATGGTGCTATTAAAACATGGAGATATCAGTCAAAATAGAATAAATTCTTGCAGTAGAAGTTACCAGTAATTAACAGTTTATGTGCAAGGGGTCCTCGCCTGCATGCTATAAGAACTTCCTACACATACTGCTATCGCTCTATATTTTGCTGCGTGTTCACTAGCATGTCCTATATCAAAATTTGCTTCATCTAATACTACTCTAGATGCACCTGATGTTGCTCCCTTTAATGGAAGTAACTCTTCTGTTCTGTCCCATCATATTTCTGAGCTTGGCCCCAGTGGATCTTTTCAAATGAGATTGGTATCAAAATCCTGCTGCCTAATTCTTTGTTCTATTTCTTCATCTAATTCTCTTTGTTTTCTCACCTCCCATCGAATTCTGTCTTCCTCTTGTTTTTGTTCTTCCATTCTTAAACCTGCCCTTTTCTCCTCTTCTTCTCTTCGTCTCTGTATTCTCTTGTCCCTTAATTTATGTGCTTCTTCCTCTTCTTTCTTCATGTCTCTTCTATCTCTGTCTGCCATCCCTATCTATCCATTGTCATATTTTCTTTGCTCATCTGCTCTTTCTTCTTTCTTTTGTTGTTCCTCCTCATACATCTGCTCTCATTGCTTCCTGCTTTCTTTTCTG
The DNA here is from genome assembly GCF_040938575.1 of Ambystoma mexicanum. Classification (NCBI taxonomy): domain Eukaryota; kingdom Metazoa; phylum Chordata; class Amphibia; order Caudata; family Ambystomatidae; genus Ambystoma; species Ambystoma mexicanum. The sequence continues at coordinate 79,452,696 of NC_090941.1, forward strand.
CTTATCGGCTTCCATTCTCTTCTCCTGTTCCTTGTCCCTTCTATCTTGCTCATCCTTATCTTCCCTCTGCTTGACTTCCTCAATACTTTTCCCATCAAATTTGAGTAATATCTGTCAACCCATCCATTCATTCTGCATTAGTACCCCTCGTTAGCTTTATCCTTCTCTCCTTTCCATCTCTTAATCTCCCTTTCTATTTCTGTCAATATGTTCGACCGCTCACTCTTCTCTTCCTTGTCCTGTGTGATTTTAAAGATCTCCTCTTTTCACTGCTCTAAGCGGGCATTTCATACATTGGATTACTAAACTCTGTTGCTGCTTTCAGTTCCTGTAAAGGATACAATCCTACTTCTTCCACACTTGCGCCTTTCACTTCAGGCTAGGTAAGGGGAGCTGAAGGCTCAACACCATCCTGCTCACACTGGCTAAGCATCCACTCTTCAGGTGGCAGATCTTCCCTCTCTTCCTGGTACATTTTCCAGAGCTCTAGGATCGCCAATCTTTTCTCTAATTTCTTATGTGGTCATGTGTTGCAATACCGCTTTTGACAGTGATCCCCCGTGTGGCCATGGCATGAACATCTTATCTTTTATGCCTTTTTCCTATTCCGCACTATACTGTTTGTGCTTGGGCATGTGCTTTGGCAATGTCTTACATAAATGCATGAATGGAGTGTCTCCCATTATGACGAGTCTCAATTGACTGTCAATACTTATCAGATTTTATGAAATACCATCACCACTTTTTCAATACTCTTAAAACAACAGATATGAGCATGCCCCAACAATCGTTGCTCAAACCTCTACTTTTCACTTATCTCTGTCTATCTCAAGATTGGTACCAACTACTTCACTAGATAGTCCCTATAGCTCCTTAACTTCGTCTCAATTATTTCACAACTTGTATCACTTTTCAACACCTTTATTCAACACATAATACACAGACATACTACTCGACATTACATATTTCAATAAAAACACCCAGTGATCACCATTTTTGTCCCCTCCTTTGTCTAATTACCCTATCACAGAGTCTAAATTGTCTCCTTATGCAAATCTATTCGCACATGGCCTATTTGACTCCCGCTTGAGTGTGAGATGATTTCTTCTGGACTCCCTTAAGTCAGGCTTCTAGGCACTATCTCTTTTCTCACCCAATATTTCCTGTTACTTAAAATTACCACAACCATGTCCCCTTAATTTGCCATTCCACTCAGTCTACTCACCATTCATCCATGAATCGACTCAAGGCCTTTGGTACCGTCTCCTTCTCCAACCAACCACTTGCACCTACCGTCCGCAGAGTGCCCGTGGAAACCAGGCAGGGATTTCATCAAAGAAGGACCCCACCCACGTCTCGGTACTTCTTGCAAGATTTCTATTTGGCTGCCACCACAGGAAACCGTGCGATCTTCTGTGTAGATGGCAGAGCTTGCGGGTAGATAGTGGGTAGATGGCAGAGGATACCTGATCATCCAAAAATCTGTAGGCACACTGGTTTGGATCTTTTAAAACCATCCGACTCTGCTACCACGCGAACATATGGTTCTTTGGGTAGCGCATCAAGCAGTGGATGGAAAGCAGAGTATCTCTTAACCCAAATAATGGAACCAACTCAGGAATATGGCAAGTTTGTCTATTTTATTATCAATTATCTAAAACAGGGAGTTACAATGGACATCAACGGACATCGCACAAGCATTCTTGAAGCATTTTATAGAAAATTACACTTTTATAGCAAAAATTCATCATAAGTGATGTCATACTACGTGGCAAATGAGAGAAAATTACCCTTTGTTATAGGGCCGTCTACAACTGGTTGGCACGCTTGTGTCAGCCTGGAACATTCGGCTCACTAGCAGCATGTAAGCACATGCCCTGGTGCCAGGAGGTGGACATGACTTTAACTCCCCACTCAATTAGCCCTACGTCTATCATCACCCATGCCTTTTGCCATGAAGATTTGTCTTTGAACTTGGTCTTGTAGTGTATTCTCGTCTCTGGGAATATAAGGGAGTGTGAGCACACGCTATCATAGTTCGGGAGCCGCATATTTATTTTTTCATCCATGACACACGTGATGGGTGACCACACTTCGACCCATTCTGCAGCATTTAATTGTCTTGAATAAATAAAACTTGGCACTCATGGTGTTCTTTTCTTGTACCTTAACAAGGAATGATTCAACATCTCACGTTGTAAGTGACTTCAATCCAGCAATCCAACTAAGTCAATGCTTAGGATGGGATACCCAATGGAAGCCTTTATTTATACATTTTGATGTCAAAGTTCTTTAAATCTGGATGATGAACCCTTATATAACGCCCCTCTCTTTGAATCCGCCTGACCTCACTGAACCAAGAAGTAGGTTTGTTTTGCAAAGTAAAAGGTTTATTTGAAGAATTAAACAATATATATATATCACACTTGTGTTAATAAAATAATATCTAAATAGCACACTTATGAATATGGACGGTAATCAACAATGGGTAATATTACAAAATTGACAATCTCTTTAATCACTTAGGAGTATGAAATGAAGGATACTGTAGCAGAGAATACCTTATATGATTCAAGGAAATGCAATAATGGGAAAGAATGCAACACAGAAATAAACTTGATATGATTTCAACAAAAGATAATATGGTCACTTTTTCCCCTGTGACTACTCACTCCCCCCCTATGCAATATGAAGAGATGGAAATGAGGGCACACAGGTTTCAGGAATACGATCAAGAATGCAGTTCAGTTCCAGTTCCCACAGCAAGCTCAGAGAAAACAGGAAGGATTTTAAAACACAGGCAAAAATACTTTTGAATGGGATAGCAATGAATGGGAAAATATGACAAAATTATTTTAATTCACTAAAGGAGATTCAGCACTAGTCTGAATTACTTTGGATTGGTACAGGTCAACACTAGCAATGATTCATGAATGATTATCAAATTCAAAACAAATTTCAGCAATGGAGAACAAGGAGCAGCTATTATGACAGAAAATGAAATTGAGCCAAATTGCAATTTGCAGCAATATTTCCGCGTGCCTAAATCGCGATTATGGAAAAACTATAATGAATGTAATTTTGGGGTTGTTGGAAAGCATAGGATCTTAGCTTTAAAATGACAGTTAAATGTCGCTTCTAGGATGTGCGGTTCAAAAGTTATGGATGTTTTTGTGAAGGTAGATTTTGCAGAAATAAAATCAAGATTTCAGAAATGACAGATGCACTTTACAGATTTGAAATCAACAGGATGGACACAATATTCTATAATGCAGTTCTGGACAGGTTGAAATGGATGGAAGAGGATTACTTTAAACTATGAGCTTGGTTATGGACAGTTCTAGGCTAGATACTCACTCCTAGGCTTTGGAATGGAATGCGCCTCGTCAAAGATCTGGTCAAGGGTTTGGCTTCACTCTCGCCACCGGACAGGTCTCAGGCACTCTGGGTTCTGCTCTCTGCACTGCATGGCGGTCTGGGTCTCTTGAACTGGATCTGACGGGTCTGGATACAGCACTGCTCTCTCTGGGTCTGGATCTGTGTTCTAGCACAGGGTTCTTAGCTAGAAGCAAACAGCTCCGCCAGGCTGTTGAAAGGTTTGGTTAGGCCCCGTGGAAGTTTAGAGGTTAGAATCAGGTTTGCAAAAGATTCTGAAGGCCTGCTGAGAAGGGTTCAGCTTGTAAATTAGGCCTCTGCTTAAGGGTTCTAGAGCTTGGTTCTAGAGTCTGGATTCTAAGTTCTGGTCTCTGGATCTAGATCTGGAGTCTCTATCTGGATATTGTCTGGATCTGGTCTGGCAGAGTGCTTCGCAGGAATCGGTGAGTAGTGGAAAAAATTAGTGTTTTATCTGGGTGTCAGAAGTTCCTATTTATGTGTTTCCAAAGTGGGTGGGTAGGCTGATTCTCTATGCCCAACCCCCTAAGTATTTGATAGGTTAGAGGATTCTCTGTCTTTTGACTGGACAAAGGATCAGCGTGTCATGAGGTGTCATCATGATGCTACCATTTACCCTCTAGGGAAGAAACTCCCCTTTGCTTTTACTTAGAAAATCAATTTTTCATAATAAACATATTTCCAAGGTGCACAACTTGTTCATAATACATATACACATCACAGATTAATTAAGGCATGTCTATGTTCAAGTCCCATTTTCCTACGAGCTTTAGTTCCGAAATGTCAACTTATTTGCGCTTTTGGTGAGTTTCCCAATATTGGTTCTGCACCAGATTTGATACATGCATGCAGCTCCTCTCTGGGCATATTACCGTAAATTCTTATGTTCATAGCAACAACACTGCAGCTGTGATATTAGTAATTCCGGGGTTTGGTCTCAGAACATCACCCGGTGTCCAGCTTAGTCTTAAATTGTTGGTGAATTTTTCATTGTCACAATCTCAAAGTTGTACATTTTTGTCAGCGTGTTACAATATTTTAGAAGCATTTTCCTTAAACATATATTTGGTGCAATTTTAAATCCACATCCCAGTCTGGTCCGCCCCCAGAGCTGTCTGACTCAGAGGGTCACATGTCCTTCTTCCTGGCAGAGCAGTTGTTGACCAGTCACACCCAGATTAGCATTTTCTATTCAGTTGAAAGACTCTATTGTCTCTTTCCTGCTGCCAGCAGAGGAATCTCCTCCCTTTTGATTAACATGTCCATGCAACATCTTCTCCTGTTGGTGGGAAGGCCCATGTGTGAAGGGTTCTCATGGACAGAAGGTCTCTTGAAGTTTTAACTGCATCAAGTTACTTTCTGATCAATTGTATATACTTCCTTGTGAAAAAATATAACATTTATATACTTAAAATAAGCAACATATCTTAAATCAAGTCTTTTTTCACATTAAATCAATGTGTGGCACTCTATGGCATTTTGATGGAATTCTCTTCTTTGGCATATTTAACTTCTGAAACACAGCTCTCCTGTCAGAATTATAAATCGCCAGCACCTGACAGAGGCGAGTAATGGTACTACACCCATTTTGACAGCTGTCTTTCCATCAAATATCTTTAAAATAGGGGATTTTGCTCTCAGAACATATGATTCTTGCTGACATTGTAATGATGTGGATTCTTGCTGTAGAGTAATGTGGAACACCCAACAAAGAGGTTGGATCCTTTAGGTGCTTTGTGAGCCATGATTTTAGCACATTTTTGACAATCAAGAAAACGGATTCCCAACAGCTCTGTGTTTCTTTTGCCAATCAGCATTGCTATTTCCAAGTGGTGTCAGGCTACGTGGTGATTAGCTCAATGGTGGTTTTGGCCAGTGATCTCCTGTGCTCACTAAGATAGGCAAAAGTGGATGGCAGCCTATCTTTCAGATTTTTACTGCGCATTTTTGGATGATTTTGAGCGAGCAGCATGCTTTCCAATGGCCATTCTGATGTTTCTGCTGCCAACAATGCCTAGTGATGTTGCAGGGCTTAAATGAGTGGGTTAAGATATCCCACATCGTTCACTGCCTTCAGGGATAGATAACCAGACTTGGCTGCCTTAACCTTGACTCCAGGCCAGGCAGCCCTTACAGGCCTTTCGACGATCTCGGCCAATTTTCTGCTGCGAACCAGCTTTCGGACCCTCTCTCCATGGGTTTGAACTTACTAAAGTTGTGACACCGATGTCCATCTTCTATATAATGGCGGCTCCGCCTGCATTCTATTCACTACGTATAATCAGCTTCTATGATCACTTAGTCTACTTGCATTTCAGCATCTGCACAGTTGAACGATTTGAATTTTCTGCAGTGCTCTTCACACATGCAACCTTTGTTTCGCATATGAAAGTTTACTCGATTCTTCATTTTGTCATCAGTATCTACAAGGTCCATACACTCTCTTTGTCAGATAGCCTTCTTCGTGCACCATGCTTGTTTCTTGTGACGTCACCAGCTCATTTTCTTGCTCCCTTCATATTCCTTCAGGGATTTCCTCCATGAGATTGTCTTTGGGAATACATTTGATTCAGCTTTCTCAATGGGTACCCTTTCTCGAATATTTGCTGCAGAATGGTCACAACTGCTGGTGTCAAACATGGCACGATTTCAGGCTCCCAGCATATAGGTAGTAGGTGGGTGGGACTTCCTGCACATGCATGTGGCTGCTCCTCTTCAGAATGGTTTCTGCTTCTTGCCATGATGGTGTTTTCTGACCTGTTTTGAGTATAGCATTAAATAGTAACCAGAGACATGATAACCATATTGCTGGCCTATTCATATATAGGTCCACAGGGACAAGGTCAGGACCTGTATCCTTTCCTCTGGGCTGTTTGTGAATAGCTTCACAATCCTCCTCTTGTGACAATTCTAGCAGAGATGAATAAAGACCACTAACCACAAGTTTAGTACATTTGTTCCCCTAGGGGAAGAAGTCAGATCTTGATTTGAAATGTGGTGATGAGAGTTTAAAGAAATATATTTTCTGCAAAATGTACCACTTTTCAGTGAAGGATCCCAGTGTTAAGAATGTTCTTACATCCTGCAAAAGGACTACTGTATGAGGGTCTCAGGCAGTAAGTGTCTCTTCTATTAAACAATTGAAAATGCTGTTGCCTTTGCAGATCACAATTTGGCACCGTTTTTGGTAAACACTGCATACAGAAAATTACTTCGAAAATGTTCGAGAATAAAAGCATTTATAAACTGGTTCCAAAGAACAAACGGTTCCATAGAAACAAAGGACTAAAAATGCACACCCACATTTCATCAAAAATACATAGAACATCAATATTACCTTCAAAAAAGGTCTATGAACTCTAGTCCAATTAAAAAAAAAAGGAATTTTATCGGTAGACATGAACATGACCGCACAAAGCTCCCATTAAAATGGGAGCCTGATTCATGATGGCTATTAGTGAAGTATTTTCTGTTACCTGCTCTTCTGAGCTGGGTTTTATTGATTTCATGCTTTTTGAGGTTGTATTTTCGGATTAGATTTTATGTTGGTGGTGATGATGTTCACAGTATCAACAAGTCTTAGCATAGCGTCAGGTGTACCGTAACACACAAACTAAAATGTACCTAAATCAAACATTAAGATAGGTAATCCAAGTTTCACATTGTTTCTATTATGACAAACGTAACGTTTTTTGCCTGACTTGATTATATTTCCCACCAAACAAACATCAACGTCAGTGCATGAAGTAGTTCACAGAAATACAGTTGTGCAGATGAACAGAGAAACATAACTTCATTTGTGATGTTTATAACCCACTAACGTACATTCAGCAGAAAATAAATCACGTGTCACTGTGTGGCTAAAGGACATTTTCCAGAAAAGAAACAATGCATAACCGTATTTGTGGAAGTTTATTCGTACAAATGACAAGGTGAAACTGGAGCGCCATATGCACACACAGCACATGGAAGTCTGATATCATCCTGGCTAATCCTACTCTGACTCTGTGACTGGGTCTGTCCCTGAGAGTTTTGCCTGGTAGTGCAATAGGTTTAAGAAGTGGCTTGCCTCGTATATGCTATGTCACAGTAAATGATCACAATGCTCGAAGTCGGTTGGAGGTTGTATCCTTAACATGCCATGTGAAATAAGGGGGTAAGAAAATGGAAATACAAACTGAGTCCAGATTACAGAAACTTTGCACCAGTGCAAAATTTGCACATTATAAGCACTGGAGCAAAGTTTGCCCTATTTTTAAAAACACTGGGACACATTAAAAAAACATTGCACCTCGACAAGTGCAGTTTGGCAAATTAAAAGCACCAGGGCTAAAATATCCCTAGTGCTAAAAAGATACATTTTTGCATCATGGCAAAGTTTGCTCTGGTGCTAATACCATTCCGTATTAGCACTAGGGCAAACTTGACCCTGGTGCAAAAATGTAGTGAAAATGCATCTTTTTTACACTAGGGCAATTTATGCCTTCGTGCTTTTAATATTCCAAATTGTACTTGTCGATGTGCAATGGTTTTAAAATGTGTCCCAGTGCTGATACCGTGCAAACTTTGCACTTGCACCAGTGCAAAGTTTCTGTAATCTGGCCCCTGATGTGAAACTCATACGTAAACAGGCTGTCCTGACTGGGGTGATGTGTTGCACCATGAGGCTGCGCTGCTGTCAAGACTGGGTTTGAGTCTGTGAACCAAGGACCACAACAGCAGCACAAGGCGGTGGTAAGTGGGAAAAAGTGAATTGTGGAATTTACGCAGGGTTTAGCCCTTCACTTATTTTTAAAACCTTAATGAAAGTCGAAACACTAAACTCTAATTTTTCAACTCTAATCTCCAGACTGCAATGTGCTCTGCAAACTATGAGCTGGCAACTATATGCAAGCACCAGGTGTGATGGCGCCAGCATATCACCATATTGGAACGCCGGGCCAGAAGTGCCGTTATAAACCCGCATTTGAGCTGCACTGGGCACCTTTGTCCTGTACCTGGGGCGCAGCCCCTAAACCCCCTGTCTCTTACCCGCCATTTTCTCACAACTGCACCCCCTCTTTTTCAGTTACCTGCTGTCCCAAGCCTCCCTCTCTTTATGGCACTTTCTCAGACTGCCTCATGCCGCTGCCAGGAAGAGGGAGTAGGTACTTGCTCCTGAGCCCCTCTCGCTTATCCATGGTGCCCAACCTTAAAACAGCTAATGTTCCCGTTGATGAATGGGTGTCATACTGCTCAAGTACATTCATCAAAGGGAACACTCTTTTTTAATACAAAACAGAAAAACAAAGTTTAGCACTGCAACGAGCTGGGTGCGAATGTTGTTATGCCATGTGTTTCATGGTGGGCTTGTGCAGTGCCAGCCTTAAAGACTCGACGAGGCTCAGGCTAGCATGCCGTTTTTGCTGAAGCCCACCCAAGAACACGGACCTTAATGCTATAATATGTACATTATTAAAAGACTCCAAACTCCAAGTGAGAGCAGGTGATTTGGAATTTTAGGAATCATTTAACTCTTACCTCAATTTAAAGAAAATATTAAACTGTCTCCACTAAGATCGAACATTTCAACTCTAAACTCCAAACTCCAAACTCTAAACTATAAAACATAAAACATATTATTGACTACAAACAATACTATGCAACTTCAAACTCCAAACTCTAAAATATAGTGTAGACTATAAAATAAACTGTACTATACTACACTATACTATACCATGTCTTAAGAGAATGAAGCCTCTCGTACTCCCCACCACCCCACTGATGAATGAGACATAGAGGGAGAAAGAGTTGCCTGCATGGCACAACCAACGAGCCAGGCCCATCTCCTGTGATGACACACGTTGCAAGCACTTACCTGTAAGCATTAACGGGGTAATTCATAGAATCCAGCGCACAAGTGGCGCACGCGGCTGGCGCACAGTGTGCGCGTGCGACAGTCTGCGCCAGCCGCATGCGCTAAAATCCATTTCCGCACAGAGCGTATTCATGGATTTCAACATCCAAAACAAGACGTGGAGCGGAGTGGCGCAGCGACCCTGCAGCAGCGCCAGTTACGCCCCCAAACCCTCCCTGTGCACCATGCACAGCGCACAAATCCCGTACATGGCGCACAGGCCATTGGATCAGCATACAGCCACCCAACCACGAAAACGCCTGTAAAACTCCCTGCGCACCCCTCCGAATACATGTACACCCCGGCGCGGGGAGTTTCACACGTGATTGGCCCTGTGCGAGCAGGGTACGTGTATTACTGGGGTGCGCGGGGAGTTACACATGCGATTGGCCCTGTGCGAGTGTGGTATGTGTATTACTGGGGTTCGCGGGGAATTTCACACGCGATTGGCCCTGTGCGAGCGTGGTACGTGTATTTTGTGGGTGCGCGGGGAGTTTCACACGCAATTAGGCATGTGCGAGCGGGGTATGTTTATTACTGGTGTTCGTGGGGAGTTTCACATGCGATTGGCCCTTTGCGAGTGTGGTACGTGTATTTCGGGGGTGCGCGGGAAGTTTCACACACGATTGGCCCTGTGCGAGTGGGGTATGTGTTTCGGGGGTGCGTGGGAAGTTTCACACACGATTGGCCCAGTGCGAGCGGGGTACGTGTATTTTGGAGGTGCACGGGAAGTTTCACACGCGATTGGCCAAGTGCGAGCGGGGTATGTGTATTTTGGGGGTGCACGGGAAGTTTCACACGCAATTGGCCCTGTGCGAGCGGGGTACGTGTATTACTGGGGTGCGCGGGGAGTTTCACACGCGATTGGCCCTGTGCGAGCAGTGTATGTTTATTATTGGGGTTTGCGGGAAGTTTAACATGTGATTTTGCTGTCAGAGCAGGGTACGTGTATTTCGCGGGGTGCGCGTAAAGTTTCACACGCGATTTCCCTGTCAGAGCAGGGTATGTGTATTTCGGGGGTGTGCGTGAAGTTTCACACACAATTTCACTGTCAGAGCGGGGTACATGTATCCAGTGGGGTGTGTGGGGAGTCCCACACATGAATTGGCAGTGTGGGCCCTCCCAGGTGTCCCCTCTACCCCCTGCACAGCCCCTGCAGGCAGCCCACACCACAGGGGACTACCCTGCACCCCTGGTCATGTCCCTCAGGCAGCCCATCCACCATGGGCATGCCCCCCAGCCAAGCCACATGTCACCTTGCAATATGATCACCAACTCATTTCCCCCAGCACCCCCACCCCCCAGCAGTGAGGGGAACCTGCCAGCAGGCCCCCACTCATGTCTCACTCATGTCCCCCTGCATCCCCACCCCCCAGCAGTGAGGGGCACCTGCCAGCAGGCCCCCACTCATGTCCCCCTGCAGCCCCACCCTCCAGCAGTGAGGGGCGCCTGCCAGCAGGCCCCCACTCATGCCCCCCTGCACCCCCACCCACCAGCAGTGAGGGGCACCTGCCAGCAGGCCCCCACTCATGTCCCACTCATGTCCCCCAGCACCCCCACTCGCCAGCAGTGAGGGGCACCTGCCAGCAGGCCCCCACTCATGTCCCCCTGAACCCCCACCCCCCAGCAGTGAGGGGCAGTTGCCAGCAGGCCCCCACTCATGTCCAACTCATATCCCCCTGCACCCCCACCCCCCAGCAGTGAGGGACACCTGCCAGCAGGCCCCACTCATGTCCCTATGCACCCCCACCCCCCGCAGTGAGGGACACCTGCCTGCAGGCCCCCACTCATGTCCCACTCATGTCCCCCTGCACCCCCACCCCCCAGCAGTGAGGTGCACCTGTCAGCAGGCCCCCACTCATATCCCACTCATGTCCCTCTGCACCCCCACCCCCCCAGCAGTGAGGGGCACCTGCCAGCAGGCCCCCACTCAAGTCCCCCTCCACCCTCACCCACCAGCAGTGAGGGGCACCTGCCAGCAGGCCCCCACTCATGTCCCACTCATGTCCCCCTGCACCCCCACCCCCCAGCAGTGAGGGGAACCTGCCAGCAGGCCCCCACTCATGTCCCCACCCAACATGTCTTCATGACCCACAATCATGACCCTCATGGCCACCAAAATCCCACGGCACGCCACCCCTGCCCAAATAACCAACCAAGCATAACATACACCCCACATTGAAATGCCCATTACATGAAACAACCCAAATGGCATGTATGTACATCAACACATGTCCATCACACACACAATGGGTGCCAGTGAATGTGAAAACCCACATCGTGACATGCATGAAACCAATGAGAGAATACCACACATTGAAGTACGGGAACAAATGTATTGAACAAAAAATGTGGTGAAAGAAATTCAAAGACCAAACAATGTACATAAGGAAAACAATGCAGAATGTCACATAATGATAAAAAAGGAAATCAGAATATCCAAAATATTTGAAATCAAATATGTCTCCAAAGTCTCCTTCCAACAAAGCAAATCCAAACAGAAATCAAAAATATTAAAATCCATTGCTCCAAGGAAAAATCCAAAACGAAATGCCGACAAATCCACACTCCAACTATTTACAAGGATGAAATACTGGGTGCATGAGCCCAACTGTCCAAATGAAACCTACAAAAATACACTAACTAATGAAGAACTATATACAAAAATGTGGGGTATTGTCCAAGCGCCCCAAACAAAAATGAAAACCAAAATGAAACCTCACACTAACTAACTAACTAACTATTTACAATGGCAGTGGGCTAGTTCGACGGCTCACTTTTTGATGTCCCGGCCCAGGGCATCATCGAGCTCCAGCTCAATGTCCTGGAGGCGGTCCTCTTCCATGGCCCGGAGGGTTCGCAGGGACGATGACATGTTGACCTCCAACTCCCTGCAAATTGCCTCGGGGCACTCGGCCCGCCTCAGTGTCCTCTGCATGGAGTTCTCCGCCCTGACCATTGTGAGCCGTGCCTCTTCCGCCCGCTGCCGCTCCGCATCTATGACGTGGCCCAACCGCTGCCACACAGAAGACACTTGCAATCCTGGGTCCTCCTGCCCTATGGCCGATGCCTGCCCCTCCGATGTTGAAGGCCCCGAACCATCATTGCTCCCACCATGATGCTGCTGCTGCTGTGCCTGTGCCTGCGCCCTGGCTCTTGCTGCCTGCACGTCCTCCTCCGCTGGGGTGCAGTTGTCGTGGTGGCCCCCTCTGCTGGACGTCTGACTCCCGACTGTGGCAGGGATGTGTCCTCCACCAGCCTGGCTGCTGGGTCAGAGGCAGCTCCACAGGGTACCCAGGTGATACATAGGTGGGAAGATGGCATGGAGGACGACTGGCACGTAGGGGGTTCAGGTGAGGAGGGGGTCGCAAGAAGGTCCAGCACGCGATGAATCCAGCACCAGTGACCCGTCCCTGTAGGTCAACGTGGTCAAAGAGGCATCCGAGATGACGTGCAGTGTCTTCATGAAAACACTGCAGGTCACCTCGCATGCCCTGTTGACGCAACTCTATCCCAGCCAGGACAGGCTCAACCCGGTCCCAGATAGCCACGTCCACAGGGAGAGGAAGGCCAGTTGTTGTGCACCCATCCCCTCCCTGAAAACGGGTCTGGACGTAGGCATCCCTGCTGGTGCCGGATGATGCAGTCACAGGATCAGGGGCAGGATTACACACAGGCACCTCCGCAGCGGCCTGTGCTGCCTCCTGTCCCTGCCCCTGCACTGCACCACTGGCACCAGTGGAATCCCCACCTCCAGACCCCATGTGTGTCCCTTCCACGGCCTCCTCCTCCTCCAAACCCCCCACCAACCTGGATGACTCCATGCCATCTTCCTCCGTCGGACCCTGTGGGGTCTCAGCTGCCCCTTCTGCTGCCGAGGAGTCCATCTCCAACCTCCGCCTCTTGGACCTACCCTCGGCAGCTGCAGCCTCGGATGCGGCACCAGACTCCTCACTCCCTGAAGAGATGACAATCTGGGAGGGGAGCCGGGCCTTGCGTCTCCGGCTGGTGGTGCGATCCCTGCCGCTTTGCTCCACAGCACCCTCTCCGCCCTCTTCATCAGTTGATGCTGCAGACAGGGAGAGATAGAACACAGGCATCAGGGCACTGTACAATGGACTGATACACACATGACTGTTGCACATGAGTGGCAGTGTCAAACTTCAGACATGACATCACACTCCCTAACACACATGTCATTTCTACTCACACACATGAACAATTCCACAGCAATATTGCACCAGGCAGCACCATCCATACACATACAACAGCATCAGTATCCGAAGGTGAGCGTGATGTCACATGAAACACGGGGAGTACACAACACATGCACACACACCAACACACTTACATGCATGTTTACATGTCCACCAACTGTCAGAGTGATGAGATCGCCATCCATGTCACATCTGGCATTCAGCCTTCTACATGTCAGTGCCACATGCATCCATGTTGCATCACAGTTGCACACTTATCAAATACACACACATGCACATGTACACAGTGCAGATACATGCAGCTGGAACCAACATCCATGTGTGACACCACAACCATGCCAACGTCCATACACAGTAATTCAAACATGTGTGCTCCCACATCTGCATTTGGCCTGCATGCTTATCCACACATACACCATACATGTGTCTCACACATGAGAGGACTCGCATGTGTCAGCCTCACGCCCCTGTACATACACATCCATACATGGCCCTACAGAAACTCATGTGCAACCTGCACACTACTGGCACACCACGACACGCACAGCGTCCAACCAGTATGCATGTACACTTACCGCTCGACTCCAGACGTGTCTGCCTCTCATGGACCTGGACGTGGAGCGCTGGGCTTATGTGTTCCAGGACCCTCATTTGGTGGTAGGACAGGTGGCCCCGGCGCCCCTTGGCATCGCTGCCTTCAAGAGGCACCGGGCCTTGTTGAGGGTCCTGGACCTGAAATCCTCCCAGCGCTTCTTGACATGTTTGATGTCGCGGACTGCCACCCCCTCCTCGTTGATGGCAGTCACGATGTCCATCCAGAACCTGGTCTGTCCTTCATAGTCGGCACGCAAACTTCCAAAGAGGGCATCATACTGCCCCAGTACTTGCTCCACCAGGACACTAACTTCCCTGGCACTGAAGATGGTGGTCCTCTGCCTCTCTGGCTGGGAGTTGCCAGTGGTGCCAGATGGTGCTGTGCCCGACATGGCAACCCCAGAGGCAGGTGTGGGTGGGCAACTGGGTCCTGTGGCTGGGCTGTGGAGCGATGGTATCCCAGTCGGGAGTCTTCAGTTCCAGCAGGGGTTGTCAAAGCAACTTCACCCCTGGCTGATGTGCAGGCAGCAAATAGCAGGGCATGTGGGCAGCAGGCAGGCAGGCAGCAGAAGATGGCAGGTGGGAGTGTGCTCGGGGCGCTTGCGGGCAGTAATTCGGCCTTCTGGGCAGGAGTGTGTTCTTCTGTGTGTTGTCGAGTGGCCAGCTTGATGCGGAGTGATTTGGCACGTGAAAATGCACGTCAGCGTGTAATTCGAGGAAAGAGCCTTAGCGCGTAAGCGCGTCTGTGACGTTACGCGTGCGGGTGTTTCCCTCGTGACGGGTGCATAGTGAATCAGCACGTGAATACACTACACGTACGTGAATTCATTGGACCAAAGGCCCTTTAGCACGTAAGCGCATCTGTGACGTGACGCGCAAGGGCGTTTCCCTCAACACGGGTGCATGTTCATTGTACACGTGCAAAAACTGCACGTCCGAGTGTCAGCTCGTGTAATTGGAGGAAAGGGCCTTAGCGTTGTACGTGTGGGCCGGTTTAAAAGGTACGTGTAGGACGCCATTTACTTGTACGTGCTTTTTGTGGAGAGCGAGTGGGTGAATTTTGTACTTCTTGTCGGTTCACACGCGATTACTTCACAGCGTTTCAAGATCGTACTCCCTGTTACCTCTGACAGCGTTCAATTTTTTTGTTGGTCCTGTTTCCTCAAACAACGTTCACTTCTTCTTTTGTCCTGTTTCCTCAGACAGCTTACAATTCTTCTTTTGGAGGGGTTGTTTTCATGTTCTTTTTCCAGGCATACGGTGAGTCGCGCACGAATTTACCAACTGTGCTTGCCCCGTGTGTCGCGTACCCCTTCAGAGGTCATTGTAGGCTGTGTGTATTATGTGTACGCTTATTTTTGTGTTTCTGGGTGCCACAGCGTAGTGCAGGTTCATTTTTCAACGCACGTGGTCTATGAGGGGTTGCGTGCATGTTCATTTTTTTTCGGGGTGCCTGTGCGTTGCGTGACCCGTCATCTTCCCCCAGGGGTCACAGACAGCCTTGCTAGAGCACTAGGGTACAAATTCCATCTAATACCCTACCCCTTTCACCCCCAATTGCCCAGGACAATAGTTTACTGCTACTCCCATACGCACAACGACATCAGTGCCATGGTTGGGAGGCGACCAAGCGGTAAGGGAGGCAAAGGTGGCTGACCTTCAAAAGGTGGGCGTGGTGGGCGCGGTAGGGGATGTGGCCAGGAATTGCAGGGTGCCCCTAGACCCCCATGTGTGGAGGACCAATCAGGGACACCCATGCCCCACCCCCCCATGGTTGTGGGAAACGTAGCTGACACCATCCCAGCTCAGCCCTTGTTGGACCGGCCCATTGTGGCACCTGAACCGGCACAGGAAGACTCCCAGGCTGACTTCGTGTGGCGGAGCAAGTTGGTGTCACCAGGCCACGTGGATCTGGGGCAGCAATGTCATCTGCTGCCCCAAGTAGGCAGGGTGGGGAGGCTGCAGGGGCAGCGGCAGCTCTATCCACCCCAGCTCTGAGTCTCCCAGCCGGGACAGTGTTGGTCCAGGTCCATCAAACCAACGTTGCCCCTGACAACATCACCCTGCAGCCAATGCCTGCACCAAGACCTATGGTCATTGTGCCTTCGCACACTCCGAGTACACAGTCCACCGGCGCTTCAGCCCCTACTGACCAGAGGGGCGTAAGCCACTCAGGATCCGCACCACCTTTGAAAAAGAAGAAGAAGGGTGCTCTGGCACTACAGGCTGAGACCCCAGACACGGCTACACACTCCGGCACGTCAAGGAAGCCTAGCTTTAATGATGTCGAACTTGATGCACTTGTGGCCTATGTGTCGGCACATAGCCACGAAATGGTGGTGACTGCAGGGTGCAAGACCACCCCTGGTCAACATAGGGCACACTGGCAGACCTTCGCGGACCACATTAGTGCCCTTGGATTTGTGAGGCGCACAGCTGATGATTGCTACAAGTGGTGGAATGTCCTGAAACGCAGAGCAAAGAACAAGCTGGCCTCAAATCATGCCTATGCTCTGGTGACTGGCGGTGGGTCTCCACCAGAGGACAACCAACTCACAGAACATGAGTCTGTTGCTGGAAACTTCGTCACAGAGGAACAGATCCAAGGCGTGGGAGACCTACCTGATTATGACGTATTGTCTGGTGAATGCCCATGAATGTGTGTGTAATCCATGTGGATGTTGTTTGGGTGACGGGTTCTGATTGAGTGCCAGGTGAGGGTGTGTACTCCAGAGTGGTATGGGTTACCCATGTGCTTCCTCCAATACATTCACGTGCCTTGGATTTGGGTATGACAGTAACCCTTCTGCCCACAGTAGCCAATTAGCACCACATTATTGCAGTTGCCCTTGAACTGTCATCTTGCAATAACATTGTTCAGATTTTTTCAGTGTTCATTCAGGCTGATTGTTTCAATTCTCCCATTTTTGCTACGCATTTGTCAGCCCTAATGCCACATATGTGACATGCTTCTGTCATTGATTACACCACAAATTGGGCCACATTTGTTACCTGGTTATGTGAATGATTAGACCATTCAGGCAGATAGAGTATTGGCCTGCTCACATTTATTTTTAGGGCCTGTTTGCATGTGGAACGTGATAGTTGTTTCCTGTCATGTTAAAGTGACCAACCAGTGATGTGTACATCTTCCTACAATCACTGTATTATTGTACACTGGATGTGTTGCAGTGTGTGGCACATGCATATTTTGAAACACTATTTAAGTTTTTTCATCTCATCATGTCCATCTCACATGGATGGGTGACAGTACTCATTCACTGACATATCGCTGTAGTTGTCTAATGTACCATGGCTATGCTACATGGCATCTGTGTGCTGGCATGTGTTATTTATGTGTATTGGACATGCCACTCACAGGCTAATGTGTGATGCCAGTGCTACCCACCATGCAGCAAGTGTGTTGCTTTTCAATATTGGTGTCCTCAGTGTCTGCTTTTTGCCTCCCCTTCCAACTCAATGACAGTGCATGCATGCCAGGGTTATAGTCATGTGGGACATGTGTAAATCATGTACAGGATCTCTGTCTTGTCAGGCCTATGTGTGTGCTATGGTGCTCATGCCTGTTTCCATTTGTTGTATTTCATGTTTTTGCAGGTGATGACGCACTTGATGCTGGTGAGGTTGAGGAGATGGTGCAGACCCAGGAGGGATCTCAGCCACGACTGGGCACCAGTGGAGGACGTGGTGTGGTGGTGGGTGAAAACCCTTTGTTACTGCAGACCATACTGTCCAGGGGTGTCTCTGGGTGCACCTCCCCAGACCTCTATTCAGGTGCTGAATCGGATGATGAGACTTATGTGCTGTCGCAGGTGAGTGCTTCTGGCAGGGATTCTGTTCTGTCCAACCCACCTGCACCAGGGGTAGAACCCTCTATGGGGATGTCAGTGTTGGTTTGTCCACCTTTGCCGGTTACGGATGCAGGGTCACACTCCACAACATCTGATCCTGTTCCTGGGCCAGCAGATCAGAGGGGGAATGCAGTCCTGCAGCCTCAGGCAGTGCCAGCACAGCAAGGTGCAGATCGCCTTGCCCCAAACAGGTGTGGTGCCCGCCGACGCAATGGCTGTGCGCCACCAGGCAATACTGTATGGAAAAACTCCATGTACGGTATGGCAACCCAACAGGCAGCATCAGTTGAAATGATGGCTCAGGCAATGGAGAGGGTGGCCACTTCCATTATCCCCCCTGAAAGGCAGATGGAGCAACAACAGCAGGCAACAGACTCAATTTGCAATCACACAGGGAAGACATGTTGGCGTCCAACAGGGATCGACGGGCGGCACTGGAGATTCTGCGCAAAGCCATATCAATAGAGTCACAGGGCCACAGGGAGCCCTGAGGGTAGAACTACATAACGTCAGGGAGACTCTGCTTGAACTTGAGGCTTCCCGAAATTTTAGGGCAGAACAGCAGCTGGAGCAGCTCACACGTTCGCTCTCAGCTGAGCTGCAGGCAACCTGTGAGGAGATCCGGGCATCACGTGAGGCCATGCGTGCAGAAATGCAGGCAATCCGTGAGGTGCTGCATGGGGATCTCCGCACTATCATCCTCCGGAATCAGACCTTCCAGACCCGCAAGCTTGCTGCCATGGAGGACCATACCAGGGCTTTGCGTGGGCTGCCTCCCATAGCACCACCACCTCCAGATGCAGCAGCAGAGGGTGAAGAGACCGACAGCAGTTCTCCCACAATGGCATAGCCGTGCAGGCCATGAGCCCATGAGCCCATGGAGGTATTTCTTTTTTTCGCAACATCCACGCAGGTGGGTGTTGGTGTGCACCCTGTCCTCGAACCTCACGGGTGCCCCCCCGCCCCCCCACATGGCCATTTTTTTTTTACTTTTTTAAATTTTTTATACAGTGTGTTGCCTTGTATGGCTCCCGTGGGCATCCACTGTGTATTCCGGCTGGGCACATGCAGGCTTGTCCTGGGTTTGGGTTAGATGCTTGGGTTCGTGACACACACACCCCTCCTGCTTCCCGTTTCCATGGGCTTGCAAAGGGTGTGACCAAGTGACAGTGACTTACACGGTGACATTGGGCTCCCATGAGCTGTGTGGGCAGTCTGTAGTCAATACTGTGTGGACATCCCTAGTGGGTATTGTTGTTGTATTGAACACTGCATGGTGTATTGTGCATCCATATCTTCCTCAAAATTTGCAGGTACCTTCTTCACGTCTTCACAAGGCCGCCTCCTTTGCAGATGGAGTTCATGTTGTATGCAGTACACTGACTACTTTGACTTTGTACTGTCATGTTTTTGCGACGTTTCATGCTGTGTTGCTGTATTGTGTTGGTGGTAAGTATTTGGTCATGTGTGCTGTTTGTTATTGATTACTGGGAGCATATTGTCTGTGGGCTGTTTCCATTTGTGACAGTGCACTTTGTGACACTTGTGTCAGGTCTTGTGCATTGCTTTGTTTGCTTTCACATTGCATAACATGCAATGGTGTGTTGGGTGGCGGAGATGGGGAGGGTTTGGGTGACATGGCACTATTTTCATGTTGTATTTTGCTAGGGGGTAGTCATTCATGCAGCATGAATGTATGTCTTTTAATGACACAGCATTGGTTGTCTTTCGGTAGGTAGGGATGCACAATGTAACACTTCCAGGTGACCAATCGCAGACTGGTATGGTTGTGACAGTTGACTGTCCCTTATGTCATCATCATTGATTGTGATCTGGTATGTGCCAGGGCTGTGTGCACTCCACAGGGGTGTGATTTTAGGTGAAGTAATTAGCAACCAGCTGCTAATTACGGGCTGCCTCACCACGTGCCCTTTCCCCTCCCATGCGCAGCGGCCGTGCATGTGGTTGGGGATGTGGGGGCACCACCATGTCCACCGGCAGGCCCCGGCGTGTTGCAACGTTGTGCAGGACACATGCTGCCACTATGATCCTGCACACTACTGGGGGAGCGTATAGCAGCTGCTGACCAGAGCGGTCAAGGGAGCGAAAGCGTGACTTGAGCACTCCAAATGTGCGCTCCACTATGCCCCGGGTTGCAATATGGGCTGTGTTGTTACTTACCTCGAGTGGTGTGGTGGGGTTCCGAATTGGAGTCATCATGTGGGTGCTCAGAGGGTAGGCACTGTCCCCTGGGGAGGTGATGATAGGTATCATTAGTGGGGTTGTAACATTAGTATCTGACATGCATGCATGTGCAGTGGCATTTATACTCACCAAGCAGCCATGTATCGCCATGTCGCCCAGCTTCTAGGTCCCGGTTTAGAGTTGACATTCTGTATATGAAACGGTCATGGGTGGACCCTGGATAGTTGGCATATACTGAGGTGATGATTCCCTTGGCATCACATACTACCTGCACGTTGATGGAATGCCAGTGCTTGCGGTTTCTATAGATGTGCTCTGATGCCCTGGGAGGACGTAGAGCCACATGGGTGCAATCAATGGCACCTAGCACTTTGGGGAAGTGTGCCACCCCGTAAAAATCCTGGACAACAGCTTGCCTTTCTGCAGGTGTTCTGGACAGGAATATGTGCCTGCGGACTGATGGCCGTGCAGTCATGATGGCCAAGACCTGGTGTAGGCGTGGCCTGTAACACCCCCCCACTATGGCACTTGTCCTCTGAAATGACCCAGTAGCCAAGAAGTGCAGTACATTGAGCACCTTTTCCAAGGGGCTCAGTGCTTGGGAGCACAGGGTGGGTGATGTGAGGTCATCCTCCCACTCACTCACCAGGTCGAGTATTATGTGAGGTGGAAACCTGTACCTCCCATACACCTGGTTATCAGGCATCCCAAAAAGTCTGGTCCTGGGTGAAAAAATTCTGGCTCTGACTATCCTCCTCCTGCGGTATGCCACGACCACTGCTGCGAGGAATGGTATATTCATCGTAGCGTCTGAGCTTGTTTGTTGTCTGTGCGCACTTTTATGCTGCGCGGGTCCACGTACGCCTGCTTCCTGCTGGCGTACATGTTTCCGGATTAGCGCGTCTTTTTTGACGCACGCGTTAGCACTGTTCGATTCCATGAATACGTGTTGTAGGCGCGCGTGTGGGCGTTGCACGCATTTGCCTCCTGTACTTCCCCCGTAACGCCCACATTTTCACGCGTTGTTCCCCATTCCGCATGTTACGCCCGTGTTCCACCTACTTTTGTTGTGTGCGCCGCGCTATGTGCGCTTTCACTGTGCGCATAGCACACGCTGTTTGGTGAAGTGTGCGCCCGCGTGCGCCACGCAGGATTTCAGCACACATCCATGGATTTACACGAGAACGGACTTCCATGAATCGATGTGCGTGCGTTTCGCTGCGATTTTCACACCCTTGCTGCGATTCGCACGCTTTCGCACACTTGCGCAGAAATTTTCAGCGCACATTAATTCCATGAATCGGCCTGTAAATGGGAAGTTGTGGGCGCTGCTTCTCCAGCTAGACCATATCGAGGCTATGATTTGTCAGTTTATTCACAGACTAGTTAAAGTCTTCTGTAGGGCCCTCGGATTTGCACTTACAGAGCTCTTGTTCCCTTTTTTCTTTTTTATGTTTAATTTTTAAGGTTATGTGTTACTGCTTCTGTTTGTGTGGTGCTGTGTTGTAACAGCTATTTTTCTATGTTGTTCAGTTCGCATGAGTTCCTAGACCAGTGTTTACCGGTATATGTGTCCAATGGAAGGATGTATGAGTGATATAGGACACAAGTTACATCCGACATTGCGCTGGTTCTGGTTATGTTGGATTCCACTTCTGTTGCTCTTAAGCTCTGATGTTTTATTTCTATGGTTATTAACAGCCCCCATTTCCAAACAATGTCAATGAGTATATTAAGTGAAGCTGAATACTTAAATTGAAGCAGTATGGATAAAGCGCACTGTGCACCGATGTAGAACATAGCTGTTCTAAGAAGAGACCATGAGATAACTGAAAAGAGTCATGGTAAAAGAAGATGTGCCCTCCGCTAAGGTTCTAGATTTTCATGTTGTTGTTGTGCTAGCGTGAGTATGGACATTGTGAGAGGCTAAAACTCTTAGGGCTTTATTTCCAGTAGTATTGTGACAGTGAAGCATGCAATATTTCTGATTATTGACTATCTGTCTTTCTTGAAATATTTTGAATAACACAAAAAAATATCTAATGCAATTTTTAATAAGAATAAGAGACACATACATATCAAAATACCGTACATCACAGGCCTCTCAAACCCCCTTTTCCGAGATCTCCAACACAGCAACATCAGGGCTAGGAATACCAAGCCACATCCTAAACTGGGACCCGCCCCACATCCTTAATAACTCAAGGTATTTTATTCTAATAACCCATGGGATGACATAGAAAACAAAAAGAGACAATCCAGCAGATAGCACAAACCCAAAAAGTAAACATCTTCTGTGGCAAAGGAGGGGCAATAATTCCAGTTGAGAATGCAAGGACTTTACCTTCTGAAGAAATCTTATCTAACAGAAAGGAAGGCCTCTCCACACCCCTTCTTGTCCTATCCCTAACCCCATACTTTGGGGACTCCCAGTTTCTAGTATCTCCATGGAGGGAAATTCTCCACTATTACCTTCCCCTATATTTCCCCATAACAGCACACTATTCGTCCATGAAGGTGGACAGATCGTCATACCCCATGTATGTCAGCTTCTTCATCAAATAGACATCCCATACCTTCTGTAACCAGTCCGACTGATCAGGGATGTAGGGCTGGCACCATTATTGTGCATCTGCTATTCTCCCTACACATATATGGCCCTCCCACCTTCTTGGGAATCAATATGATTCAAAATTATTGGCTGGAATCCCCTGGAGAAGCATGAGAGGCTCCAAATGCAGGGACATCCCAGTCACATCCATGTTCCATCTCAACAGTTCCTCCCAGAAAATTAGTATCTGGGGACACGTCCACTACATATGAATAGAATTCCCTATCTCCCCACACCGCCTAGTGCAAAGCAGTGAAGCCCCTGGAACCAGCTTAGAGATCCTTAGTGTGTCCCTGTGCCACTTATTTAGAACCTTACAACTGTGCTCAATTGCATGTGTGCAGAGATTGCCATGACACATGACCCTTTATATTTCCTCCTATAGCCCTTCCAGCCTAGCATCTCCCAGGACCCAGTCCCAATAAGTCTGAAAATGCAGCCTCCCCTCCCCTTGTATTCAGTACCAGGACTTTATATAACTTAGAGACATGGGGCCTCATTACAACTATGCCGGTAAGTATTCCCAGTTACCGTCATGCAAGTACCACCGTTTCCGGCAACCTGTGATTTCGTAATCACCAGATGATTACGTGTTGGCAGGCATGCGCATCACATAAACACCATCAAAATACCCAAAAACTGACAACACCATCATCCTCAGTGCCAGTGTCTCCGAATCTAGCATCACAGTTCCAGACCCACCGGCACTGGTAACAGCAGTCCCGCGATGGCAGACTCTGGCGCATTGAGGATCATCAGGAGACATTAACTGCCTAGTGCAGCAGCACATCCAGGAGGAGCAGCTGATACGGGAGAGTGTCCATGACAGTGGGCGGCGATATGCACGTGCCCTTGGATGTTGCATAACTGCCATTGTCCAGATGGCCAGGAGGGTACGCAAGAGCAATAGTGACTTGTCCTCCAGTGCCAATATTATTTCAATGTGCATTCCTCGGCAGACAGCAAACTGAGCTAACCCACACACCATCAACATGTTCCACGCCTGCAAGGTCTCTGCTCAGCAGCCTAAGGCAAAGTTCAATGTTCCTGTCCACATCTGCAAACAGGTGCACACCAGATAACAAAAGGGGACACAAATAGTCCCACAATACACATGTGTCCTGTATGTGTCTTCTGCAAGGACTACTTGTACAACATGATGGGAGTTGTGTAGAATTGGGGAGGGGGAGTGGGGAGGGATAGTTGGGGAAGGGGAGTGGGGAGGGATAGTTTTGGTAGTTGGTGTTGTTCCACATTTGTTATTCATTCATTTATATACATTATACTTGGTATTGCATTGAAATCATGATTGGACATTCATTTTTAGTGTGACTGAGTGATTTATTTCCTGTACAGTGCTGAGTGCGTTAGCTGTCCTAGGCCATGTGCTTGTGTAATGTGCTCAGAAATCATGGGTAATCAGTGTATTGCGTGCCTCACGGCCCTCCACGGCATCCCTGCGATGTGCCAATGGCAAGTTCTCATCACTGTCATTCTCATACTCTGCATCAGATGGGTGGATGTCCATGTCCCGGGGTAGTGGTATGTTGCACTGATACACGTGTTGTGCAACATGGCACAGGCCAGGACTATCTTGCCAACCTTCACAGGGCTGTACATCAGTGCCCCCCGATCTACTCAGGCAGCAGAACTTTGCCTTTAATATGCCAAATGTCTGCTCAATCGTACAACATGTCCTGATGTGAGCACGGTTGTATCCGTGCTCGTGCTGGTTCTGTGGTTGCCTCATGGGGGTCATCAGCCATGGCATCAAGTGCTATCCTGCATCACCTGCACGGGAGGGACGACATGTTGAATACAGTCTGTATATTGTTCAATCACCAATGCAAGTTATTAAATGCAAATAGCAGAAGTCGTAACATATGTCACAGATGAGCATGGTATCATGCATATTCTCAGTGTAAATTGATGTCTATGCATTGTATGGACAGTTTTGCATAGAAACAGGGTGATCTTACACATTTCTGTCTGAAGTCATCAATATCAATGTAATGACATGGCAAAACGGCAAATTTGGATTGTCTGTGTGTAAGTGTGTCGGTGGCATTACCAGGTGGCATGTTTCTGGGCCTGCAAAATAGAAATGTGCCTGACACAGCGGTGTGCCTGGCAAGTTAGACCCTGCCGGTGGCCGAAGATCTGGTAGGCAGAGCTGTGACAGGTAATAATGTTTCTTTACGTGAAACAAATATTTGATATTATTTAGAGATAGAATACATGTGTGAAGGCATACTTGCATTTTGATGTACGTGATGTGTTGCATGTCAGAGGTTGCTGAGCATCAATGATTCTGGCAAAATGATGGATGTGGATGTATACCCAGAGGGTTACCATATAATGAATTGGTTAGATTGGGAAGGTGATGACAGCCTAATGATTTCCAAGCAGCCAATATGCTTTGTCAATATGTATGGTGGATGGGTGCTTTGCTGTCACTTTTCCATGGCCCATTTGCTACTGTCTATGCGTCACCTCCTCCATCGCCTTGAGCGACGCTGGCTCAAGTTCCGCTAACCTGCTAATCAAACCTCCTTTTTCTCATACCACTCTCTTTAGGACTCCTGCCTTAACTCAGCTAAGCGCTCCTACTACTCTAACTTCCTCCACTCCCACTCCTCCCACCCTCGATGTATCTTTCAGACCCTATTTCGTCTTCTCTCCCCTCCTCCCCTTGACCATTCTACTACCTCTCCTCTCTCTCCTTCTGATTTCCCTAACTTTTTCTCATCCAAGATACTCACTATACGCCAAAACATTCTTCGCCCCACTTTTTACTCCCCTCCCCCCTCTCTCACCACCCCTTCCTTTTACATGCCTGACTTCTCCCCTGTTACTCCTTCCGAGGTTTCCCTCCTCCTGTCCAAAACTCACCCTACTGCTGCCCCCTCTGATCCCCTCCCCACCCCCCTAATTTCTAAAATCTACCCTCTTCTTATCCCTTACGTCACCTCCTTCTTCAACATCTGTCTCTCCTCTGCCACCTTCCCTTCTGCTTTCAAACACGCCACTATCATCCCTATTCTGAAAAAACCCTCTGCTAACCCCCTCCTTGCCTCCAACTTTCGGCCAATCTCTCTTCCTTTCTAAGCTTCTTGAGCTAAACTACTCTCAACTCTCTGCTTTTGTATCCAAACTCTCTCTTCTACCCCTTTCTCAATCTGGATTCCGCCCCAAACACTCCACTGAAACTGTCCTCACCTCTGTTCTCACCTACCTCCTCACCGCTCGCTATTCTATCCTCGTCCTCCTTCATCTCTCTGCTGCCTTTGATAACGTTGATCACCCCTTACTCCTGCTAGCCATTGTTATTTAGCATGGCCAGGATGGGCCTCCCTCTCCTCCTGTGCATCCGCTGCCTCCTCTGCCTCTCTGCCTCTTCAAGTTTTATCCCTGCATGCCGTGCCTCCAGCTCTATTACTGCTACTGCTGCTGCAAGCATGGCAGTGTTGGGAGGGGTGTGGGGTGTGTGAGTGATCCTTTTGTGCTTTTGCAGTGATAATGATGGCCACCTGGACTGATTTGGGCCACCTGTGGCCTGTTTCTGCACACCTGACACTGTTTAATGCCTGGTCCGCAGCGCCGATGGTTCCGCCGCAGTCATCACAGTGCTACTGCCACTTTCATGCCAGTGTTTCCGTGTATGTAGTACTCGGAATGTGCACATACTACCGACATGCTAGTGTCTCAGGCATGGCTGATGTGTTATTCCGCAGATTCCGTTCACGGTAGGTCACTTGCTGTGTCAGAGTTAGCAGCATTGCAGCTGGTCCGGGAAAAGGTGCCGGTACTGAGCGATCAGCACCGCCATTTCCAGACCGGCATACTTGTAATGATGCCCAATCACTTTCCTCGACTGAGCCTTTTCGAGGACCACTTCAAAGAGTGTGAGCTCTCGGACTAGCCCCTCCCTCCACCGCTGGCACAAAACCACCCTTTCTGTCTGAGGTATTTGAAAATGTCAATGTTTTCCTTCTCCAACATCCCTTGAATATCACTAAAGTCCTTACAGTTCCCACTTACAAGTAGCGGGCCAACTCTATGTCCGATTACTTCTGCGTCCTCTGGACTCCTAATTGGTTCAACCAAAATGGGGGGCCCGCAATTAACTCAGGGGTGAAGGTCATGGGCATTACCCACTATTCATCCTGTTTTTCTTCCATAGTAGCCAAAGGATGCCCCGCATTGGGTGTCCCATTTCTCTCTAGGGACAGACCTAGTGGGCTCTCCCACCTTTTTTGGATACATTGCACAATCTTCCAAATATGACAAATAAGTCCTCATATCTTCCGTTATGTGTTCCAACATCACCCAAGTAGTATTGCCTTATAAAATATAAAGAGGTTTGGGAATCCAAAGACTTCCTCACCCTTGGGAAGCACCAAAATGCTTTGTGCTATCCAAGCCTTTTTATTTTGCCACCCAAAGCTAAAACACATGCAGTTGACCTCCCTAAAAAAACCTCTGGCAATGGTGTGAGGAGCACCATGAACACAAATAGCAAATGAGGGAGTATGTTCAATTTAACCACTGTCATTATCACCACCCAAGAGAGAGTGAGGTCAGCCCATCCCTCCAAATCTTGCTTCAGTTTCCCAATTAAGGGGTCATAGTTAAGCCAGTACAAAGCCATAAAGGTCCTTGAGACCCTAATACCTATATATGTTATATCCTCCTCAGCTAGAGTCAGACCTTGCCAATCCAGTGTTTGCCTGGGAGTAATCACTGGTATCCCTGCCAGGAGAATACACAACTTACTATGGTTAATTTTAAGACTCACCAGAGCGCTATAGCTACCCTGCATTCTCACCTGCTCCTTCAGAGAATCCCTTGGGTTTGTCACATAGCACCACATATCATCCGCAAATGATGAAATCTTAAATTCCACCCCTTCACATTTGGTGCCTTGTATCCCTTGGTTAGCGCTGATTGTTCAATTAATTAACATGAAAAGGAGAGGGGACAATGGACAATCATGTGTGGTTGCCCTAAACAGCAGGAACCCCACAGAAAGAATCCCATTTACCGTCAGCTTGGTCGAGGACTCATGATAAAGTGATGCCACCCATGCGCTAAGGTGTACCCCAAATCTGAATTTTGTCAGTTCCTCACTCTTTAAGACCCATTCCACCCAATCAAACACTTTCTCCATGTCAAGAGAAGTCAAATGTGCATCCTTATTTATTTTTGGGTGCAATATAAAAGATTTAGGGCGTGATTCATGGAAGTGTTTTATAATGGTGCAATCCCATAGGAAAATGTCCCATGAATCAGGCCCTTAGTGTCTTCCTTATGTTATCCATTCCTTGCCAACCCCTAATAAACCCCACCTAATATCCGTGGATAAGCACAGGGAGAAACTTGTCAGGCCTATTCCCCAGGATTTTGGCCAGCACCTAGGCATCCTTAATAAGGAGAGAGATGGGCCTACATGATTGACACTGCATTGGATTCTTCCCTTTCTTAGGGATATTCATAATAATAGCCCGAAGCATCATTGTAGGGATGGGTTTATCCATCAGAACCTTATTGAATAACTTCACCTGCGTAGGGGCCAATAGAGATTGAAAGATTTTGTATAACCAAACCGTATACCCATCCTCTCTTGGGGACTTTGCACATTTCATTCCCTTTATAGTTGCCACAACATCAGCTGCCGCAGTGGGGGAGTCCAGCAGGGCAGTGCCCTGGGGGGTATTGTTGGTAAATCCAACACATTAAGAAATCCCCTTATCCTCTGCACATTCTCCGCCAAATATGAAGTGCAAAGGTGAGCATAATATTTCCTAAATGTCTGCTCTGCTTCGTTTAACTCCACCGTCTTCCCACTTTAAGACATTCACCATTTTGTAATTTGTCTGCATCCGGCGATGCCACGGCAACATCTTATCCACTTTCTCCCCTTTCTCATAATATTGTTGCCTGAGGTATTGCAATGCCCAACTTGTTTAATGTGCCGGGACGGTCCTCAGTTAGGCCATACACGTCTTCAGTTCGACACCAAGGGACAGAGCTCATGTCAGTCTTCTGAACACCATTAAGCACTTTCAAATCGACTGAAAAAAGTTAATTTGTGAAAACGAATCATTCACCGCCGAATGGTGAGTAGGCAGAGCTCTTGGATGAATCCCTGAACAGAAGCCATGCATGCCCCCAGCCGGGAACAAAACTACACTGAAAGTTCAACACAGTCCATTTTCGAGGGGAAGGTGTGTTCAGCCTCTTGAAATTTCTCCTCCACTGGATTTTGCATCCATCTTTGCTCACTCCTTCCTTTGGTCTGCGTTTCGATAAGCATCCAAGGGTTTCATACCTGTCCTCTCCCTCTTTAATTAGTTCCTCTGAGACCTTTTGGATGTCATCTTCAGTGATGAGCTGATATTTAATTTCTTCCCATTTAAAAGATAATGAGAAAGGGTATCCCATCTGTATCTCACCCATCTGTGACGCAGCTATTGTGTAAGGGCGGCACATTGCTTTCGAGATGCCAGGGTGTAGGAGAAAAGGTCCTGGTAAATTGCAATCTTGGAGGTAACTTAGTCAAAGGAGCCGAGCGCTCTGGTTTGGTTGAAGATACTGGCTTTCTCTGCCAAACTATAATCGAGCAAGGTCCCCTTCATCCACAACCTGCTCTATGGGCTCTGTCAATAGTGCAGCCAGGATGTCCGTCCCTTTAAAAAACAGAGGTAGAATGTCCTGAAACCTCCTCTTAACATCCCCTGGAGTTTCACCGTCCTTCTCATGTACTCCGAAAAATATCAAATTGTTGCGCCTCTCTCGATTTTTTTTATATTGTTCACAGTTTAAAGTGAATTTCTTCATTTTGTCTTTTCATCTATGAAATTCTCATGTCCAGCTGTGTTTCAAGGATCTCCAATGAGGACTGATTAATTTCCAACTCTTGCAGTCGTACTTCCATCCACTCTACTTTCTCATGAATATCCACCACCTTTGTGCCAATGTCAGCTCTCATCCCCTGATCTCCTCCAAGATGGCCTTAATGTCACCATTCATCATGCCTTCTTCAATACCTGGTGTGCTGCTCTCTTCCTGGGCCATATCCGCCTCCTTGCTCACCTCCACGCTCTGATTTCTGAACTGCTGAAGGGACACCTTCCTGCTCATTGGGACACTTGTCACAATCCTAAGAAGACCCTTTCACAGGTGGGTGCCAAGTGCAAGAAAGCCGGTAGGGGGATCTCCATCCCTGGAGACTTCAAAAGGTCATCTCTCTAGCTGCAACCTAATGTGTGTGGCTACCCCTCTAGGTCTCCGCCACTGTGTCAGCCTTCTTATTCAGGGCTTCCAGGTTAACCTCTCCTCCATGGAGTCCTCATGCGCATCTCTAGTCAGGAACTGCCCTCACCATTCCATGGTCTGGGTGGCACAACTACCTGGGTCAGTTGTCGTGGGTGCTACCCTGCACTTCTTTCAGGGCCCTAGACCTCATAGGGCTTGTGTGATGCCTCCACCCCTCTGCTTCTCTATAGGCTTCTGACGGGGAAAATCCACTAGGTCCACTTACCTGCATTTCTCTGGCTGCCCCTCCTCGGAGTCCCTACATATCCACAGTCTCTCCCCTGCACTCAGCAATTGACCCGATTGAGGCCCTGGTTGCACTTTGTCGGGCACCACAGGACCCCAGTCTCCTCCAAGGTAATTTCTGCTCCCTGTTCTATCTCCTCCAGCCCCTCCTTCTGGGGGGGACTAGGATGCACATCTTCTTTGTTTGCTCCCCCTGACTCCATCGGCCCTCACACATCATGGTATCTCGGGCCGTGTCCATGCAGTGTCAAGTCCCTTCAGCAGCATCGTCAAGGGGCAGTGGTCTCTACACCGAATCTCAGTTCTCCATTCAGGGTCTACCGATTCTTATCAGATCTGTCCCATAGCTGCTCAGGCTTCACTTCTTTGGTGCCCCAACATCGGGCACTTGGAAGCGGTCTGTGATGCTGCCCCTGAGATTGAGTGCAGTGAAGGGCTACGCGGAGCTACGCTAGCAGGCAGCCATCTTGCCTATACCCGCTGGTGGCCTCCAGTAATGCATTTTTAACCACTTTGCACTATTATCAGGTTTTGCTACAGAAACCCTATAATATCACCTCCTTTTATTTGGTGATAAATAATTTCACACATTTACTTTAAAAGATGTGATGTTAACCATAACGTATTACTATTTAACCAATGGAGTTCAATGGGATATATACATATATAATGTAATGTAATGTCATTGTCATTTCTATAGTGCCTTTTCCTGTTGATATGGTCTCAAATTGATGTAGTTGGAGGCCCTCTGGGGGCCAAAATCCAAGGTATGGGAAATTCATCAAAGGAGTTTAGTATGAGTGTGTGCATTTAAGCTAATATGAAGGAGGCTATTATCCACCCATATCGAGCTGGCATGTGGGTGGGTGCTATGAGGTCATCTGGAGAGTTTGCCAGTGCAGGAGACTCATTATGTTTCCAGCTAGACCAAATTTATGTCGTGGGCGATAGCTGCATTCTAATTACAGAGGCGTTGTGCGATTTTTCTTAAAATGGTGTATGATAGCAGATGTGTCCAGGGGGGTGGCCTTGCCTTCAGCTGTCTTCCATAAGCATGGATTGTGATACGTACCTGTGTGTTATGGCTGGTGTCTTGGTTTTGTAGATGTGGTGTGGACTCTGTCCTGTGATCTGCTGGAATGTATTCTCCCCAAATCTCTGTAAAAAAGGTGAATAACTAGAGGGTCCACATGAATCCAAAGCAGGTAGACCCTCCCCATTGCAGCATTTTCACCATATTAGTACTATTACATATTATTATTACAATATCATATTTGGAGGTTTTGCCACAAGTAATACTGTGATGCTCGTAATGAAACCCTAAATGCTTAGGATGGATGAATCAACAAGATTTGTAAAAGGTGAATGTGCTAATATGTTTCAACTACCATATTTGAGGAAAGGAGTCACACAAAGACCTGTAACAAATGTGGTATTTCTCATACAGTAATATTTCATTTTCCCAATGGAGTCTAATGGATTCCATAATGGAGAGTCTGTACATGGTCCCCATGAGTCCAAATCATGGAGACCAATCCCATTATTGGATGTGTTACTACATGCAGTAACAGTAATCAGGTTTGGCAGTATAACCACAAGTAATACAGGACATCTTATATTAAAAGCCAAAATGCATCTGTGGATTAATCAGCAATTATGTACAAAGTAATTGTGTTAACAAGTTACAACTACCATATTTGGGGAAGAAGTTATTAATTAAACCTCTCACACATACAGGATGATTAAGTGTTAAATATTCCTACCATGTCTACCTATATCCTGGTCTCTCTGGTGCAGAGTGCTGTTGACACAACAGGACTAGTTGATGATGTTGCTGTCCTTAGCATCATCTCCAGCTGAGTCAACAGCAGCAGCAAGAGCATGTTCAAGGACTCCCAAATGTGCTTGCTCCCAACCTTTCACTCCTGGAACAGTATAGGTGCAGGGTAGGAAATGCATATTTATTTTCAATGTGTTTAGGATTTTTACATGTAGTTGACAGAGCTGATGATCCGAAAACAAATATCGAGTTGATATTGAGGGCAGGACATAAGAGATGTTTGATTGACATATTGATTTATCCACTGCCTCCTTTTGTTGTGCCAATATAGCAAAGGCCTGGCATCTATAGTTGGCTGCACATTGCCTTTAAGATACTGCTCAACCATTTACACAGCTGCCTTTAATGATGAAATGGGCATGTGTTCTGTTTTCTGTGTTGTTGTCGTGCTCCACAGAATCCGCCTAGAGTCTAGGTGAGTACTCCTAGGTATTGCTACTGAAGAATTTAGACTTTCTTCCTGAGAGCACCGCCTGCAGGGTAGTACAACCTGTCAGGTTGAGGGCTCAAGCAAAAAGGAGGGACATAACTGCAGAGCTAGAAGGGAGAAGAAACAAGGCAACTGTTACACACGGTTGTCTGGCAGAAATGCCAATCTCCCACCCCTGCAACTTCCCCGGGGTTACCTGCAAATGTCCTCAGATGGGTTATGTACCTACTTGTGTAATAACACAAGCTGAAATCCCAAGGAAGATCTGGTGAGAGTTCCAGAAGAAAGTCACTGGTGTTCTGGACAAAATAAGGGCACACTTGGAGGTAAGTCCAAAAGACACAATGGGATCAGCGGAGCGTCCTTATAGTTAGCAATGTTTCAGAGAGAGGACCCTGACCCGAAAGGAATGAGGGCACGGCTAAGGGATTCCACTGGAGGCACCGAAGAACCAGCAGAGCGTCCTTTGTTCCACAGGAGGCACTGAAGAATCAGCAGAGCATCCTAAGTGGGATTCAATGAGAACAACCCGCACTTCAATAGAATTCTGCAGAGTGTCCTGAGAATGAAGTGTGTGAAAACAGGGGTCAAAAGATGACTAGGCACTGGAGGATTACAAGGCGAGTGTGGACAACAAATGTTCAATGGTGGTTTTGGGCAAGAAAAGGATGTCAATCACAGTGTGTTCAGGCTCGTCGATAATCTCGAGGCGGAGAGGTGCACATAGTATAATTCCTTTGTTAGCACTGGAAAACACAAAGTAGCAACGGTTCCTGGATAAGGGAAAGGAACACTTGCACATGGATCGGGACCAGGTAAACAGATATCAAAAGGCGGCATGCAAGGCACAAAACAGTAGCAGTCCATATTCCAGCACCGAGCAGGCAGCGAAGTCAAGGCACAGAAACGTAATCCAAAATCAGGGTCAAAAAGGGGAAGCATAGGTCAAAAATACCAGGGTATCCGAGCAATGAACAGCAGGACAGGAAAAGCAAACGCTTCTACCATGAAAGACGGTTTAGGAGCAATGAGTCTAGGGGGCGTGGCCTAAGAAGGAAGCCAGTTCGGATCGAGGCTGGAAACGCTCGTAGGCGGTGTTTCACGTCTAGATGGAGAGCAAGGCTGGTTGGGTCCGGTAGTTTTTTGATGGCGCGTGCGCTGCTGACCCAGACGCCAAGGTAGATGCCAGGTTATATTATTAGTGTGCTGGCTCTGCCTCTTCTGGATCCTGACAGTACCCCTCCACAAAGATAAGCGTCCCCTGGGCACATCTCCTCGGGCTCTGAAAAAAGCTCGTAAGAGACGAGGAGCATGAATATTGGTCGCGGGCTCCTAGGTACGGTCCTCAGGGCCATAGCCTTTCCAGTCCACCACAGGTAGTACCGGGACTCACGAACGAGGTGGGTGTCCAAAATAGCTTGGTCCTCATACTCCTGCTCCCCATTCACCACTAAAGGAGTGGGAGTGTCAGGTAACTGAGTGCCCGGTACAAAAGGATGCAGAAGAGATACGTGGAAGACAGGATGTATTCTCCAACGCAAAGGAATGCACAAACAAAATGCCACTGGGTTTATGCATTTCGTGATGAAGTAGGGCCCTATAAAATATGGAAGCAGTTTGCGTTTACCAGGGATATGCAAGTGCAGGGTAGAGAGCCAAACTTTATCTCCCACACAGTAATCCGGAGCCGATGTACGGTGCTTATCGGCATGCCTCTTCATGTAGTCCTGTGCCCTGTGCAAATGTTGTGACACAGCGGTACGAATAGACAACAGCAACTGATTTGTCGCTTGGGCTGCAGGAACACGTGCAATAGACGGATGTGAGCATAACCCGCGGGTGTTGACCATACATGGCATAAAAGGGTGAACATCCGACTGCAGTGTGGGATGCGTTATTATATGCAAATTCAGCGTCACCCAAAACCGATAAACAGGCTGTTTGAAACTGAAGACAAAGGCATCAGAGGTATTGTTTCATAGTGGCGTTAAGACGTTCTGTTTGCCCGTCGGTCTGGGGGTGGTATGAGGATGACAGACGTACGTCCATACCCAAAAATTTGGTAAGTGCTAACCAAAAACATGAGGTAAATTGTGATCCCCTATCAGACACAAGAACCCACGGGAGTCCAAAGAACCTGACCACATGTTCGAAGAATAGCTTGGCTAAAGCAGGGCGGAGGGAACCCCTTGACAGGGAATGAACCGAGAGATCCTAGTGAAGGTATCTACGACTACTAGGATCGCGGTAAAGCCATTTACAGGTCGTAGTTCTACCACAAAATCCAATGCCAAGGTAGTGGTGGTATAAGCATCCTCTGCATGAGACCAATAGGCTTGCCAGGCAGGGATTTACATTGAATACAAATGGCACATTTGTAGACATAATTGACCACATCTATTTTCATGTCGGGCCACCAACACCACCTGTGCAAAAGATCGTAAGTCTTGGTTTGTCCTGGATGAGCAGCCAGGTGGGTATCATGGGACCAGCGTAAGGCTTGCATCCTAGTCCAGAGATCGGGGATGTATAGCCCTTCTTGTACATAGGGCAATCCATCTACTAACCGTGCCTGCATTGCTTCGAGAGTATCAGAATGATCCACCGCCCACTGATGGATGTCTTTGAGCATGGAACTGGATTCAGTGCATACACAATTACAGAACCTTTATGCATAATGGTTTGGTTAGGTTCAGGTGGTGTAGGATCATCCGCGAGGTGTGAGAGGGCATCAGCTTTACCATGCAAAGGACCGGGTCGATATGCAACAACAAAGTTAAACTGAGCAAAAAACAGGTGCCATTGTATTTGTCGGGAGTTGGTGCACTTGGCTGAAGAAAGAGCCTGTAAATTACGGTGATCCGTAAACACCATTACCGGATGTTTAGCCCCCAATAAATGATGATGCCATTCTTTGAAAGCGGTACATATGGCCAAGAGTTCTCTTTCCATGATGGTATAATGTATTTCAGGAGGTGTTAATTTCCTGGAAAAGTAAGCCACTGGATGTAACAGTTGAGTTGTGGGGTATCTTTGTGACAAGATCACCCCCACAGCAATAGCAGAAGCATCCGCCTCAATGATAAAAGGCAGAGTGGGATCGGGATGGACCAGGACTGTGGCAGTGGTGAAGGCTTCTTTTAGCTTTTGTAAAGTATCTTGAGCTTGGGAGTCCCAATAAAAGGGAACAGAAGGACTGGTAAGGCGCGTCAAAGGTACCACTATCAAAGAGAAGGAAGCAATAAAACGCCTGTAAAAATTTGCAAATCCTAAGAAAGATTGCAGACTTTTAAGTGATGTCGGAGCAGGCCAGTCCAATACAGCGCGTACTTTGGCATTATGCATGTGGATCCCTTGTTGCGAAACCGCAAACCCCAAAAACTCAACTGAAGCGGCATGGAACACACATTTTTCTAATTTAGCATACAGCTCGTTCTCCCGCAGGCGCTGCAGGACCAGGCGTACATGTTGTATGTGTTGTTCCTGGGTCTCAGAAAAGATCAGAATGTTGTCTAAATAAATGACGACATAGACGTCTAAAACGTCTCTGAAAATATCATTAACAAAATGCTGGAACATAGCAGGGGCGTTAGATAGGCCAAACGGCATCACCAGATATTCAAAGAGACCGTATTTGGTCTTGAACGCCGTTTTCCACTCGTCTCCCTCCCGCATTCGAACCAAATTGTATGCCCCTTTCAAGTCTAGTTTAGTGAATATTTTTGCAGATCTAAGGCGGTCCATAAGTTTAGAAATAAGAGGTAAGGGATATTGATTTTTTATGGTTACTGCGTTAAGAGCACGATAATCAACACAAGGACGTAAATCCCCTTCTTTTTTTGGAACAAAAAAGATGGGAGAGGCGACAGGAGAGCGAGATGGTCTAAAGTGGCCTAGTTGGAGAGCTTTGTCAATGTAAGCCTTCAAGTGTGCCTCCTCGGGACGAGTCAAGGAATAGATACGACCATGGGGAAGTACAGCATCCAGTACCAGATCTATAGGACAATCATAAATCCTTATCGAACACGTCAATAAGGTCTTGATACTCTACAGGCAGTACAGGGACTGTGGTCTGTATGGTCGCATTAATTGTGCTTGTGCTTGTGCTGGTGACTAAGGCTACACATAGAGAAGAGATTGGAAAATCCTGGTCAGGGAAGCAGTGGGTACTACAAGATGGAGCAGAAAAGGAAACTGTTTGTTTGACCCAATCGATGACCGGGTTGTGCTTTTGCAACCACGAAAGACCAAGAATGATCCCAAACTGCGGGGCTGAAATGAGATCAAAAGATACTTGCTCTTTATGTCCTTCTGATGTACACATCAACAAAGGTTGTGTTTGCTCGGTGATGACCTGACACCAAACAGGAACCATCGACCGAATGAACAGTTTCTGGTCTGTTTTTGAGGGATACTGGAATCCCGTGGGCCCTAGCTATCTGTTCATCCATATAATTACCGGTTGCCCCGGAATCAATCATGACTGGACTGTGAAATATCTGGTTGTCAGGCAGCATAAAGGACATAGATAGATAAATGTGTCTGGCCAGAGCACAGGGATTTGAGCCATCTGCCATCCAACCCGTCTTAGTGGCTCGATTTAAGGACAGGTCCTGGTGTTTCCCGCCCGCTAAATGGGACGTTTTGGACAGGCACGAATAAAATGGCTGGTTTGTCCACAATAGAGGCAAAGGCTATCCCTCTCTTCTTTCCTGAGGAGACCTATAACAGCCCCAATCTGCATAGGTTCCATGTCTGAGGAAGGAGACATCGTCTTCGTCTCACGTTTGTCAGACCGGAAATCAGGAGTACGACACTCTCTGCATCTTTGTTGTAGGCAAGCGTCTACCTGTAATACCAAATCCACAAGGTCAGAAAAAACAGATGGAACAGACAGTACAACTGATAGAGCGTCTTTTAGTTTGTCTGAAAGACCTTTATAGAAGACCGCTGCTTTTTTCGACTCGGGCCAGGAGGTCTCAGTGGCCAATTGATTGAAGCAAGCAAGGTAATGCAATAAAGATTGTTTCCCTTGTTTTAAGGCCAGAAACTCGAGATCGGAAGCTTGTGCTTTATACCTAGCATCAGCGACCCGATTCATTGCAGTTAATAGGGTCTCGAAATCATATAATACTGGGTCATCAGCTTCCAGTAATGGATTGGCCCATGCGGCCGCCGTGCTTCCCAAATGTGAGAGCACGAAGGCAGCTTTGGTTGTAGCGTTAGGAAACGCAAAAGGACGGCACAAAAAGTGCAGTCAGCATTGATTTATGAAGGTCCTGTAGGTTTTAGGGTCCCCTGTAAACCTTTCTGGAGGGGCCAACGGGAAAGGACCCGGGAGCACCACCGGGGCTGCACTGGGTTGAGGCGCAGGAGGGTTAGGTGTTGATGCAGCCGGAGCATCTCCAAACTCCTCATCCACAGGCTGGGGTTGTACAAAGCTCTGCATGACATCCATACATTGGTGCAAGGATGCATGTGCCCTTGCCATTTCTGTACGGAGCGAGGAAAAGGCCTGCATGACTGCAGTCAGAGGATCGGCTGCTTGTGCCATTATGGACAGAAGGTACCAATTGGGCTCCTAAATCTGTCGTGCTCCACAGAATCCGCCTAGGGTCTAGGTGAGTACTCCTAGGTATTGCTAATGAAGAATTTAGACTTTCTTCCTGAGAGCACCGCCTGCAGGGTAGTACAACCTGTCAGGTTGAGGGCTTAGGCAAAAAGGCGGGACATAACAGCAAAGCTAGAAGGGAGAAGAAACAAGGCAACTGTTACACACGGTTGTCTGGCAGAATTGCCAATCTCCCACCCCGCAACTTCCCCGGGCTTACCTGCGAATGTCCTCAGATGGGTTAAGTACCTACTTGTGTAATAACACAAGCTGAAATCCCAAGGAAGATCTGGTGGGAGTTCCAGAAGGAAAGTCACTGGTGTTCTGGACAAAATAAGGGCACACTTGGAGGTAAATTCAAAAGACACAAAGGGATCAGCGGAGCGTCCTTATAGTTAGCAATGTTCCAGAGAGAGGACCCTGACCCAGTCACCAAGGTAGACACAAGGTTATATTATTAGTGTGCTGGCGCTGCCTCTTCCGGATCCTGACAGTCTTGACTCCAGATATGACTAAACATTTCCAAATTGGGACCAGCGCTTTTGATTGGAATTGATGACATCCTGTAGTAGAAAATGAATGAAGCAGGTTTGCATTTGTACTGTACTCACTGGTGACAGAAGGAGAGATTTGAGAACATTATTATGGCAACTGTCCCAAGAAAATAGTGGAACTGGTTGGGTAGAAGGGATGCCCTGGAAGTACTCTGAGTGTAAGTTGAAGAAAAAGGCTTTTCTCCACTTCCTTTCCTGAGACTTTATAAGTGAGCCCTTTGTGTCTCCTGTGCTTCAAATCCGTCCACATCTTTTATTTTCCCTATCGGCCCTCCGAAAGATGGATGTGTAGAATGGGTTTGTTTAAAAATTGTGGGAGAGATAATCTTATCAGAGCAAACTATGTGTTGATCCTGGCATTTTCCCCAAATGATGGCGAATGCGATTGACCCAAAGCTTCGAAATCCTCTTCAGCTCTTGTCTTTGAGAACATGAACAACAGGGATAACATCACTGACAGCAGTTCTATTGTTGCTGAGAATTTGTGCAGCATATTGAAGAGGCATTACAAGTTGGATGAGTAATTTCAAGAGACCCCATTGCCTAGGAGCCAAAATCCTGAATGACTCAGCATCACCCTTGTATGGCATCATATATTCATCTATAGCCATTTTGGTGCTGCAAAGCTAAGCTTGGAAGCATGCCCCCTGTATGAGACGAAGATGAGGAGTCCATTTGTGGTATGCAATCTTCTCAGCGTCTCCCAAGCAGAAGGGATGAAACAGCCACTATATCTTGCAAAATATGGCTATCACTTGGCAATCTATGAGCCCACCAAAAATATTTCAGGAGTACTACTGACAACATTTTGATCAGATTCCTATTTCTAAAAATGTATCAAGCATTGTTTCTCTGGAACTTTGTAGATTTGTTAAAAATAGTCTGGATATCTCGATACTAGCTTGTTTAAGAGAATGTGCTTGTGAAAGTGTACTGGCTGGAGGGATGCCTGGCTCACTAAGTGATGACCACAACAAACAGTAAACATTACTTTGCCACATAGATGTCGATCGAGGGACATGGGGTTTGATGCCCTTTTACTGAATCAGAATGAGCTATGCCAGTAAAGGCAATATTATCATATTTCTTCTTGACTCTGAGCACAGTTCTTTCAGAAAAAGTTCCAGAAGCTGATCCACTTTTCCCCTTTCCTGATAATCATATTTTTGATTTGATGATAGTGACCATCTACAGTTGCAAAAATGTCCTCCCAGCTTCCTGCAATGTAATGTTTTTTGTGCACATCGCGCATATTTTGATGTGTCTTCAATGATGGAAAAATCAATGACCAGGGATATGGACGTTTTCACAGCAGTAAGACAGTTGCAGCTCTTCCAATGTTACTGATGTTTCAGTAAAAGGCGGTGGGCATGGAGGAAACTCAAGTTTATTTCAGCCTGCTATCTTTTTCTGCTACTTTGTTTTCAGAAAGATTTCTTCTACTTGCCCCACCGTGGCTAACGTTTCTTTCCTTGGGCAAAAAATGCCATTGATGGGTATCACTAGAGATGTTGCTACAAGTGATTCAGTTGCTCATTCACACTTGCACTAAGAGCAGCACCACTATCATCTACATCCCCACAATGCTCTGTGTTGTCCATTGTTGTGACTTCATTATGCAAGGGCTTGCAAAGGTCCACAGATGGTCACGTGCATTATGATCCCCTGCAGTGCAATGGTAAAAAAATGTCTTCCCTTGTCTTTCCTCACGAAAAGAAATGTCTGGTAGTGATGCCAAATGGGGTTAGAAAATCACTATCATATGTAACTACTACAATCACTTATATTATTCAGATTCAGGTAATCAAGCAATAAAGTGACAGAAAGCAGATGTACACAAATCAAATCTTATTTTTAATCTTCTCTTAATGTATCAGAAGTACAGAGGCCAACTTCGCTGATGCATTTCGGACTCATGTCCATCATCAGGGCATTGGGCCTCATTACGACCCAGGCGGTAAGGGGTTAACGGCAGCGTTAACAGCGCCGACCCTTACCGCCTGAGTACGAGGTCCCTTAGCGCCATGGCGCTTTTAACACCTGCTTTTAGCAGGTGTTAAAATCCATGGCGCTAAGGGACCATGGAGTTAATTACGCCACCGTAATTTACGGTGGCGTAATTAACGCCTTCCCCACTCCCATTATACCCTATGGGGCAAAAATGGGAATGGGGAAGGGTAAATGGGGATTGGGGACTTACCGCCCCGCCAAGGTCGGAATGGGGCGGTAAGTCCGCCAACCACCATGGCGTAAACGCAGTTTACGCCATGGTGGTAAAGTCACGGCCCAGGCGGTAACTTACCGCCTGGGTCGTAATGAGGCCCATTGTCTGTTGTCTCTATATGGGTTTTATGAAGAAATCTGGAATGGATGGTACAGATTCTCTGTGGGTCACAGCGAGGGAACCTCTATGTTCTCGTGTCAGTGTGACTGTGGGTCCACATGTTGCCTTGGGTCACAATGGACAGTCAGATATATGGGGGATTCACTCTTGCAGTGTGACTGGTTAGCGCCAGCATCCTAATCCTCGTGTGGTGCTCTGCATGTCAGCAATCAAGAAAAAAAAACAAGTGGTTTCACAAAACCATTGTGTGCTGTTCATGCGCGGTAGTTGACTGCAGCGGATGGATGTTGTGTTGGCTACCGGAGCATGCTGTGATCTCACTTTCACAACTATGGGCCTCATTACGAGTCCGGCGGTAGCCGTGCCGGTAAATCTGGCAGGCTGTCACCGGACTTGAGAATTTCCCCGGCACCTGGCTTGCTGGTAGCAGCGGGGGATTCTAACCCCACCGGTCCGGGAAGTCAGGTGCCAGAAAAATGGTATTCCCCATTCCTATTGAGTTCCATAGGACTCAATGGGAATGGGGAACACAGAGGCACCAACACCGTAAGTGCCGGTTGCCTCCATGAAAGTCTGCGAGCGGCTGCCGTTCCACTCGCCAGGTCACACCAGGCAGGCGGGACGGCTGCTGCACGCAGGCTCAGCATGTGCCAGTCCAGTAACAATGGTGCCGGTACCCTTACCGGCACTGTTGTTACCAGACCGGCATGCTCGTAATGAGGCCTATATATGTCCTCATTGGTATAAAAATAATG
Source organism: Ambystoma mexicanum (assembly GCF_040938575.1). Classification (NCBI taxonomy): domain Eukaryota; kingdom Metazoa; phylum Chordata; class Amphibia; order Caudata; family Ambystomatidae; genus Ambystoma; species Ambystoma mexicanum. The sequence continues at coordinate 79,494,581 of NC_090941.1, forward strand.
TCTCTCATCAACATCAACAACACCTGAGTGCATTTTCCCAGTGATTCGTCTTATCCTGTGACTGTACCTCACCACATAAGACATACTATAGACCCAAAGTGCGGATCAGAAGAGTTGCCTTTTTCCCACTCAGTTCAAATCAAATTAGACCCTATCTAGAGCAGCACTTCAACCTAATTAACACCCAGTTCCAGTTGGAGAACTTGCCCCCAGAAATACTAGACAGTGCTGCTGCGGTAAACTGTTTCTGAAGAATTTGAAAGCTTTGATCTCAGTCACGCTGCTCTTTTTCTTCGAGGTGACCATTTTCTTGTTTCTGCCATTTTTTTTTTTTTTTGTATGGGAGCTATTTTCTATTTAAACTTCTCAGAAAACTGAATCTTGATAGACTGTTCTCACTGCATGGCAGAGACAACAATGTGTGTATGCATGCACTAAACCCCAGTAGCAGAGTGTAGGAACAATTGACATGTATAGGCTAAACTAGAAAAAGGACAAATATACATTTCTACGTATTGCATGAGTGGGCCCATGTACTGGAAATGAAACCCGTTTTCTCATATTGCCCAACCTGGTTTGCTTCTTGCCTTCTTCATGTACGTCATAGGAAAAACATTTTGGTCCTCATTACGACCCAGGCGGAGGACCATGGTGCTGCTAGCACCATGGTCCATGCCGGTAACTTACCGACTCCACCATGGAGAAAGGGGGAATTACCACCCCATTACAAGGTTGGCGGGGCGGTAATTCCCCCTTCCTCCATGGCCCTTCCCCATTCCCATTTTTGCCCCATAGGGCTCAATGCCTTTTACGGCGCCATTAACCCATTAGCGCCAGGATCGTAATGAGGCCCTTTTTTTCTGTTATGCCTATCCACATTGAAAATGCTAAGGGCCTCATTACACGGTAGGCGGTGAGCCATGGCGCTATTAGCGCCATGGCTCATGCCGGTAAAATACCGGCACCGCCTTGGTCGAAAGGGGATTTACCGCCCCATTCCAAGGTTGGAGGGGCGGTAATTCCCCCTTCCACCATTGCCCTTCCCCATTCCCATTTCTGCCCCATAGGGCTCTATGGGAATAGGGAAGGCGCTAAGTACGGTACCGCAAATTGCGGTACCGTACCTAGCACCAAGGTCTCTTTGCGGGTCCCTACTTTAACGGCTGGTGTCGACCAGCCGTTAAGGTCGGGTCCCGCAAAGGGACCTCGTAATCAGAAGCTAATGGGTTAACGACGCCGCAGCCTTTTACGGCGCCATTAACCCATTAGCGCCAGGATCGTAATGAGGCCCTTTGTTTCTGTTATGCCTATCCACATTGAAAATGCTAAGGGCCTCATTACACGGTAGGCGGTGAGCCATGGCGCTATTAGCGCCATGGCTCATGCCGGTAAAATACCGGCACCACCTTGGTGGAAAGGGGATTTACCGCCCCATTCCAAGGTTGGAGGGGCGGTAAATCCCCCTTCCACCATTGCCCTTCCCCATTCCCATTTCTGCCCCGTAGGGCTCTATGGGAATGGGGAAGGAGCTAATTGCGGCACCGCAATTTTGCGGTGCCGTAATTAGCTCCGAGGTCCCTTTGCGGGTTGGATTTTAACGCCTGCAAAAAGCAGGGGTTAAATCCCCCAACCCGCAAAGGGACCTCGTAGTAAGGCGGTAAGGATTTACTGGTACCGGTATTTTACCAGTACCGGTAAATCCTTACCGCCATCCGTGTAATGAGGCCCTAAGACTTGTTTTCAGTTTCCCATATTGCCTGTCCCAATCACGCTAGATATTGAAAAAGTATGATTTCTATTTCCATTGAAAGCTTTTACATGTTCTATGGGCGGGTCGATCGGCCAGCCCACACAAATCTTACAAACAATGCTTTCTGTGTATCTGGCAGCCATGGGAGAATTGCAGTGGCGGTAGAAACAGTTGTTGTTTTTTCATTTCTGGAGTAGTGTGCTGCTCTTGCTCTATAGCCCTGAAAGTAGGAAAAACGGTGCAGGCCATCCAGGATATTCCCGACTTCTCTGCAAGGCCTGCTGGGACCAGGCAGGTCAATTGAGCATGTTCTGCAGGGACTGACAGTCTTCTCTGATTGGCAAGGCACTCCTCTGCTTAAACACTTAACACATTTTGCCTGAATTGTCGAACAAGTCTAGAAGTTCGAAGGACCTCGAACCACTCAAGCGTAAGGCGATTCAAGCTTTCCCGAAACAGCTTTCATTCTTATTATCCACCAATAATAATCAGTCTGCACTCAGTGCCCCACCTGCACCAGCTAAACATGTTAAGATCGCACCCATAGCGTTAATTCAGAATAGCATGCAAGTTGTCTCCTCTCATCTAGATGAGACGAACAATTTATAAAATGCAAATGATGTGGCAACAAAAAAAAAAACGTGAAGGCTATCAGTCTTGTATGATCAAATACGCAGTGTTTTCAAAGGGCTTGCACAAGAGAATATCTGATTATATATATTAGTCATGCACAATGATGGCAGTTGTCTAAATGTATTTTTTACACCACTTAATAAATAGAATAGCTGTAGCACAATTCCGTTAAAGGCAGACATTAGACAAACATGCTTCTCGATTTCATTAGCACTCTGTAGGAAGCACTTTAAATACTAGACCTTGAGTATTTACATATGCTTCAAAGGTATGATGAAAATTAAAGTATAACAGTTTTCAGAATAATAAATCAATAACAAAAATGATCTATGTGCCTAATACTGAACAGGAAAAACGTGGGCATATCTTCAAAAGTGAAAGTGTAATCCTCAATCTTGCAGACTGGCTATCAAGAATGCAAACTGTTTTCCTTAGACATCAGCAGCCTAACATAACATGAAGCATATGTTCCCAGCGACAAGCTCAACTACTTTAATGACATGTGTTAATATTAGTCTTGGCAATATATACTTCTAATGCGAAAGTTAGCAAAAAGAACATCATGTTGTTGCAGTGAATCTGTACCCCAATTCGTTATTGCCCATTTCGGCTACTGGAGACTTTTGCTCCATTCACTTTATATAAAATGAATTGACCTGAAATGAATATTGCTATATAATCCTTCGGACATCAAAACCGGCGACTGAATGTACTGTGAGTTGCTGTATTTGTATAGCAGGATATAGGGGATATAGGGCAACACTACTGCAAACTCTCAATCAGAGAACAATATGGATTTAAGATGCTCCTGGAAGGAGCATCATATATATTGCCATCAAATTATGAGAGGTATTGCATGCAAGGGAGGCCTCAGTAATCCTGGAGTGTCGGTCCTCTGAACTGTGCACTAGAAAAGGGTTCTGTTAGGTGCTGGCCATTTCAATCTCAAACTGAGCCAAACAACTTCAAAGAAAAACATAATGTAACATCACCCATGTGTTGCTTTTTGCAGGGATCAAATGCTGTATTACATAATCTTTTCCCAGCACAGTGCAATGTTTGCGTCTGTGCAAGAAAGAATTTCCAACAGTCTCAATATACATTGCTCCCATCTGGTGCAAAAATGGCACTGCACAGGCACATAATGTTTGTAGTGAGAACAGATTGCAAGTGTGGCTGTCCGGTCATTTGGTCGACAGACAATTAGTCGACAGACAAATGGTCTACACAATTTGGTCGAAAGACAAATGGTTGAATTTTTTTTTTATTTTTATATATATTTTTCAGGTTTTCGTTTAGGAAAGAAAAGGGCTTTTAAGCAAAAAAAGGGGTTTGGGGGGAAGCCCCACAAAAAAAAAAAGTGAAAATACAAAAAAAACAAAATTCGACCATTTGTCTTTCGACCAAATTGCGTCGACCATTTGTCCTGTCGACCTTTTTTTTTCGACCAAATGACCTGTAAACGCAGGTGTGATGCAACCAAAGACTGACTTTATCAAGTCAAGAAGGTAGTAAGAGTTTCAGGTGTGAGGCCCTTTTGATCAGTATAGCCTCACTTACAGTAGGGCATACAGGAAACAGCATTACAATGAGAATACGAACGTTACTTTAACACGTTAGGTTTAAGAGGAGATGTATTATGTGATGTGTTTTTAATTCACTTAATAGAGATCTTCAAAGTCCAAAAAGAATTTGATCCCTGATGGACTAACATATGTCTTCACCATTCTGTCATCCCACCTAAACAATGAGACTGTACAAATCAGTACATGAGGTTCAATATTACAAACATTTTAATGTTAGGGTTGATGTTTTGAGAAAAATTAAATGAGCAAAATGAGCACCAAGCCCAGTCTCTTCATGCATTAACAGGGTAATTCATAGAATTCAGCGCACAAGTAGCGCACGCGGCTGGCGCACAGCGTGCGCGTGCGATAGTCTGCGCCAGCCGCGTGCGCCAAAACCGAATCCGGCGCACAGCGTATTCATGGATTTTAGCTTCCCCAGGCAGCCGTGGCGCACAGTGGCGCAGCGACTCGCTGCAGCGCCAGTTACGCCCCCAGGAACGCCCCTTGCGCTGGGAAATCTCATAAAAATCACAAACCAGCGCAAGGGGCTGCGCTAACCCTGGACCATCACGGCAAGCGGCCCATGCGATTTTCAAGGGTGCGCGGGAAGTTTCACACGTCAAATCCCAGGCTACGTCCATTTCAGGGGTGCGCGGGAAGTTTCACACGCGAAAAGCTAGGCTACGGGAATACCAGGGGTGCGCGGGAAGTCCCACACGCGAAAACCCAGGGTACGTGTATTTCAGGGGTGCGCGGGAAGTCCCACACGCGATTACAGCAGGGTACGTGTATTTCAGGGGTGCGCGGGAAGTTCCACACGCGAATAGCCTGGCCGCGTGTATTTCAGGGGTGCGCGGGAAGTCCCACACGCGATTACAGCAGGGTACGTGTATTTCAGGGGTGCGCGGGAATTTCCACACGCGAATAGCCTGGCCGCGTGTATTTCAGGGGTGCGCGGGAATGTCCACACGCGAATAGCCTGGGCGCGTGTATTTCAGGGGGGCGCGGGAATTTCCACATGCGAATAGGCTGGGCGCGTGTATTACAGGGGTGCGCGGGAAGTCCCACACGCGATTACAGCAGGGTACGTGTATTTCAGGGGTGCGCGGGAATTTCCACACGCGAATAGCCTGGGCGCGTGTATTTCAGGGGTGCGCGGGAATTTCCACACGCGAATAGCCTGGGCGCGTGTATTTCAGGGGTGCGCGGGAATTATCACACGCGAATAGCCTGGGCGCGTGTATTTCAGGGGTGCGCGGGAATTTCCACACGCGAATAGGCTGGGCGCGTGTATTACAGGGGTGCGCGGGAAGTCCCACACGCGATTACAGCAGGGTACGTGTATTTCAGGGGTGCGCGGGAATTTCCACACGCGAATAGCCTGGGCGCGTGTATTTCAGGGGTGCGCGGGAATTTCCACACGCGAATAGCCTGGGCGCGTGTATTTCAGGGGTGCGCGGGAATTATCACACGCGATTTGGCTTGGTACGTGTATTACAGGGGTGCGTGCGAAGTTACACACGCGATTAGGCTGGGTGGGTCCTGTCACCCTCGACGGCCCCTGCAGGCAGCCCACAAAACAGGGGACTACCCTGCACACCTGCTCATGTCTCCCACCACCCCCACCCCCCCAGTCACCAGGGGTACCCTCCACCAGGCCCCCACTCATGTCTCCCACCACCCCCACCCCCCCAGTCACCAGGGGCACCCTCCACCAGGCCCCCAACCATGTCTCCCACCACCCCCACCCCCCACCATCCAGGGGCACCCTCCACCAGGCCCCCAACCATGTCTCCCACCACCCCCACCCCCCCAGTCACCAGGGGCACCCTCCACCAGGCCCCCACTCATGTCACCCACCACCCCCACCCCCCCAGTCACCAGGGGCACCCTCCACCAGGCCCCCACTCATGTCTCCCACCACCCCCACCCCCCCGCCACCAGGGGCACCCTCCACCAGGCCCCCACCCATGTCTCCCACCACCCCCACCCCCCAGCAGTGCAGGGGCACCCTCCACCAGGCCCCCACTCATGTCACCCACCACCCCCACCCCCCCAGCCACCAGGGGCACCCTCCACCAGGCCCCCACTCATGTCACCCACCACCCCCACCCCCCCAGTCACCAGGGGCACCCTCCACCAGGCCCCCACTCATGTCTCCCACCACCCCCACCCCCCACCATCCAGGGGCAGCCTCCACCAGGCCCCCACCCATGTCTCCCACCACCCCCACCACCCAGCAGTGCAGGGGCACCCTCCACCAGGCCCCCACTCATGTCACCCACCACCCCCACCGCCCCAGTCACCAGGGGCACCCTCCACCAGGCCCCCACTCATGTCACCCACCACCCCCACCCCCCCAGTCACCAGGGGCACCCTCCACCAGGCCCCCACTCATGTCTCCCACCACCCCCACCCCCCACCATCCAGGGGCAGCCTCCACCAGGCCCCCACCCATGTCTCCCACCACCCCCACCCCCCCAGTCACCAGGGGCACCCTCCACCAGGCCCCCAACCATGTCTCCCACCACCCCCACCCCCCCAGTCACCAGGGGCACCCTCCACCAGGCCCCCACTCATGTCACCCACCACCCCCACCCCCCAGTCACCAGGGGCACCCTCCACCAGGCCCCCACTCATGTCTCCCACCACCCCCACCCCCCACCATCCAGGGGCAGCCTCCACCAGGCCCCCACCCATGTCTCCCACCACCCCCACCCCCCCAGTCACCAGGGGCACCCTCCACCAGGCCCCCAACCATGTCTCCCACCACCCCCACCCCCCAGTCACCAGGGGCACCCTCCACCAGGCCCCCACTCATGTCACCCACCACCCCCACCCCCCCAGTCACCAGGGGCACCCTCCACCAGGCCCCCACTCATGTCTCCCACTACCCCCACCCCCCACCATCCAGGGGCAGCCTCCACCAGGCCCCCACCCATGTCTCCCACCACCCCCACCCCCCAGCAGTGCAGGGGCACCCTCCACCAGGCCCCCACTCATGTCACCCACCACCCCCACCCCCCCAGTCACCAGGGGCACCCTCCACCAGGCCCCCACTCATGTCACCCACCACCCCCACACCCCCAGTCACCAGGGGCACCCTCCACCAGGCCCCCACTCATGTCACCCACCACCCCCACCCCCCCAGTCACCAGGGGCACCCTCCACAAGGCCCCCACTCATGTCTCCCACCAACCCCACCCACCCAGTCACCAGGGGCACCCTCCACCAGGCCCCCACTCATGTCACCCACCACCCCCACCCCCCCAGTCACCAGGGGCACCCTCCATCAGGCCCCCACTCATGTCTCCCACCACCCCCACCCCCCAGCACTGTGGGGAACCTGCCAGCAGGCCCCCACACATGTCCCCCTGGCCCCAGGTCCTGACGATACACAATCATGGCAGTAATGGCCAGCATACCCAGCACAAACACCCAGGCAAGGATTGCATCCACCCACATAGTGAATGCAATCACATGACACAACCCCAATGCCAAGTATGCAAAAGAACACATGTCTGTCACACACACATACACAATGGGTGCAAGTGAATGTCAAAACCCATATCATGACATGTAACAAACCAATGAGAAAATAACACAAGTGTTAGAAAATATAAAAAATGTATTAAATACCAAAAATAAGTGAACTTTTCAAACATACAACGATGTGGCTAAGTAAATAAATGGCCCATGTCCGAGAACAAAAGTGATAATCAAAAAAACAAAGGAATAAAAAATGTAAATGATTTTGTCCAAAGCAATATCATGTCATAGGAAATTAATGAAAAACCATTACGTCATGGTGAAAACAATAAGAAATTAAAAAAATGTATCTCCCAAAAAAACAAACTATATACAGGAATGTTCCAGGGTCCATGAGCCCAACACCAAAAATGAAACCTACCACTAACTAATGAAAAATATATGTACAAAAAAGTGGCCATTGTCCGAGCGGTCCAAAATAATAAAAATAAATAAAGGAAACCTAGCACTAACTAACTAAATAACTATATACAAAGGCAGCGGGCAAGTCCTGCGGCTCACTTGGTGATGTTGCTGGCCAGGGCATCATCGAACTCCATGTCGATGTCCTGGAGGCGGGACTCTGTCCTGGCCCCGAGGTCTCGCAGGGACAACCCCATGTCCACCTCAAACTCCCTGCGAGCTTCCTCGAGGCACTCAGCCCGCCTCAATGCCCGACGCATGGAGAACTCCGCCCTGACCATGGCGAGCCGCTCCTCTTCCGCCCGCTGCCGCTCCGCACCTATCTGCTGGCCAAACTCCTCCCACACGGAACACACCACCATCCCAGGGTTGCCCTGCCCTCCGGCCGATGCCTGCCCCTCTGATCTTGATGGCCCCGAGCCATGATGCCTCCCACGTCGAGCCCGCTGCTGCCTCCGACGCCACTGCCTCTGCCAGCACGACGGCATCCAGGCTGATGGAAACCACCGACGCCGTCGTGCACGTGCCCTGCCCGATGATGCCGTCACATCTTCCATCTGCTGGGGTCCACTTGCTGTGTTGTCCACCCCTGCTGGACCTCCGACTCCCAACTGTGGCAGGGATGGGATCCCCACCGAGCTGGCTGCATTGGTCGGGGCAGGTCCACAGGGGGCCCTGGTGGCATCTGGGCCGGAAGACGGCAAGGAGAACGACCGGTGGATAGCCTGCACAGAGGAGGAGAGGGCCGTCAGATTGGCCAACACATGCAGGAAACCCCCGAACATGGCCGATCCCAATTGGGCCACGTCGGCACGGTGCACTTCGTGATGACGTGCGTGCTCCTCCCGGGAAGCACGCACGTCATCATGAATCACAGCCGTGCGCATCGCGACCCCAATCAGGACCTTCTCCACGCGGCCAGGGGTTACCACGTCCGCAGGTGGAGGGGAGTCAGGTGACATGGACATCCCCTCTACCTGCGGACGGGCCTGGGACGGGGCATCCCTGCTGGTGCATGGTGGTGCACTCACAGGGTCAGGGACAGTGACATGCACAGGCCCCTCCACGGTGACCTGTGCTGCCTCCTGCCCCTGGCCCTGGACTGCACCACTTGCACCAGCAGGGATGCTCCCACCAGGCCCCATGTGTGCACCAGTGTCGGCCTCCTCCTCCTCTGTGCAAACCACCAACCTGGATGGCTCCTCACCGTCTCCCGCCGTAGCAGGCCCCTGTGGGGGCTCACCCACCCCTTCCGCTGCAGCCGTGGGGGCATCCCCGCCGCCTTGCTCCACAGCGCCGTCTCCGCCCTCTTCTTCACTAGCCGCTGCGTAGAGGGAGACAAAGGACACAAGCATCAGGCTACTGTACAATGGTCCCCTAGACAGGAAGCAATAGCAGATGAGCACCACAGTCAAAGTACACTTCCATCATGTCCCTCCACAACACATGGGTCAGTCCAGGCAAAACACACACAGTAACAGGCATGGTGCATGCCATGGACATTTCCATGCATGTCCAATGGACTCTAGAAACATTCAATGATATGTAACTCACATGCATCATGGCTCATGCATATCACATGCACACACTTCACCTCAGTCACATCCATCTGGCCCCAAACACACCGAACACAGGCGAAACAAGGGTAAATTGGGTGCGTCACTGAATCTGTGCATTGTCACACACATGTGTCATGCATCCATGGCATGCACAAGTCACAGACACGCAGGTCAGGCACACAGACATGGCTACCATATATGTACCTGGCATCAGCACCCATCCTTCACCCCCATCCATGTCCAGGTACAGAGACTGGCATGCTCTCATGTCCAAAATCTGCATAGGGCTCCCCATGCCGCATTTCAACACATGCAACAACCATGTGGGTCACACATCACTGGTCGCACATGCATTACCATGATGTCCCTGCACACATACATGCATACATGGCCCATGGCACACATACAGGCAAGTATCATAGAACCAGCACACCGCAACATGCCCTGTCTCACACAGTAATGCTTGGACACATACCGCTCAACTCCAGACGGGCCTCCCTCTCAAGGACCTGGGCGTGGAGCGCTGGGCGTACGCGTTCCAGGACCCTCTTCTGGATGGAACTCATGCGGCCCCGGCCCCCCTCCACGAGGCGCCGGGCCTTCACAAGGGTCCTGGACCTCAAGTCCTCCCAGCGCTTCTTGATCTTCTGGACGTTGCGGGTTGCCACCCCCTCCGCGTTGATGGCAACCACACAGTCGGCCCAGATCCTCTCCCGTCCTTCCTTGCTGGCGCGGGACGATCCAAAGAGGGCATCATACTGCCCCAGGACATGCTCCACCAGGACACCAACTTCGGTGGCAGTGAAGCTGGTGCCCCTCTGCCCCTCTGGCCTGGGGTTGCCACTGGTGCCAGATGTGGAAGTGCCCGACATGGCAACCCCAGAGGCAGGTGTGGGTGGGCAACTGGGTCCTGGGGCTGGGCTGTGGAGCGATGGAATCCCAGTTGGGAGTCTTCAGTTCCAGCAGGGGTGGACACAGCAACTGGACCCCTGCAGATGGCTGATGTGCAGGCACCAAATGGCAGGGCACGGTGGCAGCAGGCAGGCAGGCAGGCAGCAGCAGATAGCACGTGGGAGGCTGCTCGGGGCACTGGGGGGCAGTAACTCGGCCTTCTGGGCAGGAGCGTGGTGTTCCGTGTGTTTTCGGGTGGCCAGCTTGATACGGAGTGATTTGGCACGTGAAAATCCTGCACGTCAGCGTGAAATCCGAGGAAAGGCCCTTAGCACGTAAGCGCGTCAGCACGCATACGCGATTCTATTGGACCAGAGTCCCTCAGCGCGTAAGCGCGTCTGACGTGACCCGCACGGGCGTTCCCCACTCAGCACGTGATGACGGAACACACGTGGAAATACTGCACGTCAGAGTGTCATCGCGTGATTGGCCTATGTACGTGTATTTCATTGCGTGTAATTGGACAAAAGTGCGCGTACACGCGATTGGCCTATGTACGTGTATTTCAGGGGTGCGCGGGCACTTACACACGCAAGTACGTCAGCGCACCTGTATGGCTGCTGCGTGGGAATTTCCACACGCTATTGGAGTGGGAACTAGATTCCAGGGGTGCGCGGGTCACACGCTCGCCTAGAACACGCGCAAAGCATTAATTTGCGCACTTTTCAAATAACAAGCCAGATGCCAGGATGAACATACCGTTCCTAGCAGCAGTGGCAGTGGGCTACCAAAGGAGGAGGAGAGTCAGGGCCAGAATATTCACACCCAGAACCAGCCTTTTCGGGATGCCTGATAACCAGGTGTATGGAAGGTACAGGTTTCCACCACACACAATACTGGACCTGGTGAGTGAGTGGGAGGATGACCTCACATCACCCACCCTGTGCTCTCAAGCACTCAGCCCCCTGGAGAAGGTCCTCAATGTACTGCACTTCTTAGCCACTGGATCATTTCAGCGGACAAGTGCCATAGTGGGTGGGGTGTCACAGGCCACCCAGTCACGCTGCCTACACCAGGTCTTGGACATCATCACTGCACGCCCATCAGTCCGCAGGCACATATACCTGCCCAGAACACCTGCTGAAAGGCATGCTGCCGCCCTGGATTTTTACGGAGTGGCACAATTCCCCAAAGTGCTAGGTGCCATCGACTGCACCCATGTGGCTCTACGTCCCCCCAGGGCATCAGAGCACATCTATAGGAACCGCAAGCACTGGCATTCCATCAACGTGCAGGTAGTATGTAATGCCAAGGGAATCATCACCTCAGTATATGCCAACTATCCCGGGTCCACCCACGACAGCTTCATTTACCGAATGTCCACCCTATGCCGGGACATAGATGCTGGGCGGCATGGCGATACATGGCTTCTCGGTGAGTATGTATGCCACTGCACATGCATGCATGTTGGATACTGAGCAAGGTCACAACCCCACCAATGATACCAATCACCACCTCCACAGGGGACAGTGCCTACCCTCTCAGCCCCCACATGATGACGCCAATTCGGAACCCCACCACGCCACCCGAGGTAAGATATAACACAGCCCACATTACAACCCGGGGCATAGTGGAGCGCACATTCGGAGTGCTAAAGTCACGCTTTCGCTCCCTTGACCGTTCTGGCGGGCAGCTGTTATACGCTCCCCCAGTAGTGTGCAGGATCATAGTGGCAGCATGTGTCCTGCACAACGTTGCAACACGCCGGGGCCTGCCCGTGGACATGGTGGTGGCCCCACATCCCCAACCACATGCACAGCCGCTGCGCATGGGAGGGGAAAGGGCACGAGGGGAGGCAGCCCGTACACAGCTAGTGGCTAATTACTTCACATAGTATTCACTCCCCTGTGGAGTGCACACTGGCCTGGCACATTCCATCTGACAATCAATGATGACTCAACCTGACACTGATCCTGAATGTCTGGAGATTCAACCGTGAAAAGCATATCAGCCTGAGATTGTTCACCTGGAAGTGTTACAATGTGTGCATCCCTACCCACACACAACACCAATGCAGTTTTGTGAAGGAACACATTCAAGCAGCCAAAATTAATACCCACTTGCTAAATGCAACAAGAGGACAGTGCCATGTCACCCAACCCATCCCCAGCACCGCCACACAACACACCGTTCCATGTCATGCTATGTGCAGGTAAACAAAGTTATCCCCACAACGTGACATGTGTTGCGATGTACAGTGTCCCCAATTGAAACTTCCTACACCTGAAATGCTCACTGTAATGCAGGACAAACAACATACTTGAGCACGTACTACCATAAACATGACTTCAGTAATGTAATAAATCAGTTGTCTCACCACCTGGATATGCCTGCACTCCCACCACTTCCAACTGAACAGTGTTGGTGCCATGTAGAGTTGTAGGTGCACTGCTGCCAACAAGGACCCCATCTCCAGACTAGAGGGCCTTGTGTAGACATGAGGAAGGGACCTGCAAATTGGGAGGCAGACACAGATGATGAGTTACACATCAATGCAACATGCAGTGTACAACACAACAGCAATATGCACTAGGAATGTATACACAGTATTGACTAGACTACCCACACATGTAGTGGGAGTCCAATGTCACCATGTACTTCAATGTCACTTGGGCACACCCTTTGCAAGCCCATGGAAACGGGAAGCTGGAGGGGTGTGTGTGACTCAAACCCAGGCATCTGAACCTAATACATGACAAGCCTGCATGTGCCCAGCCACAATGCAGCGTATGCCCACAGGAACCACGGAAGCCAACAATGTGTCCCCAAAAAATTGGGAAAAATATTAAAATAAAAATAAAAATGAAAATTTAAAAAATATAAAAATAAAAAGAAAATCAAAAATGGCCATTAAAGGGCCCGGGGGGGTTGGGGAGGCCACCCAGGAGGTCCGAGGTCAGGGTGCACACCAGAAACCACCTGTGTGGATCCTGGGGAAAAAAAACACCTCCATGGGCTCATGGCCCACACGGCTACCCTATTGTGGGAGTATCACTGCTGTCGCTATTATCACCCTGTGCAGCTGCATCCGGAGGTGGTTGCACTATGGGAGGCAGCCCACGCAAGGCCCTACTCTGTTCCTCCATGGCTGCAAGCATGCGGGTGTGGTAGGTCTCGTTCTGGAGGATGAGGGTGCGGAGGTCCCCATGCAACAACTCACGGGATGCCCGGACCTCCGCCCTCGTTGCTTGCATCTCAGCTGAGAGCGTACGGGTGAGACGCTCCAGCTGCTGTTCTGTCCTTTGGTGTGTTGAAGCCTCTAGCTCAACAAGAGTCGTCCTGAGTTGATGTAGCTCCTGCCTCAGGGCTTCCCTGTGGCCCTGGGACTCTATGGAGAAGGCCTCCTGCAGAGTCGCCAGTGCCGCCCGCCTGTCCCTGTTGGACGCCAACATGTCCTCCCTGTGTGACTGGCAGATGGAGTCGGTTGCCTGCTCTAGTCGCTCCATCAGCCTTTCAGGGGGGACAATGGAAGTGGCCACCCTATCCATGACCTGAGCCATCATCTCGGATGATGCTGCCTGTTGGGTAGCCATACCGTAAATGGATTGCTCCCATACGGTATTGCCAGGTGGCGTACGGCCACCATGTCGGCGGGCACCACACCTGTCTGGGGCAAGGCGGACTGCGCCTTGCTGTGCCGGCACTGCCTGAGGCTGCAGGACTGCATTCCCCCTCTGATCTGCTGGCCCAGGAACAGGATCAGATGTCGCGGAGTGTGACCCTGCATCCGTAACCACCAAAGGCCTAGCTGCCAACACTGACATCCCCATTGAGGGTTCTGACCCTGGTGCAGGTGGGTGGGGGTGGTGGGAGACATGAGTGGGGGCCTGGTGGAGGGTGCCCCTGCACTGCTGGGGGGTGGGGGTGGTGGGAGACATGGGTGGGGGCCTGGTGGAGGCTGCCCCTGGTGGCGGGGGGGTGGGGGTGGTGGGAGACATGAGTGGGGGCCTGGTGGAGGGTGCCCCTGGTGGCGGGGGGGTGGGGGGTGGTGGGAGACATGAGTGGGGGCCTGGTGGAGGGTGCCCCTGCACTGCTGGGGGGTGGGGGTGGTGGGTGACATGAGTGGGGGCCTGGTGGAGGGTGCCCCTGGATGGTGGGGGGTGGGGGTGGTGGGAGACATGAGTGGGGGCCTGGTGGAGGCTGCCCCTGGATGGTGGGGGGTGGGGGTGGTGGGAGACATGAGCAGGTGTGCAGGGTAGTCCCCTGTTTTGTGGGCTGCCTGCAGGGGCCGTCGAGGGTGACAGGACCCACCCAGCCTAATCACGTGTGTAACTTCCCGCGCACCCCTGTAAATGACGTACCCTAGTTTTTCGCGTGTAGGATTTCACGCGCACCCCTGGAATTCCCGTAGCCTAGCTTTTCGCGTGTGGAAATTCCCGCACACCCCTGCAATTCCCGTAGCCTAGCTTTTCGCGTGTGAAACTTCACGCGCACCCCTGTAATGGACGTACCCTGGCTTTTCGCGTGTGGGACTTCCCGCGCACCCCTGCAATTCCCGTAGCCTAGCTTTTCGCGTGTGAAACTTCCCGCGCACCCCTGTAATGGACGTACCCTGGCTTTTCGCGTGTGGGACTTCCCGCGCACCCCTGCAATTCCTGTAGCCTAGCTTTTCGCGTGTGAAACTTCACGCGCACCCCTGTAATGGACGTACCCTGGCTTTTCGCGTGTGAAACTTCCCGCGCACCCCTGTAATGGACGTACCCTGGCTTTTCGCGTGTGGGACTTCCCGCGCACCCCTGAAATACACGCGCCCAGCCTATTCGCGTGTGGAAATTCCCGCGCACCCCTGAAATACACGTATCCTGCTGTAATCGCGTGTGGGACTTCCCGCGCACCCCTGTAATACACGCGCCCAGCCTATTCGCGTGTGAAACTTCCCGCGCACCCCTGTAAATGACGTACCCTAGTTTTTCGCGTGTAGGATTTCACGCGCACCCCTGGAATTCCCGTAGCCTAGCTTTTCGCGTGTGAAACTTCCCGCGCACCCCTGTAATTGACGTACCCTGGCTTTTCGCGTGTGGAACTTCACACGCACCCCTGATATCGACGTGGCCAGGGCAATCGCGTGTGGGACTTCCCCGCACCCCGGGATACACGTACCCAGGGCAATCGCGCGAGTGACTTCTCGCGCAACCCGTTGTACACACACGCGCGAATTGTTGAACCGGAGGAGCCTGAGAAACTAGGAAAGAAAAACCGCAGCGTTTTCAAACACAACGTTGTATTTATGTTTGCGGTCGCTTCAAAAGCGACCGCAAACATAAATACAACATTTTTAAAGCTGCGGTTTTATTTCTAAGTTTTCCGGGCTCCAGCTAGTGCTTATTTTTTAAAAAAAATAAATAGCACTTACCGAGATTCAGCTGCAGCTTTCCTGCTCTGGTCTCCGGTCCCCGTCCTCCGCGTACAGCACCAATGAAGGAAAAGCCACCCAGCGGTAGCTTTTGTTTACTACAGCTGGCTGGCTTTTCCTTCATTAGTGCCGCAAAAGCTAAAGCCAGCACAGGCGGGCATCCATTTCACAAAATGGATGCGCCCATGTGCTTGCTTTTGCGAATTTTGAGCTTGAATAGCTCAAAATTTTACATAGGAAGTTTTTTTAAAAAAAGTGCTAGTATTATTTTTTTAATGTTGCCTATCTATTTTCAAAATACATTTTTTTACTGGACTATCCCTTTAATGCTAATGTCGTTTTTCCTAGCATAGATATCTAGAGTATTCAACATGGTGCGCAATCCTGCTGGTGTTTTGGATAAAAGCACCATGTCATCGGCATAGAGAAGCCAATTTATAGCTGTCCCATATACTTTTGGAGGGTCGATAATCAACCCTCCAAAACTAGACCCAATGTCTAGAAGGAAGAAATTAAACAGGGCAGAGGCTAACAAACAGCCCTGTTTCAATCCCCGAGAGGTCTCTATAGGTTCGGACAGCAAGCCATCACTACTCAGACGAATCTGGATTGAGGTGCTCAAATGTAATTCAAAGATCCATTTTAGTATGTACCATGGACATGCCAGATCCATCAATTTCTTAAATAGTAGTTCCCTAGGAACAAGATCAAAAGCTGACCTAAAGTCCACAAATGGGTTGTTTACACTGTTTCCCTTGGTGGATGATGGCATTCAAGGTGATTAAGTTGATGGCTGTACCTAAGCCTGGTAGGAACCCTGTTTGAAAGGGATCTCTATAACACAGTTTATTTACCCATTTATTAAACTTGCCCAGAATCATGCGGGCGAAGATTTTCCCCGGGCAGTCTAACAAAGCAATTGGTCTATAGAAGGCAGGGTTTGCCCGGTCTCCTTTCTTGAATATGGGGAGGATGATCGATGTTTTCCAGTTCTGGGGAATACGCCCTGTCACCATAATGTTCTTGAATATAAGGTGTAATATGTCAGTCCGTAGGTCTATGTTTTGTTTTAGTATAGCATTATGAAGCCCGTCTGTCCCAGCCGCTATGGAGGTACTCAACTTCAATATGATTAAATGTATATCATCCCGATCAAAGTTCACATTATTATCAGCGACAATTTTATCCCAATCTAGAAGGAAATTCGAGAACGGTGTGGCATATTTTATTACCATAGAATGTTCTCCATTGTTGTTCACAAATTGAATTTATTGGCATTGTTGGTAGATTTTTAGTCAGGGTGTTGTTTAGTAACGCCCATATACCCCCAGATGATTTCAGCATGATCTGTGTCATCATAACCTCACCATCATGTCGATATTGCGAGACACGACGTCCTCGTAACCATCTTTTGTATGAGCTTTTTCAATTGTTTTATATGCTCAAGGTTAGTTGTGAGAGTGGACCTGGACACATTAGATAACATCCTTATATGTCTCCTTAGTTCACTCTTTTTTCATTTGACCAATAGATCAAAGGCATGAAGGTGGCTTTGATTACCTTGCTTAGGGTTCGCCCTCTGGCTTGAAAATAGCTGCATAGCATGAACCTAACATCCAGTATCACAGTCATTATCATCAGAATATAAATCACACAAAACATTTTTATACCGACATAGTTTTAACTTAGACCATTTTACGTGATTGCCAGTATTGTTAACATGCAAATCAGACATACCAATATTAAAGGTCTCTTTCTTTGTTATAGGCCATTCACATCTTAGACAAAGTTGACTATGGTCGCCTAAAATTGTTGGCTTAACCGAAAATGCTGATATTTTACTCAGGAAGTGGTCATTCACATAGATGTTATCCAGAATTGCATGACTACCATCATTATGTCAAGTGGCCTTGGGGGGAACATCTCCTTGTATTGAACCATTCACCATAGTAAAGTTTCGGTCAGTCATTATTGCTGACCAACGATGTTCATCCAACATGCAACCATACTTTTTTGTAGCCAAAAGGTGTAAATGTAAGTCTCCCATTATGAAAGTATTAATAATGGATTCATCTAGTATCAGCTGATCAAGTATTATGGATAAATGCTCAAAAAACACTTCTGGAGAGAGATGTTTTTTGCCCCAATAAATATTGATAATGGCAATGAAACTTTGGCCATATTGGACCTTGACATATTGGAAGCAAGGGGAGGGAGATCTATGCCATATGACTTCCAAATGTTCATCCTTACGAAAGGCCATCATCAAGCCAGCCCTTCAGAGGTTCAATTGCAGGGACCACATAGATATTGTATTGATCCCAAACAGGTATAGCACGGAGCCACGTCTCATGGAACACTAGAATGTCATATTGGAGTAACTACTTACTCTTATTATTAATAAATTGTTTGTGTCCTCTCGTGTTCCAGGAGATTAGGCTGTTTGGTTTCAAAGGTCCGGGATTGTTTTGATCTCATATTACAGGCTTGATTTGCCACACATTTCTGACTTTTGGGTGATCAGGAATTATGTGTTTCGTATCATAGGTAGTCACATCTTGTGTCAGTATAAAACCCAAATTATTGAATGCAGTTCATGCTAACTGCAAGGTATTTAACACCACCCTTGACTGAATGAACAAACGTGCTTCCGTAAGGTCTGTATTGTCTGTATTATAAACAAATTCCACTAAGCTGATATCAGCTAATGTCAAGTCTTCGAGCGCGGTGATTTCTGCACAAATGTTAAAAAAACTGGCTCGGTTGAGGTCATAAGTAGCAAAAGGATAACCACTACATTTAATGAGTAAGCGATGATGGTTTTTGAATCGTGCTTCCCCAATGTGTCGAGATGCCATATGACCCAGCTCGTTCTGATGAGTTTTGGCCGGCCTGCTATTTGATATCGACCCTAGGCCCACATGGTTTGAGGGCTCTTGAGCCATCATTGTTTGGAGCAACCTTGGGCCTTTCAGTAATCGCTCGATATTGGGTATGTCGATATGGGGGACCTGGTTGAGTTGGTCAGTATTGTTTGGCATCACCTGATTGGCTCGCCTGATATACTGTGTAATAGCTTCATTTTCCCTGGTGTAGTTTTCAAAAGAAGCCCGTATTTCATCACGCAGGTCTTGTAGCATACCATCAGTATTGCTTAACTCACTTGTATGGGCCACTTTCGCTTCAGAAATAACTACAATCGGTTTTGTTGCTTGAATTTCCCTGATGGGTGCGATAATGGGCTGCCTGGGGGCATCATTTTCTTTGGTATATTTTTCAAATGAGGCCTGTATTTCATCATGCAAGTCGTGAATCATGCCAACAGTATTTCTTAATTCATTTCCATGTAAGGTTTTTGCTTTTGGCGAAATCACATTGGAACTTACTGTCTGCAGCTTACTGACAGAAGTTAAGTTTTGTGATTTCTCTATGACCTTTAATTGTATAGAGTTGACTGCATTTGGGACATTTTCACATCCACTTGATGTAGTTTGGGAAGAAGATGCCATAATTGCAAGTAGATCGTCAAGTGGTTTATATTTAAGAGCTTCCTTCCCTCTTTGCTGATTTACTAGATTAAGATTCTATTTCCTTTTTTTTTTAGCAGCAATGATCAGCCCCGCTGCTTTTTTAGCTTTAGTGATGGAGTTCCCAATGGAAGTTATACTACATTTTGTACAGTCTGTATCTTGTATCATGGTCCGTGCGGGCACCAAAGGCTGTACTTTTAAGTTAGTAAACATAGGTGCAAAGAATAAACTTTGCACCTTTGGGATTACCTCAGTCAGTAAGTATAGCAGTATCTGGTTCGAGACTGACTTCAGAGGTATCTACTTTAGCAGATGTCATTTTTTTTCCTGAATTTTTTGACGTCCGGGCTACCGCATTTAAATCCTATAGAGGACTTGTCTGTGTATATTGGCTTACAAAGATTGATGTACATTTACCAAATGCTGAGCTTTGTACCTGCTGTTCTTTACTAGATAGTGAGCGTAACAAATGTATCTCTTTGGTCTGTTTTGTCATTTTATCATCCAAAGATTCATACAGCTTTGCTAAAGATTGAAGAGCCGTGTTCATTGCAGTCAAGGTGTTATTTAGGGCTGGCGCATCAGGAAAGCAGAACCTGTTATCTCTATACGGCACCTGACTGTCACGTATAAAATAAGGGTGATTACTATCAGGTTCATTGAATCTAGTTCATCTGGGTGTTGGGGCTACAAATGAGAGGTTTGAAATACTGGAAGGTGACTTTTCAAACAAAATTGGAGATTTGCATAATTCCCCGTTCTCTTTCTCCACTGAAGGATTATTTTCAGATGTTTGGTCACTCTCTTCGGAGACAGGTGTTTGTTTGTATGATTTATCTTCAAGTTGGATCAGATCACCTGAGTTGAAACATATATACATCGGTGTTCAGTCATTTTTTATAAAAAAAAATGTCGAATGACAATTTTTGCGAAAAAATAATGTCAAAAAAAAAAAGTCGAATTCCGTTTTTTTAAATTATATATTTATTTTGGGGTCCGGGAGTAAGAAAAAATGGGTAAAACAAAAAAAATTAAAAAAGGGGGGTTAGGGGGTACCCCCCATTTCGAATAAAAAATGTATTAAAAAAAAATGCGACATTATTTTTTCAAAAAAATGACGACATTTTTGCATTCGAAAAAATGACTATAAACCATATACATCACCTCTGGTGCATCTGATTCATGATGACTAGACTGATTCATAAAGGCTAATGTTTCTTCATCAATATCGCCTACTGCTGATAGTTTTTCATACTCAGCTCGTAATAAGTGCTGTGCTTGAACCGAACACATAGGGATAGTTGTGAGCAATTTGATAGGTTGAGTGGCAGAAGGAATGTCACCAGTGGCGGTTACTTGGGAGACACATATTTCTCCTGTTTTACATGCTAAAGCAATAGTTGTATCCGCCACTTCTCTCTCCGCTTGCTCAGATTGCACACTGGGAGGACATAATTGTGGATCGAGCACTGCTTTAACTGAAACACTGTTAACAGCCATTTGCACTTCAGCTGGAACATTAGTAATAGCAGTTCGCTGTGCTACATCAGAAGACGTACTGCATGGCAATTGTACGTTTACATCTTTTTGTAGGGAAGCAGGGATCAAGTTTTCTAATATCATTGTGTCTATTTTGCAAAACGTGCGAATATCTACATTTAAAGAACTTGCACGCTTTCTGTCTTTGTTGTCTTTGAGCCTTTTAACAATTGGCTTTCTTGGCTTGTAGGGTAGTAGGTTATAAATATCTGACCCGTTCTCTAGCATACCTGTTTTTAATGAATTTATTTTTCTTGACATGACCAATACTAACCACTACAAAACACTTAAATACAGCAAAATAAACAACTCCTCTCGTCAAAATACCAGCATTCCCGCTCCCGCTATCCAGCTAGACAGCAAGACACTCAGCAACCACTCGCTCAAACGCGCGCGCTAAACACGCGGAAATAGTGGTTTTAGAGTGGAGCTGAGAGGGTTGCTGGGAGTGTGGGCGGGTATCAAAGACGGTCCAAATGGCCACAAGGAGGCAAATAGCAACAAAATAAACCAGGAACTAAAAAAAAGAAAATAAAGTATTTAGTTTGCTATATATTAGCAACACACGTGGCAGTATCAATGTCCATATACAGAAACAGTCTCTGAGCGAGTCCACCACGTATTACCAGGGAGCGTGAAAATTCGTGTTCAATGCAGCCAGGAGCAGCGTATCCAGCAGCAAGACAGCCCACTCGGCAACCACTCGCTCAAACTCGTGCGCTAAACACGCAGAAATAGTGGTTTTAGAGTGGAGCTGAGAGGGTTGCTGGGAGTGTGGTTGGGTATCAAAGACGGTCCAAATGGCCACAAGGAGGCAAATAGCAACAAAATAAACCAGGAACAGGGAGTCTGAAAATTCGTGTTCAATGCAGCCAGGAGCAGCGTATCCAGCAGCAAGACAGCCCACACAGCAACCACTCGCTCTAATGCGCCAATAAGTGACAATAAGAAGTTAACATTGTACGATTTTAAAAAAGAGCCATTTTAAAATGTTAGTACAATGAAATAATGATTTTCTTGATTTATTTCATTGTTGTTTTTACAAAGAAAACAGCCCTGTTCATGCCCTCAATGTATCTTTTGTTTCTCATTAGTGTAGGGCAGTTCTAGCAAACATGCACCTGGCAAAGATACACTTACCGACATAGACAAAGTAAGGGACACATCCAGAAACAGAAGGAAGGGAACAGAGAGAATGAGAGACAGAAAAAGAGAGAACAAAGAAAGAGTGAGAGAGAAAAAGAGAGAGGGA
This sequence comes from Ambystoma mexicanum, assembly GCF_040938575.1. Lineage (NCBI taxonomy): Eukaryota > Metazoa > Chordata > Amphibia > Caudata > Ambystomatidae > Ambystoma > Ambystoma mexicanum. The sequence continues at coordinate 79,516,667 of NC_090941.1, forward strand.
AATAGTGTGCTAGATTAGTGTATGAAATTGTTGGCGCAATTAGTTGAAAAGGTTATCTGCTATTTTAACTGGAGGTCTGTTGATGGCTTCTGGGAATGCAGAGACATAAGTACTCATTATGAGTATAGGGTAAAGGTAAAAAGAGGTGGTAAAAAGTACCTTAAAATTATGAGTTGGGATTGTATTCCATGTGTTTAAAACGACAAAATAAATAACTAAAACCATTTTTAGTGACACTTAAGGAACGGAAAAATGTTGAATTTCTTTTTTTTATTTATTTGGGGGATTCACCCAAGCCCTGTTTCCCCCGCTTTACTGACCTCCCCCCCAAGCCAGCCCACCCTTTGTTATCCCTTACCCACCCTCACATATACTTTTATTAGAAATGTCGACATTGTTTTCATTATTTGGATTGTACTTAAAGTGTTTGTCGTTATGTATATTTCGTTATTAACACTGTTTACAGATATGCAAAGTACTGCGCCAGGCTAATTTCAGTGTAAATTACTGTAGCATATACTGCATGCGGTAAGTAACACACATTTAAACACTGAAGTTCTTTCTATGTTCCTCATGCCATAATTTGCCACTTGATCCCAACTCTTATTGTGATAAAGGTTTAAAAGTAAGGCAGGTATTTAACATGTTTCATGTTTTTACTGTTATCACATAATAATAGTGAGGTCACATTTGTAAAATATCCTGTCCAACCCCCAAGCCATAATAACCAATAATTAGCTGGTATTTAAAACAAAGGGCTATTTAATGTACTACGAACAGTATGATTATCATGATAATATTAAAACAATGGGACTCATTAAGGGTCCGGACATGCCGGTGCTGCTGTCAGGTTGCTGCCGTACCCGTAATTATTTACTGGCACCTGATTTCCTGGTAACACCGGGTGATTACAACCCCGGCGGTGCGGGAAGTCAGGCGCCAGCAAATTGTAAGTATGGGACTCTATGGGAATGGGGACCACGGAAACACCGGCGCCGTTGTTAATGGCGCAAGGGCTTCCATGACAGCTTGCCTACTGTGGCCGCTGTGCCCAGCAGGGTCAGACCTGTGGGGCACAGCGATTATTTCAGACAAACCCGTAGTGTGCCGGTCTGGAAACAAAAGTGCCCGTAAGCTTTCTGGCACTGTTGTTTCCGGACCACAGTCACACTGATAATGAGGCCCAAAATTACTTATAATTTGAGTTTTGACTGGAAGATGGCAAAAGCAACGTTGTCTTCGTAGTCTTCTGTATATGGGATTTGAGACTGATGTAAGGATACATTGTAATGCAGCTGTCTTTTCCTACCAGTGCTGCATGCCTCCAAACACAACATATGCATCCTATGTTGCTGTATTTTGGGTTTGTGACATATAATTGCAATATATCCAAAACATGGCTACAGAGATAAGAGAAAGGGCATTGAGAAGCAGTTCTCCTTCATTACATTCCTTCATCACAGTCCTTCATCATAGTCCGTCTCTTTCATCAGTCCTCTCACAACACAGTCCCTTCCCTTGATCACAATAATGTTCCTACATCACACTCCTTCTTCAACACAGCACTTCCCCTTCACCAGTTCATCATTATAGTCCTTCTCTTTCATCAAACTCCTTTTTTACACACTTTGGGACTTATCGTGAGCTGGGCGGTAGCCCTTAAATCCTGCGGTAACGGTATTAGCATTACCGATACCGCTCCGCCGGATCACGAGTCGGCGCAAATACTGCTCGACCAAAAACGTACCAGGGCTATTACAGCCGGTGCTAATACAGCCAGTGCTATTGCAGTCGGTGATAATAGCACCAACAACACAAAGCACAATTACAGCTGTATCACAAGCACATGCACGGCCGTATTAGAACTGAAAACCAGCGCTAATATAGCTGAGAATTACCCCCAGCCTCCAGCTGGAGGTAAATGAACCCAGGTGCTAGGAATCAAGCCACAGGTGAAAACAATGCACATCAGAGGGCTATATAAAACCCACCTAGGTTCGAAACATGCTGCCATTATTCAGTGATCGAAGTGAGCGGGAGCGGTCGGGAGCGGTGCTCCTCTACTTTTTCAAATTACGTTTTACAGCTCCTATACTTTTATTTTTAAAAGAAACCGTTCCGGAATGGTTTCGTTTTAAAATAAAAGTGTAGGAAGACGTTGCAGCTTGCACTTCCAGTGCACTGCACTGAACGTTCCCTTAAACAGCAGGTGCAAGAGTTTGGGGGTTTGTATTGTGTGTGGGAGGGGGCGTGGCGATGGGGGTTGTTGTGAGTGGGTGCAAGCCAGCAGGGAACATAGTTCCACTACTTCTTTTCGTACACTTCGACCCCTGCCATTATTTGCTGCAAACTGGGACCGGCAGCTAGCTGGTCATGCTGCGCCTGGACCTTGAGATGCAGGACAACAAGGCCAGGGCACTTGGAGTATAGGGCGGGGGATGAGAAGGTGAAGAGCAGCCCCAGCAAGGCGAGCACCCAATCCCAAGGTCAGGCCATCATCCTGAGCCCTCAGTGAGACCATCACTGAGCTGCTGTCCACAATACATGAAGACATTGAGAGCAGGATTAACATCCTTACAGCTGCTCCCCCACTGGTGAAGCTGGTGGCAGCTCTGCAGTTCCTGGGGACAGACACCTTCCAGCATTCTGTGGCCATGATGCATGGCACAGTCAAAATTCAGCGCAGTCCCTGGCCAGGTGCTGGATGACCTCCTGCACCATATATACCAACACATCGTACTGCCCACCATCCAGGTCCAGGTCAATGACATAAAGGCACGTTTTTATGCCAACGCAAAACTGCCAAATATAATAGCAGCCATCGGCTGCACCCATGTTGCGTTGGAACCGGAAGCACTACCACTGTCTGAATGTGCAGGTGACTTGTGGCTCTGACCTCCTCTTAAGCCACTGTTGTGCCCACTACCCAGGATCCACCCACAACTTCATGGTCCTAGGTAAGTGCACACTGCCGGGATACATGGAGAGGCACTGAGGACAATGGGCCTGGATTTTGGGTGAGTAAAAACCCTTCCACATATGCACGTTGAAGCACAAGAGAAAAAAGTGGGGGTAGCCACAGGAGGCATTGCATGTCAAGAGGAGGCACTGGCAGCACCCGTGCAGCACCTGCACCATCCACGGGGGGCCTCCAAGGGTGCATGCACACGTTTGACACACCTGGACACATACATGGTGATGGACACACACCACTGCCATCACAATGACACATCAGACCACATGAACCAAAATGAATCTTGAATGGGGTACAGCGCAGATCCACACAGCAGCACCCAACAGCATGTCCACCCATGCCACAGCTGTCTGCCCATGTGCAGTCAACCGGGACATGCCACAGAACACCTGCTACAATGACACAGGGTGCATGTACAGGACAAGGAATGTATGGCATAATATACAAAGGATGCACACCCATCACACATACACATTGCTTGGGGCGGATGCTCACAAGAATGCCCATGGCTAACAATGGCCAGATACATTGAGACTGCAGACCCATGCATGAGACAAATGACTGATGTCTGTATTCCACCCCATGAAGGTGATTCTGGATATCAGCAGCTGGCGTGGTTGATGGCCCCTGTGCATGACCCACATACACCACATGAGACTGCCTAGAACCATGCAGACAGTCGGACAATGTATGCATAGAGCGCACCTTTGGACTCCTGAAGGCACAATTCAGGTTCCTAGACTTCACTGTAGGGGCCCTGATGTATGCCCCTGGCAAAGTAGGGAAAATAGTCTTGGTGTGTGCTAGGCTCCATAACATTTTCCTGTGGAGGAATGTGCCCCTACCCACCGACGCTGACAGGCCACACACAGAGGAAGATGCAGATGATGACCATGTAGCAGGAGCCAGAGCAGACACCCACAGGGATAAAGTGAGAGAAGGGAGATTGGACCGACAGGCACTAATAAGCAATTACTTCTAATACAGTGACCTGACCCAGAACACAAGCTGCACAGTGTGAATAAAGAGCACAAGAACACAATCATGAATGTCCTCACATGTTATTTGTTCAACAAAACTTCATGTAACTGATTTAAACCAACAATACCCCCTATCTCCACCCACCACCAACACCCCAGCACACAATCCCCCTGACCCACACCCACCACCAACACCCCAGCACACAATCCCCCATCCCCCACCCACCAGCACTCCAGCACACAATCCCCTTCCCCACACCTACCACCAACACCCCAGCACACAATCCCCCTCCAACCACAGAAACCCTAGCACATAATCCCCTTCCCCACACCTACCACCAACACACCAGCACACAATCCCACCTCCCACCACCAAACCACAAACACCCCAGCAAAAAATCCCTCTCCCCCACCCACCATTGTGTCCATACATGGGCACTCAGGCCAAAATGGCCATGCCCTCTTCTCCCGACCCCAGGCACCCAGGGAGCATGAGTGCCGCTGGCGCAGGAACCTCCGCCTAGGGGTGCCTTGTTAAGAGTTCTCTGTGGGGGTGGTGGAGATGGATGGAACTGAAGCTGCCACCTGCAGCTGCTGGCATTGAAGGGCATAGCTCTGCCTCATCTGCTCAGCTAGGGCAGAGACCCCCTCGCACATCTCACGCACCCTCTGTCCAAACCCTGTCAGTGAGGCTGTGCAGGCTTCCACAACTCTCCTGGTCCATGCATTGTCACGGGCTATCCTCCTTGTGGCCACTTGGATGGTATCACAAATAGTCTGCACGCGTTAGCTGTGCGCAGTGGCTATGTTCTCCGTTTGGCGCTGCCGTTCTTCCATTGCATTTATCTGCTCCATGACAGTGCCCAGGGCGGCCGTCGGCTGCAATGGACGGGGGGGACATTGCCTGGTGGGGCTGACAACTGGGGAGCCATAGGAGCTGGTATCAGTGTCTGCTTCCAGGGTGTGTGAGCACCGCCGGCGTGCTGGTCCATGTGGGCTTGAGCTGTGCTTCATTTCCTGGACTGGGCTCTCGGGTGTGTTGGGTGGTGGAGGGTGGCGACTTCCGGTTGGTGTCGGGGTGCTGCCACATGGTGGGCATCACTGCTGTTACTGCTCACCCCTTGTTCCTCCTGCGTCATGGTTGTTGGGACTGTGTCCTCCCTGGCAGCCTGGACTGCCACAGTGGTTACCTTACGGGCATCCTGGACTGACAAAGGGTTGTCCTCACTGGCAACAGGTGTGCTCCAGGAGGGCTGGGCTTGTGGTGTGGGTGTGCCCCTGATGCAACAGGGTATGATGGGGTGCATCTTGCGCCGAGCTGCCATTTGGCTTCGCCTTCGTGGGGTGGTGGTGCGGGTGGTAGCGCGGGAGGGCACGTGTGAAGATGGCCCCACTGTGTCTTTGTTCCCTGACGCCTCTGGTGAAGCTTGTGTGCCTCTAGAGGACATAGGGGATGGCGTTAGGACACATTCTCTCACGGGTTTTGGCATACATGATAGTAATTACATGGTAAGGTTTGTGGCACAGGGCTGTTGCACTGATGCACGGGCCTGGCCTGCTTGAGTTTGGTAGTGGATTGGCAACCATGGGGACACGTGCTGGGGGGGGGGGCACTTGGGGCATTGCAATTGGCCGTGGTGACATGGCAGGAGTACATTGGTGGCCTAGCCATTGCTTTACTTGCATGCATCTGATCCCCATTACCAACCTGACTGATATGCATGATGATGGAGGTGGGGTCTGGTACTTGTCACTGCCAGATCCCGATGGGGCACTGCTGTGCTCCTGGCATGGCTGTATGGTGCATGGCACTTGGATTTGTACCTTGGCTGCCCACTCCACTGCTCTGGTTTTCAAGAAGGGCCTTGGTGCACTAGAACATGGGTGCTGCCGTGAGTGCCTATATTGGCTCCCATGCTTGCTCTTGCTCTGCTGGGCTGTTGTAGTTACATGCAAATGGGGTGGGGGGATGACTCATCTTCTGCCTCCTGGCTGCCAGCACCCGCCTCAGCTCCTACGACTCCCTCTATCACCTCCATGTCAATGACGGTACTACATTTCTCCTCCCTAGACATCAGGTCAAGTTACAGATGTGAGCCTCCCCGGTGGCCAGGCTGTCCTGTCTGTGCTAGGCCAGGATTCCACAGACCCCCAAATGCAGGTAATTCCCCATTTTGTGGCAGTCTTCCCCGTCCCGAGGGATGCAGTCGCTGCCAAACCTTCTGGCTCACTGTCTGCCAGATCTGGGTACGGCGCTGCGATGATGTCTTCCTCTGTCTTGCACCATAAAGCTCAGCATGGTGGGCCACAACCTCATCCACCAAGACAATGAGCTCTCCCTCTGTGAACTTGGGTCTGTGCTAGCGATCCTGGGCTGTCTTGCCCCCTGCCCTCTCCTTAGACATATTGGATACTCTGGGTGTGTGGATGGCTGCCAGAGGCTCTGGCTTTGGATGGATTGTGATTGTTTAAATGGCCACTGCAGTGCTCCCCGATCTGGCGGTGATGCATTTCCTATCGGCGCTAATAGCACACGCTAATTGCGCCTGCAGAGTTAGCGCTACTGTTGCTGGGTTTTTGGGCGGTAGTCTGCTTTCTGGCACTGTTTTCAATGGGCACAATTAGCGTAACTGCCTGGGCCATGTGCCTGTGCACGCATACTTGTGATACAGTGCAATTTGCGCCACATGTCTCGGTGGTAACTCTATTTATGCTCGGTGGAAATAGTGCCGGCTCACCGCCCAACTCATGATGAGGCCCTTTGTCCTTCTCCTTTCTTACCGTCCTTTCTCCTTCATCACAGGTATTCTTTGTCACAGTCCTGCTACTTCATCGCACTCTTTATTCATTATAGAAATCCACTTTCATAACAATCTATTTCTTTCTTCACAGTTCTTGGTCATATTCTTCACCACATTCCTTCTCCTTTGTTTCAGTCCATCACAAACCTTCCACTTCATTGCAGTCCTTCATCAAATCATTTGGCATTCTCAAAGTCCTTCTGCGTCATCATAGTCCTTCTATTTCATCATAGTCCTTCTCTTCAAAGACAGACATTCCTCTTTCTCATACTCATTTACCTTTGTCACAGTACGTATCCTTTCTCACTGTCCTTCTCCTTTACTATAGTCCATCTCCTTTGTTAGAGCCCTTGCTCACCACTGTCCTTCTCCATCACAATCATTCTTCTTTGTTACAGTTCTTTATCACAATCCTTGTCCTTCATCACACTCCTTCATTAGTCCATCTCCTTCTTTACAGTGCTTTGCATAGTAATTCTCCATTGTCATCAGTCCTACTTTTTTACAGTCCACCTTTGCCCTTCATCACAGTTCTTCTCCTTCAACACAGTTTTAGTTCTTTGTCAGCGTCCTTTTTCAAATTCCCCCTCCTTCATCACATTGCTTCTCCAAAATGAATGTAATTATCCTTTGTCCTAGTTTGACCGTATCTGGTTCAGTCTCTTAGTCAGTCACAGTTTAAGTCTCCATCCCTTTGGGCGACCTCTGTATTGCTGCATCTGTCCTTTTTCTACCCCCCTAAATATGTCTCTCTCTCTCTTTCTTGCTTACAATCGCTTTCTATCATCATCATCATATTTTTCATCACCATCATCAGTTTATTGTCTAGCAAAGTCCATTACAATATAAGAAAATACAATATCATCACAGTATATACACTAGAAATGTAAAGGTTATGCACCATCCATAAAATAAGACATGCCTTTCCTAAGAAAGCCAATGACAATGACACATTACATATACAACAGACCACATGTCCATGGCTCAAAATACTGCTGCCTGTCTCTGGAAAACACACAAATCAAGAACACAACAGCCCCTCTTTTGTGCCAGGCCACAGTGATATGGTGGGTTACTACTTTCCTCACACTGTATTCTATGGTCTGCAAAAACATCATGGGACATGTGTATGGGTTACCTAACATCGCCACCCTTCTCACATCCCAAAATCTCTCAGTCAATTACCTAAGGGTATTTCTAGATGGAGGATGCCAAGGCTTCCAAATAACAATTAATACAAACTATTCTTCAACCAGGTCCTCCATGGTATCTTCATGCAAGCATCTAAGTCTAAAATATCTTTGAGTGTGACTTGGTATCATTTGGCATGTAGGTTGCCCTATTGTAATCCAATATATAATTGGTTGTAGGGCAATATGATGGGTGATAGGACACACCACATTCTCCATTTCCAAAGGTCTGCTCGGAGTTCCATTCAGCAATACAAAATTGGCTTGTAAGAAGGGAATTCCAGGCTCCATTCACTGATGCACATGGTTCATAGACCAGGTCAGCACCATATATTGCCACATGCACATACTTCCTTTAATAGACATAAAGGGTTGTGTATAGGATTTCTCCACAAACTTCCTACTGAACGTATTAACCTGCTAGCAGATTGCCCCAATGTATGCCCATGCTTTTACACTTGCAAGCCCTACCCTGTTCAAACCGGAAGCCACAGTGGTCAAAGGATAATGCTACCTCCACCGTTTACACAAAACATCATCCTTCCCAAACATTTGGATGGGGCCATCGCCATTCTCTTTGTTCTGCTCTCATAAATGACCAGCTTCTTGCAAATGCAGCAATTTCAAAAGTTGTCAAATATAGTATTAATTTACATTTAGGTCCATTTGATTAGTAGGGTGTTGTACGTAAACAGCAGGTCTAAAATGTCATGGGTTTCCGTCCTAGTCGCCTCCAGTTTCTGGCCAACAAGAAACTCCTATAAATCATTCCAGAACAGACTAGGCTTGGGAACAGCAACCACCCGTGTCTCATACCCATATCTATGGAAAATTGCCCCATCCGTTTTACATTCAGGGTGTATCTGACTATTGACACAATATAATTGTGAATCACCTAAAGCAATTTTGCATTCCCTTCCCCTCAGGCCTTTCTTCGGCCAACAACAACTTCGTATTCATGCATCAAAAAACATGTTCAGATCTACACATCCCTCTCTCTCTCTTTCACTTCATCTTAAGGGGGAGAGTGGTGTTAGTTATGACGGAATTATTAGCCAGAGAAGGCTATGAAAGAATAAAAGGCTGTATAGAGAGTTTGAAAGTGGGTTGGAAACTGAAAGAATAAATTGTGATGTAATGCACAGGAATTTCACTCATAAATACCCCAAACCGCCCCTTCAAGTATTTGTGTGGTGCTTCAACATTGTGAAACTGGGGATTTCACTTAGTTGAAGGTTTTGAGGGATGCCTGGGACATAAGCTCCAATATTAAGTGTGACATTTTCAGGCAATAACTGAGGTGGCAGCTAATTCAGTTTTCCCAGTGGTAAATGATAAGGCATGAACGCTGCTCAAATATTTGTAAGTCAGAGATGGATATGGGTATTTGCCCTTCAAAATACCGGATCTTCCTTTCACCGGTTATAACTATCATCTACACACACATGTTGATGTCCTCTTTGACTGGTAAACGGGTTCTGAGTATTGGTACTGCACAATATTCTAATCGTGTTTGCAACCAAACGTTTTTAAGCAGTACATGCTTCCCTACACATGAGGTGTCCTTGCGAGTCTGGCGGTAACCCTGCCGACTCGCAACACTTTACCGGTGCCTGACTTCCCAGTTCCACCGGGACATTACAAGTCCAGCTGGATCGGAAGGTCAGGCAACAACAAACATTAATCCCCATTCCCATGGAGCCCCATGGGACTCTATAGGAGTGGGGGGATGAAAGCACCAGCACTGTTTCTAACAGTGCCAGTGCTTCTGTGATACCTCTGCAGGCGGCTGCTGCTGCGCCCGGCAGGTCAGACCTGCTGGGCACAACGGCCCCCACCCACAGACTTGTAGTGTGACGGTCCGGAATGGGTGCCGGAATGTTGCTATCGGCACACTTAATTTCAGACCGCCACACTCGTAATGAGGCCCATTGTCTCCAATCTCATGTATGTCTGTATTCTATTTCCAAGTGGTAGAGGGCTATCTTTTGATCGTGTCATAAAGGATTTGGTATGGGTCACATCATTCTGTTTTTTATTGTTCACAGTCCCCCAGTAAATTGGGACTTTAAGTTGTGTTCTAACTGTAATGATGCCTTGCTGGATAGTAATGAGATCAAAAGTATGGTATGGGCCTTGGCAGCAGGCTGTATGCGCTGCAGGCTTTACACTTTAGCTGCTAACTTAAAATGTTAGAGTAGTTATTCAGCTAGGAATAGCTAAGGCCCCCATTATAATAGCCATGTATTACAAGCACTTCAGTCTGCATGTTCTTTGAGCAAGCCGCATGATTTATGGAGTCAACACAAATTCATGCCTAAAATGAACAATTAACAACTTAAAAACGCCAAAATGACTGCCTTTGCCAATGGTTGTTTTAATTATGAGTAGTGGTTTTAAGTCATATTTATGGCATGGGATACTTAGAAGACACTGCATGGGGTGTATTGGGCAAACGTAGGCTATTTACTGCATGCAGAGCTGTGCTCTATCATGAGAACATTGTAATGACTTAAATCAAATGTATATAGAAAATATAAAAAATGTCCAAACATTTATCATTCTGGATACTTGCATCTTTGCAACATTTAGCATTATTTACCCTGTGATACCCTATCAACCCCACCTTTTGTTTCCGACCATCTTTTATTTCTGAAATATTGGTTTTATGGAGGACTCTGAAGGACACCTGCAGACCAGAGTATTTAGGACCAGTATTTGTCACTAAAGAACATGCAAACTGCATGGCTCCCAGGATAACTGATCTTTTCAATTCCTCCTTCATCTAGGTTAAGGTGCTCGTGATTTAAAAAAAAATCTGCTCTCAGCCCCTTATTGACAATAACATCTACTGTGTGGTTACTGGTTTTACCTAGCTTGTTAAAATCTTTCGAGAACCTGGTTATATCCCAGGTGAAAAGATTTATCCAAGATAACAATTTGGACATTTCTCAATATAGCTTTCTTTGAAAACATGAACCTGAGACAGCATTGCTTGCTGGCTGGAGGAACCCTCTAGAAGAAGCAGATCATGGAGACATTTCCTTTCTGATTTTGTTCCAGCTATCAACTGCTTTTAACCCTGTGGATCCTGCCTTATTAGTCATACACTTTGCATCTGTTGCCCAGGTTACAGGACTCTTCTTAGCCAGGTTTCGGTCATATCTGCCTAACCATGAGCAGATAGTGAAGCTTGAGACTTTTACCGCTAGTTATGACTTAGCGAACTGTGGATTCCAGCAGTACTAGGGCTAATCTTTTGACCTATCTCTACTATTTAGCATTTATCTGTGAATGATTCTGAACTTGCTCTGGGGTAATAGTTTTGTTTTCAATTCTTATGCAGGTGGCACAACCTGTGCATCCATAGACCAAATGATCAGTTTCCCACTCTCTCAGAGTTATTGCTGGAAGTTTGACACTCAGTCACAGCCAATGGTCTTAAAAGCCTCGAAGATCAATGCATTATTACTGGGCTGCCAACATCTTTTAAGCCAACCTTTGAAAATTCCATCTTATCCAAGGCTGTTTGGTTTAAACAGTTCTTCACTGCTTGTGTCAAAAATCTGGGACATATGGAATAAACGTAAGCTTCTAGGCTCAAATTGACGGGGCACGCAAGCTGCTTATTTTAAACTTTGTCAGCTTAAAATAGTTTTTCCCTACACACAACCATACTCTCACCACACAGTTGCGGGTGCTGAAAAACTGCTCACTGGAATATGTCAATGCCCTCGATACAGGCCTGCTTTCAAATCTTCTGGATCTGCTCCTGAAAGTTCAAAACAATGACGTTGATCAGGTTTTCAGTAAACAAAATAAGACATTCGGTTACTCTTCTGTGCCTCGCACTGCATTGTATTTTTTAACTGTATTTATTTTTTGTTTATATATTGCTTTCACCAAAGCGCTGCAACGAGTAATAAAACAGTACAATTTCATACCAATTGCTAGGACATTAACGTATGTATGACAGTAAATTATGTATTCAAGTTAAAAAGAAAGAGATGAGATATTTTTTATTAGTATCCGGCGAGGGCGCAATCAGAATGAGAGAGCCATTCTAATTGGCACTCGTTGAGGCATTACCCGGCCGGGAATCCCTCGGCTGGGATTCCACAGCCACTGTTCCCGGTGGGGGGCGTGGCAGCCTCTCAGCCAGTGAGCAGGCTCGAAGCGGGGCCATCCCCACTCCGAGCCGCCACGGCTGAGAAGCTGCCTTCGCTCCCTGCCGGGGACTCGGGTACATTTTTTTTTTGTTTCTCTCCCTCCCCCAGCGGCCACTTACCTTTAGCCTGCTTTGACCCCGGCTGGGGACGATGGCAGCCTCCAGCCGTGTGGAGACTCAGAGTGGGGCCCTCCCCGCTCTGATTCTCCACACAGCTGGAGGCTGCCATCGTCCCTCATCAGGGACCCAGGTACTTTTTTTGTTTTCTTCCTTCCCTCCCTCCCCACTTACCTTCAGCCTGCTTTGTCCCGGCGGAGGACGATCGAAGCCTCCAGCCGTGTGGAGACTCGGAGTGGGGCCATCCCCGCTCCGAGCCTCGACAAGGCTGGAGGCTTCCATCGTCCCCCGCCTGGAAACCAGGTACGTGTCTTTTTATTTTATCCCTTCCCTCCCCTCCCAACCCCACCGCACTTAACCTTCTTGTCTCTTTTTTGGGAGTGGACGCGCTGGGAACAGAAGTGTTCCAAGTGCGTCCACTCCCGATGGCCGCCATGGAAAGGGGAAATGGACTCTGTTTTCCCTTTCCCGGTGGCCATTTTCTTGGTTGTTTTTTCGGGACAGAAAAAAATGCTTTCAGTGCACCGGTCACGCAGATCTTGTGGGCTGGGGTACTAATAGAAATATGAACCTTGCGGCGGGGGCATTACCGACTCAGGTAATGCTCCGGGGCCTTCGTTATAACTATGGTCCCCGGGGCATTACCTGAGTCGGTAATGCCCCTGCCGCTCGGGTTATATTATTTAAATAAGGAACAGAATGACGAAAAAGAGGTGGAGGACCAAATCGAGAAAGGTAGTGAGTTTCCAATATTTAGGAGGTAAGAGAATAAAGGAGTGACAACCAGATGAAGCACAAGGAGGCTGAGGAACGATAAGTAGAAATTGTGATTGGGATCAAAGCTCCCAAGTAGGAATGATAAAAAGAGATACAAGAAGAAAGATTGGGTCGAGCAAGGCTGTAAATACAATGCAGAGAACTTGAGCAGGTGAGCTTCAAAAGACAGCTGGCAAATGGAGGAATGAGTGATGGAAATGAAGTAACCTGTACCCTGTGGAGTGATTTTCAAGATCATCTGCTCCAAATTGAAATTTACACATGACCTTGAACCTCTCTACATGGTCTTCAGCATTATTCCTTATACTCGTGGGGAGCTCGATTAGGAATCGGGATGTACCGGGTCGGGGTCCCTTAAAAAAGGGAATTACCGGGCCCGGAAAAGTCGGAATGGCCCGGTAATTCCCTTTTTTTGGGACCCAGGCACGAGTTTGAAAGCAGCCATGCCACTAAGAACGGCATGGCTACCTCCAAACTCGTAATGAGGCTAAGTGTCTTTTATACTCATAAATCGTGACACAATAATAATGTTCTCAATATCTTGTTTGGCATTTATGTATATTTATTTTCTTCAAGAGATAACATATGAGCATTAAAAATAGAATAGTCATGCAATATACAGTTCCTAATATTAGCAATAAAATAGTGGAGTACATACCCAACATCTTACTCTTCTAAAATGTTAAAAGCAACCTACTACAGATCATGAAAATGTATGTAGCCATTGTGGCCCAGTTAAACGTAAACTTCAAATCATACAATTGTGGTGCTCTGGATAGGCAAGCCAGTGGACAGGTGAAGCTATACAGCCCAATCTATGGATAACCCATTAGGTGGAAAGGGTTACAAATGCTGTCCAAATATCAATGGATTCTATGGGTAGTTAACTAAGAACAGCATAAAAGTGATCTGGTGCTATGGATCAAAAACATTACTGGCAAAACATTTCAAATCTCCTTACACAGGATTCCTCTTGCCCTTCCCATGTGCTTTGATTAATCCACTTTTTTCTGGCCAGATAAGTACAAGGGGCAACACAGGTTATGTACGGACATTTGTGTGTTACCAGCAGAGGAAAGATTAAAACGTTAACCTAACAAAAACACATCATGTTCCCTGGTGTAACAGAGCCCTCACAGCCCCTGCGGTGCAGTAAGGCCCGCCAGCACATGTTCCGGGAGGGTTCACTTGGAGTACAAAAAATGCAAGATGATGTTTTCAAAAAACAAATCAAATCTTTTTGAATTCACTCTGCCTTCATAAAGACATTGGGCCTCATTACGAGTCCGGCGGTAACTGCGGCGGTAAAACCGCCTGGTTACCGCCGGACTCGTATTACCATTCCGCCTCTGTGACTCCTGGAATTACCAGGGCATTACAGCCCTGGTGTCCCGGGAATTCCGGAGGCGGAATTCGGTAAATCCCCATTCCCATTGAGTCCAATAGGACTCAATGGCAATGGGGAAGTTGAAACACCGGCACCATCTCGTGATGGTGCTGGTGTTTCCACGTCCGCCACCAGGCGGGAGGTGTTCAACCTGCCAGGTCAGACCTGGCGGGAAGATCACCTTCTGCCTGCAGGACTCGGGATCGGGCGGTCCGGAATTAACAGTGGCAGCGCGTTTACCGCCACTGTTAATTCCAGACCGCCCGACCTGTAATGAGGCCCATTATTTCTGTAACATAATTTATTTATGAAGGCAGAGTGACTAAAAAAATAAACTTTCTTTTTGAAGTCTGAGTTCTCCCCTCCATACCATGACATGGAGACATGGAAGACCCTAGGCTGGAGGCCTCCATGTCATGTGGCGGGGGGGGAGCCTTATGACTTCAAAAAGAAATTGTTTATTTTTGAAGTCATTCTGCCTTCATAAAGACATTATTTCTGTTATGGCTCGGTCCTTAGCAGAAATGATTTCTTTATGAAGTCGTGACTTTAAAAAAAACAATTTCTTTTTGAAGTAATAGGGCTCCCCTCAACCCCATGACGTGTGCGTGTGTGAGTGTATGGTGAAAGGGTGCACACTTAAATGTAAAGGTGGCTGCCTGTTTAAGTGCATGGTGAAAAGTTGCACACAAATGTATGGGTAGGTGGGTGTGCGTGTGTGCGTTTACAGTGACGGGGTGCACACTTAAATGTATTGGTGGCTGCCTGGGTTTGACTGTATGGTGACAGGGTGCACACTTAAATGTATAGGTGGCTGCCTGGGTGTGCGCGCGCTTGTGTTCAGGGGCACAACAAAACCTACATTTCGGGGGGCTAACCATTCAAATGTTGGGAGCAGCTCTAACTTCACGGGCAATGGGGGAAGGGCAAACTTATCTGTGTGGGGGCATCTAACTTCTTTACCCATTTTAATGAGACTATTCTAGTGCAACATCAATGTTACAAGCAGTTAACTCTCTCCTATCTCTCCTATAAGTCTGAAGCACCCACTTATGGTCTGCTGTGAGAATGAGCGGTCTCCTGTTCCCTCTCTACCCTTCCAATCACTCCCCTGGCATGCAAGTACTAAACCCATCACAATGTCAATTGCCTAAAAACATGTGGTATTTGAATGCAGGTACTAACAGTGAAATGCTTTACGTTATTAATTGCTGGACCCTTGTTAACAGCGAAATCTAGGTGCTGTTCAACATCTGTGTCCTGTTCTGTCCGGCAACTGCTCTGTAGGTCAGCAGGGTCGAGTCAACATAGCCCAAAATTTCCAGGGGGTGAGGGGTGCTGGTGTTGTCCACTACTTGTGTTTAATGCCTGATTACTTATTGGTAATCTTCATTACTCCTAGCCCTATTCATCCTCATCCCAGCACTTGTTTATGAGTCAGTATTTGCGTATGGGGTACTCTGCCTCATACACAAGTACTGGGATGAGGTAGAGGTACATGGAGGTAATGCCTGATTTAGCTATATGTAATATTGATTACTCCTAGTATCACTCGTCCTCATCCCAGCCCTTACCTATGAGGCAAGGAGCCTCGTACTTGAGTACTAGGACAAGGAAGTGGGGCGTGGGGGTAATTTGGACCAGAAGCATATTTTGGAGGTTGGGGTAGGGGTGGGTGGGAGAGGGGTTGTGTGGGGGGGCAGGATTGTGGGATAAATCTTAATGGTCGTCCATGTCCTGGCTAAGCAGGCATGATATGTGGTATAAGGGGCTAGAGAGGCATTTTGGTGATTCCAGTCTAGTAATTCCTCAGTTTGGTATGACTTTTTTTTACTGGGCATTTCTGATAAAGCAGTCCTGCTAAGTGCAATTACCAGGCTAGATTGGCATTTGGGTGCTGCCAGTCTAGCCGTTACTTACTGTGGCATTATATATTTTCTGGGCATCTGTGATAAAATTATATGATATTATATGATCATTTATAATGCGCCTGTACACAAGTGTTTTGAGGCGCGACAAGACAAAGGAGGGGAGATAGAGGGAGGACAAGAGAAACGATCTTACTAGGCCTTGTGTCACTTAATCCTCCAAGTTCGAGAACGAGAAGTGCAAGGGGAAAGTGCAATGGAGAGTGGAGAGGTAAACAGGTCAGCAATGCTCTGAGTAAGTACAGCCATGGCAGCGCTGCTCTGGGTAGTGCAAGGAGAACAAGGAACTGCAGGGTTACAGTTACAGCCCCTAAGTGCGTGCTTGGCCCGGAGGCAGTTCAAGGGTGACTGATCAAGAAAGCCTGGATTCACTGAGACGGTGAGGGTAGCCCAGCAACCAGTCAGTACAGCAGACAGTTAGGTCAGCAGGGGAGGGAGAGAGAGAAAGCAAAGGAGAAAAGGATAGTTTTGAGCTGTTTCCACTACTTCAGGTGGTCCGACTCAAGTTTGAGAGGGGCAGGGAGGCCATTCAGAGGGAGGCAGCAGCAGAGGAGAGGGGTCTACCCCCACTCTCTGCCTGGAGAAGCATCTAACCCTCAGAGAGTTGGAGTTGGAGATAGCTAAGCGAAGAGCTCGAGAAGAAAGGTATTTTGGTAGAGAGTGTTGGATGTAGTGCAGGCCTGACCCCAGAAAGCCTTGTGGACAATGCAATGGGTCTTGAAATTGATCCTTGCAGCCACCAAGAGCCAGTGGAGAGATTTCTGGACTGGAGAGATACGGTCCCTGGGCTTGAGGCCAAGGATACGTCTTGCAGTCCTGTTCTGGATTAGTTGCAGAGGGCGGAGAGTAGAGGAAGACAGATTGAGAAAGGGGCTGGTGCAGTAGTCCAGCCTAGAGTGAACCAAGGCTCTGTAGACAGTGAGCTTCTGGGGGAAAGTGAGAAAGGGAAGTGTTCCTTTGAGGAGGTACAGCTGGTAGTAGGACTTCTTGGTGATTTCCGAGATGTAAGGAGAGAAACAGTGGAGTCGAAGATGACACCAAGGTTTTTTGCCTCGCAGGAAGGCGAAGGAAGAGGGCCCAAGGCGGGCGGTCAGAGTGAGAGAGGGAAAGCTAGGGCAGGGGTCCCAATGAAAAGGATCTCTGGCTTACTGGCTTTAAGGCAAGGATCGTTGCAGGTGCACCAATCCTGAATCATGAATTGACAGACAGGAATGAGCGAGAGAGGAGAGGAGGCTGAGGGGAGCCTGAAGGAAAGCTGAGTGTCCTCCACATTACACTGAAAGTTAGAGGGAAAGGAAGAGATCACGTGGGCCAAAGGGGCCAAGTAGACATTGAAGAGCCAGGGTGAGAGGATAGTGCCCCGGTGAACACCACATGTAGAGAGAGAGGTGACTGGGAGAAATGGACAAAGTTGGACTGGGAGGGGCGGTCCAAGAGGAATGAGGTCAGCCACTCCAGGGCCTGATTCATGATGCCCAGGTACTCACAGAGTCGATTGATCAGGATGGCGTGGTTGACTGTGTCGAAAGCAGAGGAAAGATCAAGGAGGAGGAGGATAGAAGGAATGCTGGAATCAAGGTTAGAGAGCAGATCTTCACGGGTGTTCAGGAGAGCAGTTTTCGTGCCTCTGGCAGCTCTGAAGCCAGACTGATGGTCATGGAGACAACCAACAGATTCAGTTTGGAGAGTAAGCTGGGATATGGCCAGTTTTTCCAAGAGATTACCCAGGAAAGGGGTGATGGAGATTGGGCGATAGTTTGCCGAGCAGGTAGGATCGGCAGACTGCTTCTTGAGGAGTGGGTGCACAAGGGAGTGCTAAAGGGGAGAGGGGAAGTACCAATGGCGAAAGAGTGATTACAGAAATCGTCCAAGGCTGGTGGGAGGGTGTAAATATAGTTCTTGATGGTTCTGGAGGATCAGGGGAGCACCTATTTGAACAACACATTCATAGATTGGACTTGTCTAGAAACCTCGTCAGATGTTGTCAGAGAGAAAGAGGAGAAAGAAGGAGGAGAGGGAGAGATGTCCAAAACGAGTTTTAGCAGAGAAGTGAGAGGCCAGAGTCGTAAAGAGGGTCTGTGAGGGAACCAGAGTGGTAGAGACTGCAACCAGATTTGCCAGTTCCTTGCAGATTTGAAAGAGATTGGCCATGCTTTTAGAGGTAGCAGAGACGCAGGCTTGAATGTGTGCTGTCTTCTTGATGAGTGTTAGTGCTTCGACTGGCATGTTAGTGCAACCAGTCTGCCTATGACTAAATGTGGCCTGGCATGCTTTACTGTTATTACGTGTCTACATTGGTCTACATTGTGCAGCCAGTTGGACATGTTTTCATTGTGGAATGGAATTTTTAATAGCAACGCATTAATGTTCCTGTGCACTGTTGGGGACTTGCATGTATTGGATTGGTGTTACCCTACAAAACAATTGCAAACACGCTGGCTTTTTTGGCCAATATTTCTCAGAAAGTGTGCTGTATATTGCATTCAAATACATATTTATATCTTTCTCCTAGTGCAGCGTGCAGCATACCCCTTCAGCAGCACGTTTGCGCGTATTGCACAAGCGTGGTATTCTCGGCCAGCCCAGAGTCTGGCGCGACCCGTGATGTGTTGCAGAGTTGGGGGGGGCCCTCAGCATGCCTCACATGGGGGCACCACAAATTTTGCATTACTCCACTGATCATGTTGTCTCCAAATAGTCGTGCAATGGAACATAAAAGAATATTGTTGAAGAATTGATATAAATGGCTTATTCCAGCCACCAAGCTATTATTCTTTTAAAGCTCTCTTTATTATATTTTTAACAAACAAACTAGACTGCATTACATTCCAGATAGCATGTAACAATATATATCAGCAAACATTTCTTCATCTATAATACTATGTTGACTCATCCACTGCACTTTCGAGTCACCTGATTCCACCCGTGGCCTGGTTAATGCTATGATACAAAGTGGTATAGAATGCTGCTTCTTTCTCGTGGCACTAATGGATATAAGCCTTCCATTGATAACATATTGGAGGCTGACCCCATCCCCACATCTACTCTCCTTTTTGCTAACACCAAAAGGAGACCCAGTAAGTGCCTTGTGTGTCCAGCATTGCCTTTTGTGTACCCCAGCAATACCACAAGTGGAGATGGGACTACCTGTTCACCCAGTATCTCACCTAGAGTATCAAAACACTTCTTTCCAGTAATCTTGTATTTGGGGACACTGCCACGTGATATGTAGAAAGTCACTGGTGTAATACATCTGTTGCAAAAACCTGAAGTGTATTAATTTATATCTACTGTTAGGAGCTACCCTTTTGTCTGTGCACAGCAATAGTGTCACACAACCTCAGAGATCGGGGTACTCAGAAAGTCCTCCCACTTCACACGTCCAGCAACGGCCCAAAATACAAAAGAACAATCCCACCCTTGTGTCTCTAATTGTGGAGTAGAACCTCGAGACCAGCTTCCCATCACCATCTGCCAGAAGCAGTGCAACCATTGGTGCTTTAGAAAAGGACAGGAACAACTCCTTTAAAGTAGTCTTGAGTTGAAAATATAAACACAAATTTAGCGTGGTCGTACCACCCAATGGTTTAAATTCATCTACATTAAGAAAAAAGATGTTGGCATTGGGAAATGCCCAGTTTACCCATGTATTGTTCATATCCTTTATCACCAGTTAAGGGTGTCCTTGGAATGTGTGGCAAGAGGGAAGAATATAGAACCTCTCACTGTGACTTTATGACTTAAATGTGACCTATACCATATTTTTCGCTCTCCCGATACATCGCGGGATGTGAGTATCAATGCTCTCAAAAGCGCTGGCGATGCCAGGGCCCTCTCAATTTGAACATGTCGTCTACCCGGGTTGGGGGTGTACCAGTAATATAAAAAATCAGCTTGTGCTGTTTCATAATAGGATTCAAAAATGGGAAGTGCCATGCCGCCCCTTTGCAAGGGAGTGATGAACTTATCCCAGCACATTCAAGGTTGTTTACATGCCCATAAGAATCTAGATAAAACGGAGTTCACCTAATAAAAAAAGATCTCAGGACCACCAGGGACATGTTCAGGAAAACACATGGGAATCTGGGCAGGATCGTCATTTTAACCAGGGAGATACTGCGTATTGGGACAGCGGGAGATGTTTCCATCTGTCAACCACGGTTCTGGCTTGTTACAATGGTTTACTATAATTTGTTTGAAAAATAAACTCGGGGGAATGTGCTAGTTCTATTCCCAGATATCGGGTATTGTCCATGTGCCACTGGAATCCTAGCCAGTCTTGATACTCTTCCATCTGGCTAGTCAGTGATGTTTTAGGATTAATATTGAGTCCTGTGAATTGACCAAATTCAAAAACATCCGACATTATAGGTGCTAAATTAACTACTGGCTCAGTGACGTACACTATCATGTTGTCTGCATATAGCAACATCAGTAAATTGTGTGACAAGAAATGAATGCCCCTAAAAATGTGACAGTCCTTTATTAATTCTGCCAGAGGCTCAAGTGCCAACGCAAACAACAGGGATTGTGGGGGCAACGTTTCTTTGTACCCCTAGCCATCCGAAATGGGCCAGAAATCTGACCATTAATGTGTAGTCATGCCACCAGGGAGGTTAATAATAGCAATACCAATGATATAAATTCCTGCATACCCCCATTTTTCTCAGTACTGTAAAAAGGAAGGGCCCCTCCACAGAGTGTAGTGCCTTTTCGGCATCTAATAGGGCAGCCACTATCGGGTATTGTTGATCAACTGCTGCAATCAGGCCAAACAGTCTACGCACTCCATTACAGCAGCCAAGGAAGAAAAGCTGTGTCCTCACTCCATCCATGAGGCTCAGAGGAGTCAGCATCCAGCCTGCATGCCAACAGGTAAGCCCTGAAGGGCTTGAGTGGTAAATCTGAAGCACCTTACTCGAGCAGAGCGTCCTGTGTGCATATCAGAATTTCAACATTGAAAAAAGAAAATAGTTGAATAGTGAAATTGTGGGCTGCCCTAATCCACCCAGTGCAGCATCATCTGGAGGTCTGGTGTTTTCTAATTTGCACCACTTTTTAATCATGTATGCAGTGATGTCTCTGAGTACCTTTGTTGGCCTCCCTTCCAATATTGCCGCCTGCTAATTGTTGGCACTGGAGTGCCCGATAAACCCTCCCTGCTCCTCACTGATTGGGCCTTGCTTCAACCATAAGGCCCATTCAGGTAAACTGGTAGGCGAACGCCAGCTCCATTCCAATGCCCACCCCTAAGGCTCCTGTCTGAGCCTGGCTTCCTTCACTCCAATCCAGCAGCCAAGGAAGAAGAGCTGTGCCCCCACTCCATCCACGAGGCTCAGAGGTGTCAGCATTCAGTCTGCCTGTCATCAGGTAAGACCTGAATGTCTCGAGGGGTAAACCTGAAGCACCTCACTCGTGCGGAGCGTCCTGAGCGCAAATCGTAATTTTAACATTGAAAAAATAAAATATTTTGGTAAAAGCTGAAAATGCGGGCTGCCCTAATCAATCCAGTGCAGTGTCATCTGGAGGTCTGGTGTTTTCTAATGTGTACCACTTTTCATTCATGTATAAAGTGATGCCTCTGAGTCTCTTTGTTGGCATTCCTTCAAATATGGCTGCCTGCTATTTGTTGGCACTTGAGTGCCCGACAAGCCCTCCCTGCTCCTCACTGATTGGGCCCTGCTTCAACCATAAGGCCCAATCCGGTAAGCCAGCAGGCAAACCCTGACCCCCTCCCAAATCCCACCACTAAGTCTCCTGTCTGAGCCTGTCCGGGTCTGACGGGGCCTGGCTGGCCCCCCTTTCTTCTGCAGGCACACACACAATGTGGCAAGCTACTGAGCACCACTCGACCTTGGACTTTGGCCTCCATTGTGCTGCATAACTTGAGTGCTGGCAGATCACTCCATTTGCCTGCCTCAGCTATCCTTTGAACCTTGCCTGCGCCACTCTTGACTGTCTCTCTCTCAACTATCTCACATTCATACTGCTGCTTTAGTGCTACTTGTAAAACACTTCTGTCATTGTCTTCACTTCCTTAGCTCTCGCATTCCTCCTTTGCATCCTGTGTTAGGACATTGTGCACCCACTTTGTGCTGCAGTACTTTATTTCCTATGGTTAAAAATCGAATCTAGTCGTGCTCACATCTTACACAACATTGTACCTGTTTAAAAAATAAAAAAAAAATTGAATCTAGGTGTGCTCACATCTTACACTGCATTGTACCTGTTTTTTCAAAAGAATCTAGGCGTGAACACATCTTACACTGAATTGTACCTGTTTTAAAAATAAATTGAATCTAGGTGTGCTCACATCGTGCATCCACTTGCTGCAGTGCCTTATCTCTTGTTTTAAAAAAGGTCTACACCCTCCTACTGCTCATCATTATATTGTGCCCTCCTTTAAAACCACTAGGCCACCTGTGAGTTAGGGTTAGCACTGTGCATTGCAGCCCCCATCTATCCTCTGGCTCTGAGATGGCACTCTCCATCTCTCCAATCATCTCTAACTGCTACACTATCACCTATCCACCCTCTGTCACACAGTCTGGATGTAAAAAGCACAAAAAGAACATCCTTCTCTTTAACCAGATCCTGCCGTCTCTCATCAACTTACTTCCTTCTCCTGCCTCTGCCCCTACTTCCCTCCCTGCTCCACCACCTCTGACTGAAGTACCATGCCCCTGTACTCCACTTCAGAAAACTGTCAAAGGCAGTGATTGCCTCCACCTGGCGACCCTCAATTCATGCTCAACGAGCAAACACTCTGCTGACATCTCCCCCTTCTTGAAGACACCGACCTTGACATTCTCGCACTCGCTGAGACTTGGTTCAAAATCAGTCAGTCACTGCTTTTGACTCTCTCTTACCTGATGGCTTCAAAATAACCTCCAAGCCTCGACCTCACTGTGCTGGCGGTGGGGTTGCCTTAATCTTCCCTGAGTGGGTTCCTTCTTCCATGTTACCCAATCAGCTCTATTCGTCCTTTGAGAGCCTACTATGCAAATTGGTTCTCTCTCCCTCTTCCACCCTAACAATTGCTACCATTTACTGGCCTCCAGGCACTACCTCCCTGTTCCTCTCTGAATGGGCTGATTTCTGTTCCTCCTTACTCTCAACCACTTCCAACCTGCTACTCCTGGGTGGCCCCAACATCCATTTGGACTCCCTGATTACAGCATCCACTCTCTTCGTTGACCTCTGCACCTCTCTATCCCTCTCCGTTCTCCCTTCTGGTCCAACCCACTCTTCCAGACACACTATGGACGCCGTCATCCACTCCAAACTCCCGCTCTCAACTCCTCTGGGCACCCCTCTCTCCTGGTCTGATCATTCTCTTGTCTCCTCCCGCCCAGATCTCTATGGTCTTGTGACAACTAACTCCTCCAAAAGCTCTGCCAACCTTGTTCACAAACATCCATCCGATGAAACGAGTTCCAGCTTCTGCCTTCACTTCCACCTTCACTCTCCCTTGCACGCCCAACTCAGACGCTACCATTGACTCTGCTCTCAGCAGCCTCCACATAAGCCGGTCAAGTGTCACAGCGAGTAGAGTGCTCGCTTTGACATCAGTGCAGTGCAGGTTCGAATCCCAGCAGGGCCAAACTCAGCCTTTCATCCTTCCGAGGTCAATAAATGAGCACCACACACCGTGGGTAATAATAAGCAGCGCTCAGATACCTGAGGGTTTGTAGCGCTATATAAATGCTAAGTTATTATTATTATTATTATTATTATTAATCACCAACACCCTTGACATTCTTGCCCCAGTCGTGAGGATCTGCCTGAAACCCACCTCCACTTGGTACGACTGACAAACTGGCCTGCCGCCTGCTCCAAAGGCACTACAGACTCTCTAGCTGTGCCAAAAAGAGGGCCGACATTCAGGCACAGGTATTTAGTGCATCCAACAACATGGGTGAGCTTTTCCAAATCTGCAGGGAACTTGCCAACCCGTCGGTAGTATCCTCCTCCCCCACTCTTTCTCAGGCCCTCTGCAATGCAGTGGCCACTCACTTCACCACCAAAACTCAGGACATCCTGAACAGTCTTGTCATAAACTCTTCCAACCCATCTCACACTCCCTTTCCTCCCTTGGCTACTTACCCTCCTCCTTCCTCTTTTTCCTCCTCTGCCTTTGTCACACCGGAAGACATAACCAGAGTTGTCGTCAACTGGATGAAGGTCTCTTCCAAACAGGTGCCCCTTGCTCATCCAGACCCATCAAGGACAACATTTGCTCTCTCTCCCCTGCTCTCACGGATATCTGTAACCACTCCTTTGCTACTGGTTGTTTTCTATCCTCCCTCAAGCACTCCCTTGTGCGCCCCCTCCTTAAAAGACATCAGCAGACCATTCCTGTCCAGCCAAATATCCCCTCATTTCCATCACCCCCTTCATGAGGAAACTGCTTAAGAAGTTGACCCTGCCCCAAGTCAACTCTCACACTGAACTTGTTGGCGGTCTCCACGACCATCAATCTGAATTCCGAGCATCCAGAGGCATGGAAACCTCTCTTCTGAACACCTTTAAAGAACTGCTTGCATCTCTTGATTCCAACTATCCTGCTGTCCTCATCCTTTTTGATCTGCCTTCTGCATTTGACACAGTCAACCACTCAATCCTCATATAAAGCCTCTATGACACCGTTGGTATCTCGGAGTGGGCACTGGACTAGTTAACCTCCTTCCTAAGTGACCACTCGTCCAATGTCAGACTGGTAACCTTCTCCTCGCCTACTTCCTTCTCCACCTGTGGTGTCCCCCAGGTCTCTATTCTCTTGCCTTGGCTCTTTAACATCTACCTTACTCTGCTGGCACACCTCATCACCTCCTTCCCCCCCCAACTTCCAGTGCTATGCTGATGACACACAACTCTTCTTCAAACTTCCTGCAGATGCCCTTGCACCCTCCATCATACCTGACAGCCTCTCTGCCATCCATCCCTGGTACACTTCCAATGATCTCTGCCTCAATGCCAGCAAAACAGAGATCCTTCCTATGGGGACCCCGAATTGTTCCCTTCCCTCTGGCCTTCTTCCATGGGCTCTCCCCCTGCTCCCTCTTCGGAAGCCAGAAACCTCAGAGTCATCTTCGACTCTTCTCTCTCCTATCTCCCTCACACGCAGGACATTGCCAAGATGCCCCACTTTCAGCTCTTCCTTCTCAGAGGAATTCTACCTTTCCTCACCTTCCCCAGAGGCTCAATGTTACCTGGGCTCTGGTTCTCCCTAGGCATGACTATTGCAATAGCCTCCTCCTTAATCTACCTTTGTACACTCTGCGACCCCACCAGCTAATCCAGAATAGGGCAGCAAGACTTATCCTTGTCCTCAAGCCCAGGTACCGCATCTCTCCTGCCCTACAAAGTCTTCACTGGCTCCCGGTCGCAGTACGGATTACATTCAGATGCCTCTGTACCATCCACAAGGATGGCTGGGCCCGGAGATCACAGTATCTGAAACTCTTTCTGATTAAATGTTCCACCTCTAGACCCCTGCGCTCCTCTGGCACCAATTCCCTGTGTCTAAAACGCTTTGCTAAACAGAGGGCAGGTGGTTGATCGCTTTCCTCAGCTGGCACCCATCTTTGGAACAGCCTCCCCTCCCTCTTGCGCAGGACCTTCTAAAATTCCAGAAGAGCCTCAAGCCCTTCCTCTTTACCTCCTCCTTCCCTCCCTCGCTCCCCTGCTTATCGCACAGTAGCTTGATTGATGTGCAGGTCCCTTATGCATCCTCAGGGCCCTGACCTACCACATCGTATCATCCCAGCTGCTGTCTATCCTCTGCACTTGCCTCGGACCGCCCACCACCCTTGGAGGCTTGCACTTACCTTTCTCATAGCGCTTCACCTGCTGCTCTCCCACAAGCACCACAGCACCTATCCCATACCCTCTCCCTTCTGCACTTGCACGTTCTAAACACTCACAAGGCATAGCAGGTTTGTCTTCCCTTCCCCATTGTTTTTCTCCACTTATATTTTTTGTATTGAAATTTGTATTGTCTTCATCCCCTGTCCCCTCCCTGTTGCCCTGTGGGCGCTTTGAAACAATATTTGCTCCTGTATATGCGCCTAACAAGCGAACACTAAACAAATAAATAACTAAGTAGTCCATAGGATGTTCACCTTCCAGGAATAAAGTCAGCCTTCACGCATCAGCCACCAATCTATTACAAATTTGAATTTGGAAAGATTGGCTTAGTGCTAATTATCAGCCCCATGTTTGTTGCTTGTTTTAAAGCCGGTTAAGATTTGTAAATTTGTTTTGCCCCCAAACTATTCTGGCAAGCATTAAACACCAGAATTTGGGAAAATTGTCAAAGTGACGGTTTTATGCCCAAAGACTACAAGTATATTATAGGTTACTTTGGCTCGAATTTGGCTAAAAAGAAGTTAATTAGAACCGAATTAAGAAAATGTGCGGCAGCTTCTCAAAACCTATTTTGGTGCAATGAACCTATTTTGGTGCAATGAGATGCCCTGGTGAGAGTCATTTGACCCTTGCATCAATTGTGCCAAAAGAATCTTGAACCCAGTCTGAAAGTGCATTTGAATGTGTGCATAACAGATTCAAACATACAAATAGATGCCTTTTTTCACACCCTTTTCAAACTGAGTCCTGAAACCACAAACATAATGATCTTTGAAATGCACAGAAAATAGTCACATTACCGTATTTGGAATAGGCACAAGGAGATGGGCAATAAATGACGGCACATTTTTGTCGACCGTCATGCCTTTTCTTTTAAATGGAACACAAGCGTTATACACCACTGTTGTCAGTCTTGTATTTCTATCCCTCAAAAAGGGATACAAATGCTTTAATTTCTTTGTGAGATGTCACAAAGACGTGCTCTTTAAGGGCCTGTCATTGTGAAATGTGCTTGCTGCACCCAAGTGGGTGGTGAGAGCTTGTCATACATTCGTGTCTGCAGCAAGTGGGTTGACCAGCGCATTGTTTGCGCTGGGGCACAGCCCCCTGAAATACGCAGGTAACTTTAGGGATAATGTGATCTGTGCAAATGAACACATGAAAAAAGCACATCTTTTGAGTTTTCTCAAAATATGCATTAATTTTTCTGTCTCTATTGCATGATTTCCTTAGCCACCACTAACACTACATTTTAGCTTTCGTTTCTATAATACTAGAATTCAATATTACTAAAGAACGGTATTCGAATTGAACCATCAAATATCTGTCTCCATACAAGCTGCTTGAATAGGTTATGAAATATAGCGAGCCACAGTTTCAAATGGCTTAAATCTTTTGTGCCGGGTCGAACACCCATTGTTTAGATGGGGTGAACCTTTTGTGAGCTGGTTCACCCATCCCTCGCTTGAATGAACCGGCTTTACACTGCTGGAATATTTCAGACAATCCCTATATGATTCATGGACCCACAAAGGAACACGGTTTGGAATCCATTCACCCAATCCCCATACTCGCCAACCACAAACAATATTTCTATACGTATTGACTCTCTACTGGAGGCATGCAGGTCGAAATGAGAGTCAAGATAAAATTCATAGCTTCAGCCTCCATGTAACCCATAACCCATGCAATCGGAGTATGGTTGGCAAAAGCAGGTGCAAAATACACTATTGGGAACTATTCAACCTGTTAGACAGAAATCACTATCGGAGCCTTCCTAAAGCTGATTGAACACCTTGGGGCTCTAATACACAAAAAACTGGAAGCATCAACTACACTTGGCAAGCACAGGAACCAATGAATCACTACATTTCAAAGTCCAAGTAGGTGAATACCACATATTAAAGGATGCTACATGCACATCATTATTTAGATGTCACTTCAGAGTGTACTGCCCATTAACATAAGACAATTGATCATGCCACAGGAATATATAGTCCTATTAGATGACATGAAGCTTCATAGACGTATCCCACAGAGCCCGCACTGTACACTAAGGTGGACTAACTCCATAGCTTCTACAGCCAGGCAAATCAAATCTAAAAACTACTGGAAACAGTGCACCAATACCCTTCTAGGCTAATCCAGCAGAGCCCAACAAGAAGTCACTGCTCAGGGAGTTTTAAAACAAGAATATACCACAAAGAACAATTTTATTAGCTTTCTCCCTGTTGATTTTTTACTAGTATCAGTCACCCTAATCCGCACCTAATTGTCTGAAATGCGCATGATTTACAGCAGGAATACATCAAAGAGGTAGTATTACTTGAGGGTTCTCTACAAGTGTGGGATGTTCAACTATATCCTCCCGAAGACCAGGCTCAGCCTTGTTGGGCCTCATCAGTGAGGTGAAGCTGTGCCTCTCTGAGCACAGTGAGTCCACGTCTGATTGCCCCCAGGTAACTCAGGGTGACCAACCCCAAGTTCCTTGCAAATATTTGAAAAAGGTAGCAGGTGCTCCTCGCCTGAAAGAACATGGCATGATATCCTCTTTTGAGATGAGAGTTTGCAGCACACGCTTTTTTCTCACTGTACCTTTTAGAGATGGGAAATATCCATTTGCATATCAGTCTTTGTCCCGCCCACATGGGCAGTCCAGCACCAAAATGCTATGGCAATTCCTCTCTGAACAAGAATACCAACAGCAACCCCATACAGTGTGTTTCAGCCTTGTTGGGCTTCATCGGTGAGGTGAAGCTGTGCCTCTCTGAGCACAGTGAGCAGGGAGTCCACGTCTGCTTGCCCCCAGGTAACTCAGGATGACAAACCTGAGTTCATTGCAAATACTTGAAGAAGGTAGCAGGCGCTCCTCTCCAGAAAGAACATGGCATGATAACCTGTTCTGAGATGAGAGTTTGCAGCACATGCTTTTTGCTCACTATACCTTTTACAGATGGGAAAACCATTTGCATAGCAGTCTTTGTCCCGCCCACATGTGCAGTCCAGCACCAAAATGCTATGGCAATTCCTCTCTGAACAAGAGTACCAACAGCAACCCCATACAGGTGCTTCAGCCTTGTTGGGCCCCATCAGTGGGTGAAGCTGTGCCTCTCTGACCACAGTGAGCAAGGAGTCCACGTCTGGTTGTCCCCAGGTAACTCAGGGTGACCAACCCCAAGTTCCTTGCAAATATTTGAAAAAGGTAGCAGGCACTCCTCTCCAGAAAGAACATGGCTTGATATCCTCTTCTGATATGAGAGTTTGCAGCACACACTATTTTCTCACTGTACCTTTTACAGATGGGAAATATCCATTTGCATATCAGTCTTTGTCCCGCCCACATGGGCAGTCCAGCACCGAAATGCTATGGCAATTCCTCTCTGAACAAGTGTACCAACAGCAAACCCATACACATATTTCAGCCTTGTTGAGCCTCATCAGTGAGGTGAAGCTGTGCCTCTCTGAGCACAGTGAGCAGGAAATCCACGTCTGGTTGCCCCCAGGTAACTCAGGGTGACCAACCCCAAGTTCCTTGCAAATACTTGAAAAAGGTAGCAGGCACTCCTCTACAGAAAGAAATTGGCATGATAACCTGTTCTGAGATGAGAGTTTGCAGCACACACTTTTTGCTCACTGTACCTTTTACAGATGGGAAATATCCATTTGCATATCAGTTTTTTTCCCGCCCACATGGCCAGTCCAGCACCGAAATGCTATGGCAATTCCTCTCTGAACAAGAGTACCAACAGCAACCCCATACACGTTTTTCAGCCATTTTGGGCCTCATCAGGGAGGTGAAGCTATGCCTCTCTGAGCACAGTGAGCAGGGAGTCCACGTCTGGTTGCACCCAGGTAACTCAGTGTGACCAACCCCAAGTTCCTTGCAAATACTTGAAAAAGGTAGCAGGCGCTCCTCTCCAGAAAGAACATGGCATGATAACCTGTTCTGAGATGAGAGTTTGCAGCACAAGCTTTTTGCTCACTGTACCTTTTACAGATGGGAAAACCATTTGCATAGGCAGTCCAGCACCGAAATGCTATGGCAATTCCTCTCTGAACAAGAGTACCAAGAGCAACCCCATACATGTGTTTCAGCCTTGTAGGGCCTCATCAGTGAGGTGAAGCTGTGCCTCTCTGAGCGCACAGAGTCCACGTCTGGTTGCCCCCAGGTAACTCAGGGTGACCAACCCCAAGTTCCTTGCAAATACTTGAAAAAGCTAGCAGACGCTCCTCTCCAAAAAGAACATGGCATGATAACCTGTTCTGATATGAGAGTTTGCAGCACACGCTTTTTGCTCACTGTACATTTTACTGATGGGAAATATCCATTTGCATATCAGTCTTTGTTCCGCCACATGGGCAGTCCAGCACCGAAATGCTATGGCAATTCCTCTCTGAACAAGAGTACCAACAGCAACCCCATACACATGTTTCAGCCTTATTGAGTCTCATCAGTGAGGTGAAGCTCTGCCTCTCTGAGCACAGTGAGCAGGGAGTCCACGTCTGGTTGCCCCCAGTTAACTCAGGGTGACCAACCCCAAGTTCCTTGCAAATACTTGAAAAAGGTAGCAGGCGCTCCTCTCCAGAAAGAACATGGCATGATAACCTGTTCTGAGATGAGAGTTTGCAGCACACGCTTTTTGCTCACTGTACCTTTTACAGATGGGAAATATCCATTTGCATATCATTCTTTGTCCCGCCCACATGGGCAGTCCAGCACCGAAATGCTATGGCAATTCCTCTCTGAACAAGAGCACCAACAGCAACCCCATACATGTGTTTCAGCCTTGTAGGGCCTCATCAGTGAGGTGAAGCTGTGCCTCTCTGAGCACAGTGAGCAGGAAGTCCACGTCTGGTTGCCCCCAGGTTAATCAGGGTGACCAACCCCAAGTTCCTTGCAAATACTTGAAAAAGGTAGCAGGCGCTCCTCTCCAAAAAGAACATGGCATGATAACCTGTTCTGAGATGAGAGTTTGCAGCACACGCTTTTTGCTCACTTTACCTTTTACAGATGGGACATATCCAATTGCATATCAGTCTTTGTCCCGCCCACATGGGCAGTCCAGCACCAAAATGCTATGGCAATTCCTCTCTGAACAAGAGTACCAACAGCAACCCCATACACATGTTTCAGCCTTGTTGAGCATCATCAGTGAGGTGAAGCTGTGCCTCTCTGAGCACATTGAGCAGGGATTCCATGTCTGGTTGCCCCCAGGTAACTCAGGGTGACCAACCCCAAGTTCCTTGCAAATACTTGAAAAAGGTAGCAGGCGCTCCTCTCCAGAAAGAACATGGCATGATAACCTGTTCTGAGACGAGAGTTTGCAGCACACGCTTTTTGCTCACTGTACCTTTTACAGATGGGAAATCGCCATTTGCATATCAGTCTTTTTCCCGCCCACATGGGCAGTCCAGCACCGAAATGCTATGGCAATTCCTCTCTGAACAAGAGTACCAACAGCAACCCCATACATGTGTTTCAGCATTGTTGGGCCTCATCAGTGAGGTGAAGCTGTACATCTCTGAGCACAGTGAGAAGGGAGTCCACGTCTGGTTGCCCCCAGGTAACTCAGGGTGATCAACCCCAAGTTCCTTGAAAATACTTGAAAAAGGTAGCAGGCACTCCTCTCCAGAAAGAAATTGTCATGATAACCTGTTCTGAGATGAGAGTTTGGAGCACACACTTTTTGCTCACTGTACCTTTTACAGATGGGAAATATCCATTTGCATATCAGTCTTTTTCCCACCCACATGGCCAGTCCAGCACCGAAATGCTATGGCAATTCCTCTCTGAACAAGAGTACCAACAGCAACCCCATACACGTTTTTCAGCCATGTTTGGCCTCATCAGTGAGGTGAAGCTGTGCCTCTCTGAACACAGTGAGCAGGGAGTCCACGTCTGGTTGCCCCCAGGTAACTCAGGGTGACCAACCCTAAGTTCCTTGCAAATACTTGAAAAAGGTAGCAGGCGCTCCTCTCCAGAAAGAACATGGCATGATAACCTGTTCTGAGATGAGAGTTTGCAGCACACACTTTTTGCTCACTGTACCTTTTACAGATGGGAAATATCCATTTGCATATCAGTTTTTTTCCCGCCCACATGGCCAGTCCAGCACCGAAATGCTATGGCAATTCCTCTCTGAACAAGAGTACCAACAGCAACCCCATACACGTTTTTCAGCCATTTTGGGCCTCATCAGGGAGGTGAAGCTATGCCTCTCTGAGCACAGTGAGCAGGGAGTCCACGTCTGGTTGCACCCAGGTAACTCAGTGTGACCAACCCCAAGTTCCTTGCAAATACTTGAAAAAGGTAGCAGGCGCTCCTCTCCAGAAAGAACATGGCATGATAACCTGTTCTGAGATGAGAGTTTGCAGCACAAGCTTTTTGCTCACTGTACCTTTTACAGATGGGAAAACCATTTGCATAGGCAGTCCAGCACCGAAATGCTATGGCAATTCCTCTCTGAACAAGAGTACCAAGAGCAACCCCATACATGTGTTTCAGCCTTGTAGGGCCTCATCAGTGAGGTGAAGCTGTGCCTCTCTGAGCGCACAGAGTCCACGTCTGGTTGCCCCCAGGTAACTCAGGGTGACCAACCCCAAGTTCCTTGCAAATACTTGAAAAAGGTAGCAGCCGCTCCTCTGCAGAAAGAACATGGCATGATAACCTGTTCTGAGATGAGAGTTTGCAGCACACGCTTTTTTCTCACTGTACCTTTTACAGATGGGAAATATCCATTTGCATATCAGTCTTTGTCCCGCCCACATGGGCAGTCCAGCACCGAAATGCTATGGCAATTCCTCTCTGAACAAGAGTACCAACAGCAACCCCATACATGTGTTTCAGCCTTGTTGGGCCTCATCAGTGAGGTGAAGCTGTGCCTCTCTGAGCACAGTGAGTCCACGTCTGATTGCCCCCAGGTAACTCAGGGTGACCAACCCCAAGTTCCTTGCAAATACTTGAAAAAGGTAGCAGGCACTCCTCTCCAGAAAGAAATTGTCATGATAACCTGTTCTGAGATGAGAGTTTGGAGCACACACTTTTTGCTCACTGTACCTTTTACAGATGGGAAATATCCATTTGCATATCAGTCTTTTTCCCACCCACATGGCCAGTCCAGCACCGAAATGCTATGGCAATTCCTCTCTGAACAAGAGTACCAACAGCAACCCCATACACGTTTTTCAGCCATGTTTGGCCTCATCAGTGAGGTGAAGCTGTGCCTCTCTGAACACAGTGAGCAGGGAGTCCACGTCTGGTTGCCCCCAGGTAACTCAGGGTGGCCAACCCTAAGTTCCTTGCAAATACTTGAAAAAGGTAGCAGGCGCTCCTCTCCAGAAAGAACATGGCATGATAACCTGTTCTGAGATGAGAGTTTGCAGCACACACTTTTTGCTCACTGTACCTTTTACAGATGGGAAATATCCATTTGCATATTATTCCTTGTCCCGCCCACATGGGCAGTCCAGCACCCAAATGCTATGGCAATTCCTCTCTGAACAAGAGTACCAACAGCAACCCCATACATGTGTTTCAGCCTTGTAGGGCCTCATCAGTGAGGTGAAGCTGTCCCACTCTCAGCACAGTGAGCAGGGAATCCACGTCTGGTTGCCCCCAGGTTACTCTGGGTGACCAACCCCAAGTTCCTTGCAAATACTTGAAAAAGGTAGCAGGCGCTCCTCTCCAGAAAGAACATGGCATGATAACCTATTCTGAGATGAGAGTTTGCAGCACACGCTCTTTGCTCACTGAAACTTTTACAGATGGGAAATATCCATTTGCATATCAGTCTTTGTCCCGCCCACATGGGCAGTCCAGCACCAAAATGCTATGGCATTCCTCTCTGAACAAGAGTACCAACAGCAACCCCATACACATGTTTCAGCCTTGTTGAGCCTCATCAGTGAGGTGAAGCTGTGCCTCTCTGAGCACATTGAGCAGGGACTCCATGTCTGGTTGCCCCGAGGTAACTCAGGGTGACCAACCCCAAGTTCCTTGCAAATACTTGAAAAAGGTAGCAGCCGCTCCTCTGCAGAAAGAACATGGCATGATAACCTGTTCTGAGATGAGAGTTTGCAGCACACGCTTTTTTCTCACTGTACCTTTTACAGATGGGAAATATCCATTTGCATATCAGTCTTTGTCCCGCCCACATGGGCAGTCCAGCACCGAAATGCTATGGCAATTCCTCTCTGAACAAGAGTACCAACAGCAACCCCATACATGTGTTTCAGCCTTGTTGGGCCTCATCAGTGAGGTGAAGCTGTGCCTCTCTGAGCACAGTGAGTCCACGTCTGATTGCCCCCAGGTAACTCAGGGTGACCAACCCCAAGTTCCTTGCAAATACTTGAAAAAGGTAGCAGGAACTCCTCTCCAGAAAGAACATGGCATGATAACCTGTTCTGAGATGAGAGTTTGCAGCACACGCTTTTTGCTCACTGTACCTTTTACAGATGGAAAACCATTTGCATAGTAGTCTTTGTCCCGCCCACATGGGCAGTCCAGCACCAAAATGCTATGGCAATTCCTCTCTGAACAAGAGTACCAACAGCAACCCCATACACGTGTTTCAGCCTTGTTGGACCTCATCAGTGAGGTGCAGCTGTGCCTCTCTGACCACAGTGAGCAGGGAGTCCATGTCTGGTTGCCCCCAGGTAACTCAGGGTGACCAACCCCAAGTTCCTTGCAAATATTTGAAAAAGGTAGCAGGTGCTCCTCTCCAGAAAGAACATGGCATGATATCCTCTTCTGAGATGAGAGTTTGCAGCACACGCTTTTTTCTCACTGTACCTTTTAGAGATGGGAAATATCCATTTGCATATCAGTCTTTGTCCCGCCCACATGGGCAGTCCAGCACCAAAATGCTATGGCAATACCTCTCTGAACAAGAGTACCAACAGCAACCCCATACAGTGTGTTTCAGCCTTGTTGGGCTTCATCGGTGAGGTGAAGCTGTGCCTCTCTGAGCACAGTGAGCAGGGAGTCCACGTCTGCTTGCCCCCAGGTAACTCAGGGTGACAAACCTAAGTTC
Source organism: Ambystoma mexicanum (assembly GCF_040938575.1). Lineage (NCBI taxonomy): Eukaryota > Metazoa > Chordata > Amphibia > Caudata > Ambystomatidae > Ambystoma > Ambystoma mexicanum. Next base: position 79,551,891 of record NC_090941.1, read on the forward strand.
CTTGCAAATACTTGAAGAAGGTAGCAGGCGCTCCTCTCCAGAAAGAACATGGCATGATAACCTGTTCTGAGATGAGAGTTTGCAGCACATGCTTTTTGCTCACTGTACCTTTTACAGATGGGAAAACCATTTGCATATCAGTCTTTGTCCCGCCCACATGGGCAGTCCAGCACCCAAATGCTATGGCAATTCCTCTCTGAACAAGAGTACCAACAGCAACCCCATACATGTGTTTCAGCCTTGTTGGGCCTCATCAGTGAGGTGAAGCTGTGCCTCTCTGAGCACAGTGAGTCCACGTCTGATTGCCCCCAGGTAGCTCAGGGTGACCAACCCCAAGTTCCTTGAAAATACTTGAAAAAGGTAGCAGGCACTCCTCTCCAGAAAGAAATTGTCATGATAACCTGTTCTGAGATGAGAGTTTGGAGCACACACTTTTTGCTCACTGTACCTTTTACAGATGGGAAATATCCATTTGCATATCAGTCTTTTTCCCACCCACATGGCCAGTCCAGCACCGAAATGCTATGGCAATTCCTCTCTGAACAAGAGTACCAACAGCAACCCCATACACGTTTTTCAGCCATGTTGGGCCTCATCAGTGAGGTGAAGCTGTGCCTCTCTGAACACAGTGAGCAGGGAGTCCACGTCTGGTTGCCCCCAGGTAACTCATGGTGACCAACCCCAAGTTCCTTGCAAATACTTGAAAAAGGTAGCAGGCGCTCCTCTCCAGAAAGAACATGGCATGATAACCTATTCTGAGATGAGAGTTTGCAGCACACGCTCTTTGCTCACTGAAACTTTTACAGATGGGAAATATCCATTTGCATATCAGTCTTTGTCCCGCCCACATGGGCAGTCCAGCACCAAAATGCTATGGCATTCCTCTCTGAACAAGAGTACCAACAGCAACCCCATACACATGTTTCAGCCTTGTTGAGCCTCATCAGTGAGGTGAAGCTGTGCCTCTCTGAGCACATTGAGCAGGGACTCCATGTCTGGTTGCCCCGAGGTAACTCAGGGTGACGAACCCCAAGTTCCTTGCAATTACTTGAAAAAGGTAGCAGCCGCTCCTCTGCAGAAAGAACATGGCATGATAACCTGTTCTGAGATGAGAGTTTGCAGCACACGCTTTTTTCTCACTGTACCTTTTACAGATGGGAAATATCCATTTGCATATCAGTCTTTGTCCCGCCCACATGGGCAGTCCAGCACCGAAATGCTATGGCAATTCCTCTCTGAACAAGAGTACCAACAGCAACCCCATACATGTGTTTCAGCCTTGTTGGGCCTCATCAGTGAGGTGAAGCTGTGCCTCTCTGAGCACAGTGAGTCCACTTCTGATTGCCCCCAGGTAACTCAGGGTGACCAACCCCAAGTTCCTTGCAAATACTTGAAAAAGGTAGCAGGCACTCCTCTCCAGAAAGAACATGGCATGATAACCTGTTCTGAGATGAGAGTTTGCAGCACACGCTTTTTGCTCACTGTACCTTTTACAGATGGAAAACCATTTGCATAGTAGTCTTTGTCCCGCCCACATGGGCAGTCCAGCACCAAAATGCTATGGCAATTCCTCTCTGAACAAGAGTACCAACAGCAACCCCATACACATGTTTCAGCCTTGTTGGACCTCATCAGTGAGGTGCAGCTGTGCCTCTCTGACCACAGTGAGCAGGGAGTCCACGTCTGGTTGCCCCCAGGTAACTCAGGGTGACCAACCCCAAGTTCCCTGCAAATATTTGAAAAAGGTAGCAGGTGCTCCTCTCCAGAAAGAACATGGCATGATATCCTCTTCTGAGATGAGAGTTTGCAGCACACGCTTTTTTCTCACTGTACCTTTTAGAGATGGGAAATATCCATTTGCATATCAGTCTTTGTCCCGCCCACATGGGCAGTCCAGCACCAAAATGCTATGGCAATTCCTCTCTGAACAAGAGTACCAACAGCAACCCCATACAGTGTGTTTCAGCCTTGTTGGGCTTCATCGGTGAGGTGAAGCTGTGCCTCTCTGAGCACAGTGAGCAGGGAGTCCACGTCTGCTTGCCCCCAGGTAACTCAGGGTGACAAACCTAAGTTCCTTGCAAATACTTGAAGAAGGTAGCAGGCGCTCCTCTCCAGAAAGAACATGGCATGATAACCTGTTCTGAGATGAGAGTTTGCAGCACACACTATTTTCTCACTGTACCTTTTACAGATGGGAAATATCCATTTGCATATCAGTCTTTGTCCCGCCCACATGGGCAATCCAGCACCGAAATGCTATGGCAATTCCTCTCTGAACAAGAGTACCAACAGCAACCCCATACACATATTTCAGCCTTGTTGAGCCTCATCAGTGAGGTGAAGCTGTGCCTCTCTGAGCACAGTGAGCAGGAAGTCCATGTCTGGTTGCCCCCAGGTAACTCAGGGTGACCAACCCCAAGTTCCTTGCAAATACTTGAAAAAGGTAGCAGGCACTCCTCTACAGTAAGAAATTGGCATGATAACCTGTTCTGAGATGAGAGTTTGCAGCACACACTTTTTGCTCACTGTACCTTTTACAGATGGGAAAACCATTTGCATAGCAGTCTTTGTCCCGCCCACATGTGCAGTCCAGCACCAAAATGCTATGGCAATTCCTCTCTGAACAAGAGTACCAACAGCAACCCCATACACGTGCTTCAGCCTTATTGGGCCCCATCAGTGGGTGAAGCTGTGCCTCTCTGACCACAGTGAGCAGGGAGTCCACGTCTGGTTGCCCCCAGGTAACTCAGGGTGACCAACCCCAAGTTCCTTGCAAATATTTGAAAAAGGTAGCAGGCACTCCTCTCCAGAAAGAACATGGCATGATATCCTCTTCTGATATGAGAGTTTGCAGCACACACTATTTTCTCACTGTACCTTTTACAGATGGGAAATATCCATTTGCATATCAGTCTTTGTCCAGCCCACATGGGCAGTCCAGCACCGAAATGCTATGGCAATTCCTCTCTGAACAAGAGTACCAACAGCAACCCCATACACATATTTCAGCCTTGTTGGGCCTCATCAGTGAGGTGAAGCTGTGCCTCTCTGAGCACAGTGAGCAGGAAGTCCACGTCTGGTTGCCCCCAGGTAACTCAGGGTGACCAACCCCAAGTTCCTTGCAAATACTTGAAAAAGATAGCAGGCACTCCTCTCCAGAAAGAACATGGCATGATAACCTGTTCTGAGATGAGAGTTTGCAGCACACGCTTTTTGCTCACTGTACCTTTTACAGATGGGAAAACCATTTGCATAGTAGTCTTTGTCCCGCCCACATGGGCAGTCCAGCACCGAAATGCTATGGCAATTCCTCTCTGAACAAGAGTACCAACAGCAACCCCATACACGTGTTTCAGCCTTGTTGGACCTCATCAGTGAGGTGCAGCTGTGCCTCTCTGACCACAGTGAGCAGGGAGTCCGCGTCTGGTTGCCCCCAGGTAACTCAGGGTGACCAACCCCAAGTTCCTTGCAAATATTTGAAAAAGGTAGCAGGTGCTCCTCTCCAGAAAGAACATGGCATGATATCCTCTTCTGAGATGAGAGTTTGCAGCACACGCTTTTTTCTCACTGTACCTTTTAGAGATGGGAAATATCCATTTGCATATCAGTCTTTGTCCCGCCCACATGGGCAGTCCAGCACCAAAATGCTATGGCAATTCATCGCTGAACAAGAGTACCAACAGCAACCCCATACAGTGTGTTTCAGCTTTGTTGGGCTTCATCGGTGAGGTGAAGCTGTGCCTCTCTGAGCACAGTGAGCAGGGAGTCCACGTCTGCTTGCCCCCAGGTAACTCAGGGTGACAAACCTAAGTTCCTTGCAAATACTTGAAGAAGGTAGCAGGCGCTCCTCTCCAGAAAGAACATGGCATGATAACCTGTTCTGAGATGAGAGTTTGCAGCACATGCTTTTTGCTCATTGTACCTTTTACAGATTGGAAAACCATTTGCATATCAGTATTTGTCCCGCCCACATGGGCAGTCCAGCACCGAAATGCTATGGCAATTCCTCTCTGAACAAGAGTACAAACAGCAACCCCATACATGTGTTTCAGCCTTGTTGGGCCTCATCAGTGAGGTGAAGCTGTGCCTCTCTGAGCACAGTGAGTCCACGTCTGATTGCCCCCAGGTAAATCAGGGTGACCAACCCCAAGTTCCTTGCAAATATTTGAAAAAGGTAGCAGGTGCTCCTCTCCTGAAAGAACATGGCATGATAACCTGTTCTGAGATGAGAGTTTGCAGCACACGCTTTTTGCTCACTGTACCTTTTACAGATGGGAAAACCATTTGCATAGTAGTCTTTGTCCCGCCCACATGGGCAGTCCAGCACCGAAATGCTATGGCAATTCCTCTCTGAACAAGAGTACCAACAGCAACCCCATACACGTGTTTCAGCCTTGTTGGGCCTCATCAGTGAGGTGCAGCTGTGCCTCTCTGACCACAGTGAGCAGGGAGTCCACGTCTGGTTGCCCCCAGGTAAATCAGGGTGACCAACCCCAAGTTCCTTGCAAATATTTGAAAAAGGTAGCAGGTGCTCCTCTCCTGAAAGAACATGGCATGATATCTATCCTCTTCTGAGATGAGAGTTTGCAGCACACGCTTTTTTCTCACTGTACCTTTTAGAGATGGGAAATATCCATTTGCATATCAGTCTTTGTCCCGCCCACATGGGCAGTCCAGCACCAAAATGCTATGGCAATTCCTCTCTGAACAAGAATACCAACAGCAACCCCATACAGTGTGTTTCAGCCTTGTTGGGCTTCATCGGTGAGGTGAAGCTGTGCCTCTCTGAGCACAGTGAGCAGGGAGTCCACGTCTGCTTGCCCCCAGGTAACTCAGGGTGACAAACCTAAGTTCCTTGCAAATACTTGAAGAAGGTAGCAGGCGCTCCTCTCCAGAAAGAACATGGCATGATAACCTGTTCTGAGATGAGAGTTTGCAGCACATGCTTTTTGCTCACTATACCTTTTACAGATGGGAAAACCATTTGCATAGCAGTCTTTGTCCCGCCCATATGTGCAGTCCAGCACCAAAATGCTATGGCAATTCCTCTCTGAACAAGAGTACCAACAGCAACCCCATACAGGTGCTTCAGCCTTGTTGGGCCCCATCAGTGGGTGAAGCTGTGCCTCTCTGACCACAGTGAGCAGGGAGTCCACGTCTGGTTGCCCCCAGGTAACACAGGGTGACCGACCCCAAGTTCCTTGCAAATATTTGAAAAAGGTAGCAGGCACTCCTCTCCAGAAAGAACATGGCATGATATCCTATTCTGATATGAGAGTTTGCAGCACACACTATTTTCTCACTGTACCTTTTACAGATGGGAAATATCCATTTGCATATCAGTCTTTGTCCCGCCCACATGGGCAGTCCAGCACCGAAATGCTATGGCAATTCCTCTCTGAACAAGAGTACCAACAGCAACCCCATACACATATTTCAGCCTTGTTGAGCCTCATCAGTGAGGTGAAGCTGACCTCTCTGAGCACAGTGAGCAGGAAGTCCACGTCTGGTTGCCCCCAGGTAACTCAGGGTGACCAACCCCAAGTTCCTTGCAAATACTTGAAAAAGGTAGCAGGCACTCCTCTACAGTAAGAAATTGGCATGATAACCTGTTCTGAGATGAGAGTTTGCAGCACACACTTTTTGCTCACTGTACCTTTTACAGATGGGAAATATCCATTTGCATATCAGTCTTTTTCCCGCCCACATGGCCGGTCCAGCACCGAAATGCTATGGCAATTCCTCTCTGAACAAGAGTACCAACAGCAACCCCATACACGTTTTTCAGCCATTTTGGGCCTCATCAGTGAGGTGAAGCTATGCCTCTCTGAGCACAGTGAGCAGGGAGTCCACGTCTGGTTGCACCCAGGTAACTCAGGGTGACCAACCCCAAGTTCCTTGCAAATACTTGAAAAAGGTAGCAGGCGCTCCTCTCCAGAAAGAACATGGCATGATAACCTGTTCTGAGATGAGAGTTTGCAGCACAAGCTTTTTGCTCACTGTACCTTTTACAGATGGGAAAACCATTTGCATAGGCAGTCCAGCACCGAAATGCTATGGCAATTCCTCTCTGAACAAGAGTACCAAGAGCAACCCCATACATGTGTTTCAGCCTTGTAGGGCCTCATCAGTGAGGTGAAGCTGTGCCTCTCTGAGCGCACAGAGTCCACGTCTGGTTGCCCCCAGGTAACTCAGGGTGACCAACCCCAAGTTCCTTGCAAATACTTGAAAAAGCTAGCAGACGCTCCTCTCCAAAAAGAACATGGCATGATAACCTGTTCTGAGATGAGAGTTTGCAGCACACGCTTTTTGCTCACTGTACATTTTATTGATGGGAAATATCCATTTGCATATCAGTCTTTGTTCCGCCACATGGGCAGTCCAGCACCGAAATGCTATGGCAATTCCTCTCTGAACAAGAGTACCAACAGCAACCCCATACACATGTTTCAGCCTTATTGAGTCTCATCAGTGAGGTGAAGCTCTGCCTCTCTGAGCACAGTGAGCAGGGAGTCCACGTCTGGTTGCCCCCAGGTAACTCAGGGTGACCAACCCCAAGTTCCTTGCAAATACTTGAAAAAGGTAGCAGGCGCTCCTCTCCAGAAAGAACATGGCATGATAACCTGTTCTGAGATGAGAGTTTGCAGCACACGCTTTTTGCTCACTGTACCTTTTACAGATGGGAAATATCCATTTGCATATCATTCTTTGTCCCGCCCACATGGGCAGTCCAGCACCGAAATGCTATGGCAATTCCTCTCTGAACAAGAGCACCAACAGCAACCCCATACATGTGTTTCAGCCTTGTAGGGCCTCATCAGTGAGGTGAAGCTGTGCCTCTCTGAGCACAGTGAGCAGGAAGTCCACGTCTGGTTGCCCCCAGGTAACACAGGGTGACCGACCCCAAGTTCCTTGCAAATATTTGAAAAAGGTAGCAGGCACTCCTCTCCAGAAAGAACATGGCATGATATCCTATTCTGATATGAGAGTTTGCAGCACACACTATTTTCTCACTGTACCTTTTACAGATGGGAAATATCCATTTGCATATCAGTCTTTGTCCCGCCCACATGGGCAGTCCAGCACCGAAATGCTATGGCAATTCCTCTCTGAACAAGAGTACCAACAGCAACCCCATACACATATTTCAGCCTTGTTGAGCCTCATCAGTGAGGTGAAGCTGACCTCTCTGAGCACAGTGAGCAGGAAGTCCACGTCTGGTTGCCCCCAGGTAACTCAGGGTGACCAACCCCAAGTTCCTTGCAAATACTTGAAAAAGGTAGCAGGCACTCCTCTACAGTAAGAAATTGGCATGATAACCTGTTCTGAGATGAGAGTTTGCAGCACACACTTTTTGCTCACTGTACCTTTTACAGATGGGAAATATCCATTTGCATATCAGTCTTTTTCCCGCCCACATGGCCGGTCCAGCACCGAAATGCTATGGCAATTCCTCTCTGAACAAGAGTACCAACAGCAACCCCATACACGTTTTTCAGCCATTTTGGGCCTCATCAGTGAGGTGAAGCTATGCCTCTCTGAGCACAGTGAGCAGGGAGTCCACGTCTGGTTGCACCCAGGTAACTCAGGGTGACCAACCCCAAGTTCCTTGCAAATACTTGAAAAAGGTAGCAGGCGCTCCTCTCCAGAAAGAACATGGCATGATAACCTGTTCTGAGATGAGAGTTTGCAGCACAAGCTTTTTGCTCACTGTACCTTTTACAGATGGGAAAACCATTTGCATAGGCAGTCCAGCACCGAAATGCTATGGCAATTCCTCTCTGAACAAGAGTACCAAGAGCAACCCCATACATGTGTTTCAGCCTTGTAGGGCCTCATCAGTGAGGTGAAGCTGTGCCTCTCTGAGCGCACAGAGTCCACGTCTGGTTGCCCCCAGGTAACTCAGGGTGACCAACCCCAAGTTCCTTGCAAATACTTGAAAAAGCTAGCAGACGCTCCTCTCCAAAAAGAACATGGCATGATAACCTGTTCTGAGATGAGAGTTTGCAGCACACGCTTTTTGCTCACTGTACATTTTATTGATGGGAAATATCCATTTGCATATCAGTCTTTGTTCCGCCACATGGGCAGTCCAGCACCGAAATGCTATGGCAATTCCTCTCTGAACAAGAGTACCAACAGCAACCCCATACACATGTTTCAGCCTTATTGAGTCTCATCAGTGAGGTGAAGCTCTGCCTCTCTGAGCACAGTGAGCAGGGAGTCCACGTCTGGTTGCCCCCAGGTAACTCAGGGTGACCAACCCCAAGTTCCTTGCAAATACTTGAAAAAGGTAGCAGGCGCTCCTCTCCAGAAAGAACATGGCATGATAACCTGTTCTGAGATGAGAGTTTGCAGCACACGCTTTTTGCTCACTGTACCTTTTACAGATGGGAAATATCCATTTGCATATCATTCTTTGTCCCGCCCACATGGGCAGTCCAGCACCGAAATGCTATGGCAATTCCTCTCTGAACAAGAGCACCAACAGCAACCCCATACATGTGTTTCAGCCTTGTAGGGCCTCATCAGTGAGGTGAAGCTGTGCCTCTCTGAGCACAGTGAGCAGGAAGTCCACGTCTGGTTGCCCCCAGGTTAATCAGGGTGACCAACCCCAAGTTCCTTGCAAATACTTGAAAAAGGTAGCAGGCGCTCCTCTCCAAAAAGAACATGGCATGATAACCTGTTCTGAGATGAGAGTTTGCAGCACACGCTTTTTGCTCACTTTACCTTTTACAGATGGGACATATCCAATTGCATATCAGTCTTTGTCCCGCCCACATGGGCAGTCCAGCACCAAAATGCTATGGCAATTCCTCTCTGAACAAGAGTACCAACAGCAACCCCATACACATGTTTCAGCCTTGTTGAGCATCATCAGTGAGGTGAAGCTGTGCCTCTCTGAGCACATTGAGCAGGGATTCCATGTCTGGTTGCCCCCAGGTAACTCAGGGTGACCAACCCCAAGTTCCTTGCAAATACTTGAAAAAGGTAGCAGGCGCTCCTCTCCAGAAAGAACATGGCATGATAACCTGTTCTGAGATGAGAGTTTGCAGCACACGCTTTTTGCTCACTGTACATTTTATTGATGGGAAATATCCATTTGCATATCAGTCTTTGTTCCGCCACATGGGCAGTCCAGCACCGAAATGCTATGGCAATTCCTCTCTGAACAAGAGTACCAACAGCAACCCCATACACATGTTTCAGCCTTATTGAGTCTCATCAGTGAGGTGAAGCTCTGCCTCTCTGAGCACAGTGAGCAGGGAGTCCACGTCTGGTTGCCCCCAGGTAACTCAGGGTGACCAACCCCAAGTTCCTTGCAAATACTTGAAAAAGGTAGCAGGCGCTCCTCTCCAGAAAGAACATGGCATGATAACCTGTTCTGAGATGAGAGTTTGCAGCACACGCTTTTTGCTCACTGTACCTTTTACAGATGGGAAATATCCATTTGCATATCATTCTTTGTCCCGCCCACATGGGCAGTCCAGCACCGAAATGCTATGGCAATTCCTCTCTGAACAAGAGCACCAACAGCAACCCCATACATGTGTTTCAGCCTTGTAGGGCCTCATCAGTGAGGTGAAGCTGTGCCTCTCTGAGCACAGTGAGCAGGAAGTCCACGTCTGGTTGCCCCCAGGTTAATCAGGGTGACCAACCCCAAGTTCCTTGCAAATACTTGAAAAAGGTAGCAGGCGCTCCTCTCCAAAAAGAACATGGCATGATAACCTGTTCTGAGATGAGAGTTTGCAGCACACGCTTTTTGCTCACTTTACCTTTTACAGATGGGACATATCCAATTGCATATCAGTCTTTGTCCCGCCCACATGGGCAGTCCAGCACCAAAATGCTATGGCAATTCCTCTCTGAACAAGAGTACCAACAGCAACCCCATACACATGTTTCAGCCTTGTTGAGCATCATCAGTGAGGTGAAGCTGTGCCTCTCTGAGCACATTGAGCAGGGATTCCATGTCTGGTTGCCCCCAGGTAACTCAGGGTGACCAACCCCAAGTTCCTTGCAAATACTTGAAAAAGGTAGCAGGCGCTCCTCTCCAGAAAGAACATGGCATGATAACCTGTTCTGAGACGAGAGTTTGCAGCACACGCTTTTTGCTCACTGTACCTTTTACAGATGGGAAATCGCCATTTGCATATCAGTCTTTTTCCCGCCCACATGGGCAGTCCAGCACCGAAATGCTATGGCAATTCCTCTCTGAACAAGAGTACCAACAGCAACCCCATACATGTGTTTCAGCATTTTTGGGCCTCATCAGTGAGGTGAAGCTGTACATCTCTGAGCACAGTGAGAAGGGAGTCCACGTCTGGTTGCCCCCAGGTAAATCAGGGTGACCAACCCCAAGTTCCTTGCAAATATTTGAAAAAGGTAGCAGGTGCTCCTCTCCTGAAAGAACATGGCATGATAACCTGTTCTGAGATGAGAGTTTGCAGCACACGCTTTTTGCTCACTGTACCTTTTACAGATGGGAAAACCATTTGCATAGTAGTCTTTGTCCCGCCCACATGGGCAGTCCAGCACCGAAATGCTATGGCAATTCCTCTCTGAACAAGAGTACCAACAGCAACCCCATACACGTGTTTCAGCCTTGTTGGGCCTCATCAGTGAGGTGCAGCTGTGCCTCTCTGACCACAGTGAGCAGGGAGTCCACGTCTGGTTGCCCCCAGGTAAATCAGGGTGACCAACCCCAAGTTCCTTGCAAATATTTGAAAAAGGTAGCAGGTGCTCCTCTCCTGAAAGAACATGGCATGATATCTATCCTCTTCTGAGATGAGAGTTTGCAGCACACGCTTTTTTCTCACTGTACCTTTTAGAGATGGGAAATATCCATTTGCATATCAGTCTTTGTCCCGCCCACATGGGCAGTCCAGCACCAAAATGCTATGGCAATTCCTCTCTGAACAAGAATACCAACAGCAACCCCATACAGTGTGTTTCAGCCTTGTTGGGCTTCATCGGTGAGGTGAAGCTGTGCCTCTCTGAGCACAGTGAGCAGGGAGTCCACGTCTGCTTGCCCCCAGGTAACTCAGGGTGACAAACCTAAGTTCCTTGCAAATACTTGAAGAAGGTAGCAGGCGCTCCTCTCCAGAAAGAACATGGCATGATAACCTGTTCTGAGATGAGAGTTTGCAGCACATGCTTTTTGCTCACTATACCTTTTACAGATGGGAAAACCATTTGCATAGCAGTCTTTGTCCCGCCCATATGTGCAGTCCAGCACCAAAATGCTATGGCAATTCCTCTCTGAACAAGAGTACCAACAGCAACCCCATACAGGTGCTTCAGCCTTGTTGGGCCCCATCAGTGGGTGAAGCTGTGCCTCTCTGACCACAGTGAGCAGGGAGTCCACGTCTGGTTGCCCCCAGGTAACTCAGGGTGACCGACCCCAAGTTCCTTGCAAATATTTGAAAAAGGTAGCAGGCACTCCTCTCCAGAAAGAACATGGCATGATATCCTATTCTGATATGAGAGTTTGCAGCACACACTATTTTCTCACTGTACCTTTTACAGATGGGAAATATCCATTTGCATATCAGTCTTTGTCCCGCCCACATGGGCAGTCCAGCACCGAAATGCTATGGCAATTCCTCTCTGAACAAGAGTACCAACAGCAACCCCATACACATATTTCAGCCTTGTTGAGCCTCATCAGTGAGGTGAAGCTGTGCCTCTCTGAGCACAGTGAGCAGGAAGTCCACGTCTGGTTGCCCCCAGGTAACTCAGGGTGACCAACCCCAAGTTCCTTGCAAATACTTGAAAAAGGTAGCAGGCACTCCTCTACAGTAAGAAATTGGCATGATAACCTGTTCTGAGATGAGAGTTTGCAGCACACACTTTTTGCTCACTGTACCTTTTACAGATGGGAAATATCCATTTGCATATCAGTCTTTTTCCCGCCCACATGGCCGGTCCAGCACCGAAATGCTATGGCAATTCCTCTCTGAACAAGAGTACCAACAGCAACCCCATACACGTTTTTCAGCCATTTTGGGCCTCATCAGTGAGGTGAAGCTATGCCTCTCTGAGCACAGTGAGCAGGGAGTCCACGTCTGGTTGCACCCAGGTAACTCAGGGTGACCAACCCCAAGTTCCTTGCAAATACTTGAAAAAGGTAGCAGGCGCTCCTCTCCAGAAAGAACATGGCATGATAACCTGTTCTGAGATGAGAGTTTGCAGCACAAGCTTTTTGCTCACTGTACCTTTTACAGATGGGAAAACCATTTGCATAGGCAGTCCAGCACCGAAATGCTATGGCAATTCCTCTCTGAACAAGAGTACCAAGAGCAACCCCATACATGTGTTTCAGCCTTGTAGGGCCTCATCAGTGAGGTGAAGCTGTGCCTCTCTGAGCGCACAGAGTCCACGTCTGGTTGCCCCCAGGTAACTCAGGGTGACCAACCCCAAGTTCCTTGCAAATACTTGAAAAAGCTAGCAGACGCTCCTCTCCAAAAAGAACATGGCATGATAACCTGTTCTGAGATGAGAGTTTGCAGCACACGCTTTTTGCTCACTGTACATTTTATTGATGGGAAATATCCATTTGCATATCAGTCTTTGTTCCGCCACATGGGCAGTCCAGCACCGAAATGCTATGGCAATTCCTCTCTGAACAAGAGTACCAACAGCAACCCCATACACATGTTTCAGCCTTATTGAGTCTCATCAGTGAGGTGAAGCTCTGCCTCTCTGAGCACAGTGAGCAGGGAGTCCACGTCTGGTTGCCCCCAGGTAACTCAGGGTGACCAACCCCAAGTTCCTTGCAAATACTTGAAAAAGGTAGCAGGCGCTCCTCTCCAGAAAGAACATGGCATGATAACCTGTTCTGAGATGAGAGTTTGCAGCACACGCTTTTTGCTCACTGTACCTTTTACAGATGGGAAATATCCATTTGCATATCATTCTTTGTCCCGCCCACATGGGCAGTCCAGCACCGAAATGCTATGGCAATTCCTCTCTGAACAAGAGCACCAACAGCAACCCCATACATGTGTTTCAGCCTTGTAGGGCCTCATCAGTGAGGTGAAGCTGTGCCTCTCTGAGCACAGTGAGCAGGAAGTCCACGTCTGGTTGCCCCCAGGTTAATCAGGGTGACCAACCCCAAGTTCCTTGCAAATACTTGAAAAAGGTAGCAGGCGCTCCTCTCCAAAAAGAACATGGCATGATAACCTGTTCTGAGATGAGAGTTTGCAGCACACGCTTTTTGCTCACTTTACCTTTTACAGATGGGACATATCCAATTGCATATCAGTCTTTGTCCCGCCCACATGGGCAGTCCAGCACCAAAATGCTATGGCAATTCCTCTCTGAACAAGAGTACCAACAGCAACCCCATACACATGTTTCAGCCTTGTTGAGCATCATCAGTGAGGTGAAGCTGTGCCTCTCTGAGCACATTGAGCAGGGATTCCATGTCTGGTTGCCCCCAGGTAACTCAGGGTGACCAACCCCAAGTTCCTTGCAAATACTTGAAAAAGGTAGCAGGCGCTCCTCTCCAGAAAGAACATGGCATGATAACCTGTTCTGAGATGAGAGTTTGCAGCACACGCTTTTTGCTCACTGTACATTTTATTGATGGGAAATATCCATTTGCATATCAGTCTTTGTTCCGCCACATGGGCAGTCCAGCACCGAAATGCTATGGCAATTCCTCTCTGAACAAGAGTACCAACAGCAACCCCATACACATGTTTCAGCCTTATTGAGTCTCATCAGTGAGGTGAAGCTCTGCCTCTCTGAGCACAGTGAGCAGGGAGTCCACGTCTGGTTGCCCCCAGGTAACTCAGGGTGACCAACCCCAAGTTCCTTGCAAATACTTGAAAAAGGTAGCAGGCGCTCCTCTCCAGAAAGAACATGGCATGATAACCTGTTCTGAGATGAGAGTTTGCAGCACACGCTTTTTGCTCACTGTACCTTTTACAGATGGGAAATATCCATTTGCATATCATTCTTTGTCCCGCCCACATGGGCAGTCCAGCACCGAAATGCTATGGCAATTCCTCTCTGAACAAGAGCACCAACAGCAACCCCATACATGTGTTTCAGCCTTGTAGGGCCTCATCAGTGAGGTGAAGCTGTGCCTCTCTGAGCACAGTGAGCAGGAAGTCCACGTCTGGTTGCCCCCAGGTTAATCAGGGTGACCAACCCCAAGTTCCTTGCAAATACTTGAAAAAGGTAGCAGGCGCTCCTCTCCAAAAAGAACATGGCATGATAACCTGTTCTGAGATGAGAGTTTGCAGCACACGCTTTTTGCTCACTTTACCTTTTACAGATGGGACATATCCAATTGCATATCAGTCTTTGTCCCGCCCACATGGGCAGTCCAGCACCAAAATGCTATGGCAATTCCTCTCTGAACAAGAGTACCAACAGCAACCCCATACACATGTTTCAGCCTTGTTGAGCATCATCAGTGAGGTGAAGCTGTGCCTCTCTGAGCACATTGAGCAGGGATTCCATGTCTGGTTGCCCCCAGGTAACTCAGGGTGACCAACCCCAAGTTCCTTGCAAATACTTGAAAAAGGTAGCAGGCACTCCTCTCCAGAAAGAAATTGTCATGATAACCTGTTCTGAGATGAGAGTTTGGAGCACACACTTTTTGCTCACTGTACCTTTTACAGATGGGAAATATCCATTTGCATATCAGTCTTTTTCCCACCCACATGGCCAGTCCAGCACCGAAATGCTATGGCAATTCCTCTCTGAACAAGAGTACCAACAGCAACCCCATACATGTTTTTCAGCCATGTTTGGCCTCATCAGTGAGGTGAAGCTGTGCCTCTCTGAACACAGTGAGCAGGGAGTCCACGTCTGGTTGCCCCCAGGTAACTCAGGGTGACCAACCCTAAGTTCCTTGCAAATACTTGAAAAAGGTAGCAGGCGCTCCTCTCCAGAAAGAACATGGCATGATAACCTGTTCTGAGATGAGAGTTTGCAGCACACACTTTTTGCTCACTGTACCTTTTACAGATGGGAAATATCCATTTGCATATTATTCCTTGTCCCGCCCACATGGGCAGTCCAGCACCCAAATGCTATGCAATTCCTCTCTGAACAAGAGTACCAACAGCAACCCCATACATGTGTTTCAGCCTTGTAGGGCCTCATCAGTGAGGTGAAGCTGTCCCACTCTCAGCACAGTGAGCAGGGAATCCACGTCTGGTTGCCCCCAGGTTACTCTGGGTGACCAACCCCAAGTTCCTTGCAAATACTTGAAAAAGGTAGCAGGCGCTCCTCTCCAGAAAGAACATGGCATGATAACCTATTCTGAGATGAGAGTTTGCAGCACACGCTCTTTGCTCACTGAAACTTTTACAGATGGGAAATATCCATTTGCATATCAGTCTTTGTCCCGCCCACATGGGCAGTCCAGCACCAAAATGCTATGGCATTCCTCTCTGAACAAGAGTACCAACAGCAACCCCATACACATGTTTCAGCCTTGTTGAGCCTCATCAGTGAGGTGAAGCTGTGCCTCTCTGAGCACATTGAGCAGGGACTCCATGTCTGGTTGCCCCGAGGTAACTCAGGGTGACCAACCCCAAGTTCCTTGCAAATACTTGAAAAAGGTAGCAGCCGCTCCTCTGCAGAAAGAACATGGCATGATAACCTGTTCTGAGATGAGAGTTTGCAGCACACGCTTTTTTCTCACTGTACCTTTTACAGATGGGAAATATCCATTTGCATATCAGTCTTTGTCCCGCCCACATGGGCAGTCCAGCACCGAAATGCTATGGCAATTCCTCTCTGAACAAGAGTACCAACAGCAACCCCATACATGTGTTTCAGCCTTGTTGGGCCTCATCAGTGAGGTGAAGCTGTGCCTCTCTGAGCACAGTGAGTCCACCTCTGATTGCCCCCAGGTAACTCAGGGTGACCAACCCCAAGTTCCTTGCAAATACTTGAAAAAGGTAGCAGCCGCTCCTCTGCAGAAAGAACATGGCATGATAACCTGTTCTGAGATGAGAGTTTGCAGCACACGCTTTTTGCTCACTGTACCTTTTACAGATGGAAAACCATTTGCATAGTAGTCTTTGTCCCGCCCACATGGGCAGTCCAGCACCAAAATGCTATGGCAATTCCTCTCTGAACAAGAGTACCAACAGCAACCCCATACACGTGTTTCAGCCTTGTTGGACCTCATCAGTGAGGTGCAGCTGTGCCTCTCTGACCACAGTGAGCAGGGAGTCCATGTCTGGTTGCCCCCAGGTAACTCAGGGTGACCAACCCCAAGTTCCTTGCAAATATTTGAAAAAGGTAGCAGGTGCTCCTCTCCAGAAAGAACATGGCATGATATCCTCTTCTGAGATGAGAGTTTGCAGCACACGCTTTTTTCTCACTGTACCTTTTAGAGATGGGAAATATCCATTTGCATATCAGTCTTTGTCACGCCCACATGGGCAGTCCAGCACCAAAATGCTATGGCAATACCTCTCTGAACAAGAGTACCAACAGCAACCCCATACAGTGTGTTTCAGCCTTGTTGGGCTTCATCGGTGAGGTGAAGCTGTGCCTCTCTGAGCACAGTGAGCAGGGAGTCCACGTCTGCTTGCCCCCAGGTAACTCAGGGTGACAAACCTAAGTTCCTTGCAAATACTTGAAGAAGGTAGCAGGCGCTCCTCTCCAGAAAGAACATGGCATGATAACCTGTTCTGAGATGAGAGTTTGCAGCACATGCTTTTTGCTCACTGTACCTTTTACAGATGGGAAAACCATTTGCATATCAGTCTTTGTCCCGCCCACATGGGCAGTCCAGCACCGAAATGCTATGGCAATTCCTCTCTGAACAAGAGTACCAACAGCAACCCAATACATGTGTTTCAGCCTTGTTGGGCCTCATCAGTGAGGTGAAGCTGTGCCTCTCTGAGCACAGTGAGTCCACGTCTGATTGCCCCCAGGTAGCTCAGGGTGACCAACCCCAGGTTCCTTGCAAATACTTGAAAAAGGTAGCAGGCACTCCTCTCCAGAAAAAACATGGCATGATAACCTGTTCTGAGATGAGAGTTTGCAGCACACGCTTTTTGCTCACTGTACCTTTTACAGATGGGAAAAGCATTTGCATAGTAGTCTTTGTCCCGCCCACATGGGCAGTCCAGCACCCAAATGCTATGGCAATTCCTCTCTGAACAAGAGTACCAACAGCAACCCCATACATGTGTTTCAGCATTGTTGGGCCTCATCAGTGATGTGAAGCTGTACATCTCTGAGCACAGTGAGAAGGGAGTCCACGTCTGGTTGCCCCCAGGTAACTCAGGGTGATCAACCCCAAGTTCCTTGAAAATACTTGAAAAAGGTAGCAGGCACTCCTCTCCAGAAAGAAATTGTCATGATAACCTGTTCTGAGATGAGAGTTTGGAGCACACACTTTTTGCTCACTGTACCTTTTACAGATGGGAAATATCCATTTGCATATCAGTCTTTTTCCCACCCACATGGCCAGTCCAGCACCGAAATGCTATGGCAATTCCTCTCTGAACAAGAGTACCAACAGCAACCCCATACACGTTTTTCAGCCATGTTGGGCCTCATCAGTGAGGTGAAGCTGTGCCTCTCTGAACACAGTGAGCAGGGAGTCCACGTCTGGTTGCCCCCAGGTAACTCATGGTGACCAACCCTAAGTTCCTTGCAAATACTTGAAAAAGGTAGCAGGCGCTCCTCTCCAGAAAGAACATGGCATGATAACCTTTTCTGAGATGAGAGTTTGCAGCACACGCTTTTTGCTCACTGTACCTTTTACAGATGGGAAATATCCATTTGCATATCATTCCTTGTCCCGCCCACATGGGCAGTCCAGCACCCAAATGCTATGGCAATTCCTCTCTGAACAAGAGTACCAACAGCAACCCCATACATGTGTTTCAGCCTTGTAGGGCCTCATCAGTGAGGTGAAGCTGTCCCACTCTCAGCACAGTGAGCAGGGAATCCACGTCTGGTTGCCCCCAGGTTACTCTGGGTGACCAACCCCAAGTTCCTTGCAAATACTTGAAAAAGGTAGCAGGCGCTCCTCTCCAGAAAGAACATGGCATGATAACCTATTCTGAGATGAGAGTTTGCAGCACACGCTCTTTGCTCACTGAAACTTTTACAGATGGGAAATATCCATTTGCATATCAGTCTTTGTCCCGCCCACATGGGCAGTCCAGCACCAAAATGCTATGGCATTCCTCTCTGAACAAGAGTACCAACAGCAACCCCATACACATGTTTCAGCCTTGTTGGGCCTCATCAGTGAGGTGAAGCTGTGCCTCTCTGAGCACAGTGAGTCCACGTCTGATTGCCCCCAGGTAACTCAGGGTGACCAACCCCAAGTTCCTTGCAAATACTTGAAAAAGGTAGCAGGCACTCCTCTCCAGAAAGAACATGGCATGATAACCTGTTCTGAGATGAGAGTTTGCAGCACACGCTTTTTGCTCACTGTACCTTTTACAGATGGAAAACCATTTGCATAGTAGTCTTTGTCCCGCCCACATGGGCAGTCCAGCACTAAAATGCTATGGCAATTCCTCTCTGAACAAGAGTACCAACAGCAACCCCATACACGTGTTTCAGCCTTGTTGGACCTCATCAGTGAGGTGCAGCTGTGCCTCTCTGACCACAGTGAGCAGGGAGTCCACGTCTGGTTGCCCCCAGGTAACTCAGGGTGACCAACCCCAAGTTCCCTGCAAATATTTGAAAAAGGTAGCAGGTGCTCCTCTCCAGAAAGAACATGGCATGATAACCTGTTCTGAGATGAGAGTTTGCAGCACACGCTTTTTTCTCACTGTACCTTTTAGAGATGGGAAATATCCATTTGCATATCAGTCTTTGTCCCGCCCACATGGGCAGTCCAGCACCAAAATGCTATGGCAATTCCTCTCTGAACAAGAGTACCAACAGCAACCCCATACAGTGTGTTTCAGACTTGTTGGGCTTCATCGGTGAGGTGAAGCTGTGCCTCTCTGAGCACAGTGAGCAGGGAGTCCACGTCTGCTTGCCCCCAGGTAACTCAGGGTGACAAACCTAAGTTCCTTGCAAATACTTGAAGAAGGTAGCAGGCACTCCTCTCCAGAAAGAACATGGCATGATAACCTGTTCTGAGATGAGAGTTTGCAGCACATGCTTTTTGCTCACTGTACCTTTTACAGATGGGAAAACCATTTGCATAGCAGTCTTTGTCCCGCCCACATGTGCAGTCCAGCACCAAAATGCTATGGCAATTCCTCTCTGAACAAGAGTACCAACAGCAACCCCATACACGTGCTTCAGCCTTGTTGGGCCCCATCAGTGGGTGAAGCTGTGCCTCTCTGACCACAGTGAGCAGGGAGTCCACGTCTGGTTGCCCCCAGGTAACTCAGGGTGACCAACCCCAAGTTCCTTGCAAATATTTGAAAAAGGTAGCAGGCACTCCTCTCCAGAAAGAACATGGCATGATATCCTCTTCTGATATGAGAGTTTGCAGCACACACTATTTTCTCACTGTACCTTTTACAGATGGGAAATATCCATTTGCATATCAGTCTTTGTCCAGCCCACATGGGCAGTCCAGCACCGAAATGCTATGGCAATTCCTCTCTGAACAAGAGTACCAACAGCAACCCCATACACATATTTCAGCCTTGTTGGGCCTCATCAGTGAGGTGAAGCTGTGCCTCTCTGAGCACAGTGAGTCCACGTCTGATTGCCCCCAGGTAACTCAGGGTGACCAACCCCATGTTCCTTGCAAATACTTGAAAAAGGTAGCAGGCACTCCTCTCCAGAAAGAACATGGCATGATAACCTGTTCTGAGATGAGAGTTTGCAGCACACGCTTTTTGCTCACTGTACCTTTTACAGATGGGAAAACCATTTGCATAGTAGTCTTTGTCCCGCCCACATGGGCAGTCCAGCACCGAAATGCTATGGCAATTCCTCTCTGAACAAGAGTACCAACAGCAACCCCATACACATGTTTCAGCCTTGTTGGGCCTCATCAGTGAGGTGAAGCTGTGCCTCTCTGAGCACAGTGAGTCCACGTCTGATTGCCCCCAGGTAACTCAGGGTGACCAACCCCAAGTTCCTTGCAAATACTTGAAAAAGGTAGCAGGCACTCCTCTCCAGAAAGAACATGGCATGATAACCTGTTCTGAGATGAGAGTTTGCAGCACACGCTTTTTGCTCACTGTACCTTTTACAGATGGAAAACCATTTGCATAGTAGTCTTTGTCCCGCCCACATGGGCAGTCCAGCACTAAAATGCTATGGCAATTCCTCTCTGAACAAGAGTACCAACAGCAACCCCATACACGTGTTTCAGCCTTGTTGGACCTCATCAGTGAGGTGCAGCTGTGCCTCTCTGACCACAGTGAGCAGGGAGTCCACGTCTGGTTGCCCCCAGGTAACTCAGGGTGACCAACCCCAAGTTACCTGCAAATATTTGAAAAAGGTAGCAGGTGCTCCTCTCCAGAAAGAACATGGCATGATAACCTGTTCTGAGATGAGAGTTTGCAGCACACGCTTTTTTCTCACTGTACCTTTTAGAGATGGGAAATATCCATTTGCATATCAGTCTTTGTCCCGCCCACATGGGCAGTCCAGCACCAAAATGCTATGGCAATTCCTCTCTGAACAAGAGTACCAACAGCAACCCCATACAGTGTGTTTCAGACTTGTTGGGCTTCATCGGTGAGGTGAAGCTGTGCCTCTCTGAGCACAGTGAGCAGGGAGTCCACGTCTGCTTGCCCCCAGGTAACTCAGGGTGACAAACCTAAGTTCCTTGCAAATACTTGAAGAAGGTAGCAGGCACTCCTCTCCAGAAAGAACATGGCATGATAACCTGTTCTGAGATGAGAGTTTGCAGCACATGCTTTTTGCTCACTGTACCTTTTACAGATGGGAAACCCATTTGCATAGCAGTCTTTGTCCCGCCCACATGTGCAGTCCAGCACCAAAATGCTATGGCAATTCCTCTCTGAACAAGAGTACCAACAGCAACCCCATACACGTGCTTCAGCCTTGTTGGGCCCCATCAGTGGGTGAAGCTGTGCCTCTCTGACCACAGTGAGCAGGGAGTCCACGTCTGGTTGCCCCCAGGTAACTCAGGGTGACCAACCCCAAGTTCCTTGCAAATATTTGAAAAAGGTAGCAGGCACTCCTCTCCAGAAAGAACATGGCATGATATCCTCTTCTGATATGAGAGTTTGCAGCACACACTATTTTCTCACTGTACCTTTTACAGATGGGAAATATCCATTTGCATATCAGTCTTTGTCCAGCCCACATGGGCAGTCCAGCACCGAAATGCTATGGCAATTCCTCTCTGAACAAGAGTACCAACAGCAACCCCATACACATATTTCAGCCTTGTTGGGCCTCATCAGTGAGGTGAAGCTGTGCCTCTCTGAGCACAGTGAGTCCACGTCTGATTGCCCCCAGGTAACTCAGGGTGACCAACCCCATGTTCCTTGCAAATACTTGAAAAAGGTAGCAGGCACTCCTCTCCAGAAAGAACATGGCATGATAACCTGTTCTGAGATGAGAGTTTGCAGCACACGCTTTTTGCTCACTGTACCTTTTACAGATGGGAAAACCATTTGCATAGTAGTCTTTGTCCCGCCCACATGGGCAGTCCAGCACCGAAATGCTATGGCAATTCCTCTCTGAACAAGAGTACCAACAGCAACCCCATACACGTGTTTCAGCCTTGTTGGACCTCATCAGTGAGGTGCAGCTGTGCCTCTCTGACCACAGTGAGCAGGGAGTCCGCGTCTGGTTGCCCCCAGGTAACTCAGGGTGACCAACCCCAAGTTCCTTGCAAATATTTGAAAAAGGTAGCAAGTGCTCCTCTCCAGAAAGAACATGGCATGATATCCTCTTCTGAGATGAGAGTTTGCAGCACATGCTTTTTTCTCACTGTACCTTTTAGAGATGGGAAATATCCATTTGCATATCAGTCTTTGTCCCGCCCACATGGGCAGTCCAGCACCAAAATGCTATGGCAATTCATCTCTGAACAAGAGTACCAACAGCAACCCCATACAGTGTGTTTCAGCTTTGTTGGGCTTCATCGGTGAGGTGAAGCTGTGCCTCTCTGAGCACAGTGAGCAGGGAGTCCACGTCTGCTTGCCCCCAGGTAACTCAGGGTGACAAACCTAAGTTCCTTGCAAATACTTGAAGAAGGTAGCAGGCGCTCCTCTCCAGAAAGAACATGGCATGATAACCTGTTCTGAGATGAGAGTTTGCAGCACATGCTTTTTGCTCATTGTACCTTTTACAGATTGGAAAACCATTTGCATATCAGTCTTTGTCCCGCCCACATGGGCAGTCCAGCACCGAAATGCTATGGCAATTCCTCTCTGAACAAGAGTACAAACAGCAACCCCATACATGTGTTTCAGCCTTGTTGGGCCTCATCAGTGAGGTGAAGCTGTGCCTCTCTGAGCACAGTGAGTCCACGTCTGATTGCCCCCAGGTAAATCAGGGTGACCAACCCCAAGTTCCTTGCAAATATTTGAAAAAGGTAGCAGGTGCTCCTCTCCTGAAAGAAATGGCATGATAACCTGTTCTGAGATGAGAGTTTGCAGCACACGCTTTTTGCTCACTGTACCTTTTACAGATGGGAAAACCATTTGCATAGTAGTCTTTGTCCCGCCCACATGGGCAGTCCAGCACCGAAATGCTATGGCAATTCCTCTCTGAACAAGAGTACCAACAGCAACCCCATACACGTGTTTCAGCCTTGTTGGGCCTCATCAGTGAGGTGCAGCTGTGCCTCTCTGACCACAGTGAGCAGGGAGTCCACGTCTGGTTGCCCCCAGGTAAATCAGGGTGACCAACCCCAAGTTCCTTGCAAATATTTGAAAAAGGTAGCAGGTGCTCCTCTCCTGAAAGAACATGGCATGATATCTATCCTCTTCTGAGATGAGAGTTTGCAGCACACGCTTTTTTCTCACTGTACCTTTTAGAGATGGGAAATATCCATTTGCATATCAGTCTTTGTCCCGCCCACATGGGCAGTCCAGCACCAAAATGCTATGGCAATTCCTCTCTGAACAAGAATACCAACAGCAACCCCATACAGTGTGTTTCAGCCTTGTTGGGCTTCATCGGTGAGGTGAAGCTGTGCCTCTCTGAGCACAGTGAGCAGGGAGTCCACGTCTGCTTGCCCCCAGGTAACTCAGGGTGACAAACCTAAGTTCCTTGCAAATACTTGAAGAAGGTAGCAGGCGCTCCTCTCCAGAAAGAACATGGCATGATAACCTGTTCTGAGATGAGAGTTTGCAGCACATGCTTTTTGCTCACTATACCTTTTACAGATGGGAAAACCATTTGCATAGCAGTCTTTGTCCCGCCCATATGTGCAGTCCAGCACCAAAATGCTATGGCAATTCCTCTCTGAACAAGAGTACCAACAGCAACCCCATATAGGTGCTTCAGCCTTGTTGGGCCCCATCAGTGGGTGAAGCTGTGCCTCTCTGACCACAGTGAGCAGGGAGTCCACGTCTGGTTGCCCCCAGGTAACTCAGGGTGACCGAACCCAAGTTCCTTGCAAATATTTGAAAAAGGTAGCAGGCACTCCTCTCCAGAAAGAACATGGCATGATATCCTATTCTGATATGAGAGTTTGCAGCACACACTATTTTCTCACTGTACCTTTTACAGATGGGAAATATCCATTTGCATATCAGTCTTTGTCCCGCCCACATGGGCAGTCCAGCACCGAAATGCTATGGCAATTCCTCTCTGAACAAGAGTACCAACAGCAACCCCATACACATATTTCAGCCTTGTTGAGCCTCATCAGTGAGGTGAAGCTGTGCCTCTCTGAGCACAGTGAGCAGGAAGTCCACGTCTGGTTGCCCCCAGGTAACTCAGGGTGACCAACCCCAAGTTCCTTGCAAATATTTGAAAAAGGTAGCAGGTGCTCCTCTCCTGAAAGAAATGGCATGATAACCTGTTCTGAGATGAGAGTTTGCAGCACACGCTTTTTGCTCACTGTACCTTTTACAGATGGGAAAACCATTTGCATAGTAGTCTTTGTCCCGCCCACATGGGCAGTCCAGCACCGAAATGCTATGGCAATTCCTCTCTGAACAAGAGTACCAACAGCAACCCCATACACGTGTTTCAGCCTTGTTGGGCCTCATCAGTGAGGTGCAGCTGTGCCTCTCTGACCACAGTGAGCAGGGAGTCCACGTCTGGTTGCCCCCAGGTAAATCAGGGTGACCAACCCCAAGTTCCTTGCAAATATTTGAAAAAGGTAGCAGGTGCTCCTCTCCTGAAAGAACATGGCATGATATCTATCCTCTTCTGAGATGAGAGTTTGCAGCACACGCTTTTTTCTCACTGTACCTTTTAGAGATGGGAAATATCCATTTGCATATCAGTCTTTGTCCCGCCCACATGGGCAGTCCAGCACCAAAATGCTATGGCAATTCCTCTCTGAACAAGAATACCAACAGCAACCCCATACAGTGTGTTTCAGCCTTGTTGGGCTTCATCGGTGAGGTGAAGCTGTGCCTCTCTGAGCACAGTGAGCAGGGAGTCCACGTCTGCTTGCCCCCAGGTAACTCAGGGTGACAAACCTAAGTTCCTTGCAAATACTTGAAGAAGGTAGCAGGCGCTCCTCTCCAGAAAGAACATGGCATGATAACCTGTTCTGAGATGAGAGTTTGCAGCACATGCTTTTTGCTCACTATACCTTTTACATATGGGAAAACCATTTGCATAGCAGTCTTTGTCCCGCCCATATGTGCAGTCCAGCACCAAAATGCTATGGCAATTCCTCTCTGAACAAGAGTACCAACAGCAACCCCATATAGGTGCTTCAGCCTTGTTGGGCCCCATCAGTGGGTGAAGCTGTGCCTCTCTGACCACAGTGAGCAGGGAGTCCACGTCTGGTTGCCCCCAGGTAACTCAGGGTGACCGAACCCAAGTTCCTTGCAAATATTTGAAAAAGGTAGCAGGCACTCCTCTCCAGAAAGAACATGGCATGATATCCTATTCTGATATGAGAGTTTGCAGCACACACTATTTTCTCACTGTACCTTTTACAGATGGGAAATATCCATTTGCATATCAGTCTTTGTCCCGCCCACATGGGCAGTCCAGCACCGAAATGCTATGGCAATTCCTCTCTGAACAAGAGTACCAACAGCAACCCCATACACATATTTCAGCCTTGTTGAGCCTCATCAGTGAGGTGAAGCTGTGCCTCTCTGAGCACAGTGAGCAGGAAGTCCACGTCTGGTTGCCCCCAGGTAACTCAGGGTGACCAACCCCAAGTTCCTTGCAAATACTTGAAAAAGGTAGCAGGCACTCCTCTACAGAAAGAAATTGGCATGATAACCTGTTCTGAGATGAGAGTTTGCAGCACACACTTTTTGCTCACTGTACCTTTTACAGATGGGAAATATCCATTTGCATATCAGTCTTTTTCCCGCCCACATGGCCGGTCCAGCACCGAAATGCTATGGCAATTCCTCTCTGAACAAGAGTACCAACAGCAACCCCATACACGTTTTTCAGCCATTTTGGGCCTCATCAGTGAGCTGAAGCTATGCCTCTCTGAGCACAGTGAGCAGGGAGTCCACGTCTGGTTGCACCCAGGTAACTCAGGGTGACCAACCCCAAGTTCCTTGCAAATACTTGAAAAAGGTAGCAGGCGCTCCTCTCCAGAAAGAACATGGCATGATAACCTGTTCTGAGATGAGAGTTTGCAGCACACGCTTTTTGCTCACTGTACCTTTTACAGATGGGAAAACCATTTGCATAGGCAGTCCAGCACCGAAATGCTATGGCAATTCCTCTCTGAACAAAAGTACCAAGAGCAACCCCATACATGTGTTTCAGCCTTGTAGGGCCTCATCAGTGAGGTGAAGCTGTGCCTCTCTGAGCGCAGAGAGTCCACGTCTGGTTGCCCCCAGGTAACTCAGGGTGACCAACCCCAAGTTCCTTGCAAATACTTGAAAAAGCTAGCAGGCGCTCCTCTCCAAAAAGAACATGGCATGATAACCTGTTCTGAGATGAGAGTTTGCAGCACATGCTTTTTGCTCACTGTACATTTTACTGATGGGAAATATCCATTTGCATATCAGTCTTTGTTCCGCCACATGGGCAGTCCAGCACCGAAATGCTATGGCAATTCTTCTCTGAACAAGAGTACCAACAGCAACCCCATACACATGTTTCAGCCTTATTGAGTCTCATCAGTGAGGTGAAGCTGTGCCTCTCTGAGCACAGTGAGCAGGGAGTCCACGTCTGGTTGCCCCCAGGTTATTCAGGGTAACCAACCCCAAGTTCCTTGCAAATACTTGAAAAAGGTAGCAGGTGCTCCTCTCCAGAAAGAAGATGGCATGATAACCTGTTCTGAGATGAGAGTTTGCAGCACACGCTTTTTGGTCACTGTACCTTTTACAGATCGGAAATATCCATTTGCATATCAGTGTTTGTCCCGCCCACATGGGCAGTCCAGCACCGAAATGCTATGGCAATTCCTCTCTGAACAAGAGTACCAACAGCAACCCCATACATGTGTTTCAGCCTTGTTGGGCCTCATCAGTGAGGAGAAGTTTTTCCTCTCTGAGCACAGTGAAAAGGGAGTCCACGTCTGGTTGCTCCCAGGTAACTCAGGGTGACCAACACCAAGTTCCTTGCAAATACTTGAAAAAGGTAGCAGGCGCTCCTCTCCAGAAAGAACATGGCATGATAACCTGTTCTGAGATGAGAGTTTGCAGCACACGCTTTTTGCTCACTGTACCTTTTACAGATGGGAAATATCCATTTGCATATCAGTCTTTTTCCCGCCCACATGGGCAGTCCAGCACCAAAAAGCTATGGCAATTCCTCTCTGAACAAGAGTACCAACAGCAACCCCATACATTTGTTTCAGTCTTGTTGGGCCTCATCAGTGAGGTGAAGCTCTGTATCTCTGAGCACAGTGAGCAGGGAGTCCACGTCTGGTTGCCCCCAGATAACTCAGGGTGACCAACCCCAGGTTCCTTGCAAATACTTGAAAAAGGTAGCAGGCACTCCTCTCCAGAAAGAAATTGGCATGATAACCTGTTCTGAGATGAGAGTTTGCAGAACACACTTTTTGCTCACTGTACCTTTTACAGATGAGAAATATTAATTTGCATATCAGTCTTTTTCCCGCCCACATGGCCAGTCCAGCACCGAAATGCTATGGCAATTCCTCTCTGACAAAGAGTACCAACAGCAACCCCATACACGTTTTTCAGCCATGTTGGGCCTCATCAGTGAGGTGAAGCTGTGCCTCTCTGAGCACAGTGAAAAGGGAGTCCACGTCTGGTTGCCCCCAGGTTACTCAGGGTGACCAACCCCAAGTTCCTTGCAAATACTTGAAAAAGGTAGCAGGCGCTCCTCTCCAAAAAAACATGGCATGATAACCTGTTCTGAGATGAGAGTTTGCAGCACACACTTTTTTCTCACTGTACATTTCACAGGTGGGAAATATCCATTTGCATATCAGTCTTTGTCCCGCCACATGGGCAGTCCAGCACCGAAATGCTATGGTAATTCCTCTCTGAACAATAGTACCAAGGGCAACCCCATACACATGTTTCAGCCTTGTTGAGCCTCATCAGTGAGGTGAAGCTGTGCCTATTTGAGCACAGTGAGCAGGGAGTCCACGTCTGGTTGCCCCCAGGTTACGCAGGGTGACCAACCCCAAGTTCCTTGCAAATACTTGAAAAAGGTAGCAGGCGCTCCTCTCCAGAAAGAACATGGCATGATAACCTGTTCCGAGATGATAGTTTGTAGCACACGCTTTTTGCTCACTGTACCTTTTACAGATGGCAAATATCCATTTGCATATCATTCTTGTCCCGCCCACATGGGCAGTCCAGCACCGAAATGCTATGGCAATTCCTCTCCGAACAAGAGTACCAACAGCAACCCCATACATGTGTTTCAGCCTTGTAGGGCCTCATCAGGGAGGTGAAGCTGTGCCTCTCTGAGCACAGTGAAAAGGGAGTCCACGTCTGGTTGCCCCCAGGTTACTCAGGGTGACCAACCCCAAGTTCCTTGCAAATACCTGAAAAAGGTAGCAGGCGCTCCTCTCCAAAAAAAACATGGCATGATAACCTGTTCTGAGATGAGAGTTTGCAGCACACGCTTTTTGCTCACTGTACATTTTACAGATGGGAAATAACCATTTGCATATCAGTCTTTGTCCCGCCACATGGGCAGTCCAGCACCGAAATGCTATGGCAATTCCTCTCTGAACAATAGTACCAACAGCAACCCCATACACATGTTTCAGCCTTGTTGAGTCTCATCAGTGAGGTGAAGCTGTGCCTCTCTGAGCACATTGAGCAGGGACTCCATGTCTGGTTGCCCCCAGGTAACTCAGGGTGACCAACCCCAAGTTCCTTGCAAAAACTTGAAAAAGGTAGCAGGCGCTCCTCTCCAGAAAGAACATGGCATGATAACCTGTTCTGAGACGAGAGTTTGCAGCACACGCTTTTTGCTCACTGTACCTTTTACAGATGGGAAATATCCATTTGCATATCATTCCTTGTCCCGCCCATATGGGCAGTCCAGCACCGAAATGCTATGGCAATTCCTCTCTGAACAAGAGTACCAACAGCAACCCCATACATGTGTTTCAGCCTTGTAGGGCCTCATCAGTGAGGTGAAGCTGTGCCTCTCTGTGCACAGTAAGCAGGGAGTCCACGTCTGGTTGCCCCCAGGTTACTCAGGTTGACCAACTCCGTCTGGTTGCCCCCAGGTTACTCAGGGTGACCAACCCCAAGTTCCTTGCAAATACTTGAAAAAGGTAGCAGGCGCTCCTCTCCAGAAAGAACATGGCATGATAACCTGTTCTGAGATGAAAGTTTGCAGCACACGCTTTTTGCTCACTGTACCTTTTACAGATGCGAAATACCCATTTGCATATCATTCTTTGTCCCGCCCACATGGGCAGTCCAGCACCAAAATGCTATGGCAATTCCTCTCTGAACAAGAGTACCAACAGCAACCCCATACACGTTTTTCAGCCATTTTGGGCCTCATAAGTGAGGTGAAGCTATGCCTCTCTGAGCACAGTGAAAAGGGAGTCCACGTCTGGTTGCCCCAGGTTACTCAGGGTGACCAACCCCAAGTTCCTTGCAAATACTTGAAAAAGGTAGCAGGCGCTCCTCTCCAAAAAGAACATGGCATGATAACCTGTTCTGAGATGAGAGTTTGCAGCACACGCTTTTTGCTCACTTTACCTTTTACAGATGGGACATATCCATTTGCATATCAGTCTTTGTCC
Organism: Ambystoma mexicanum; assembly: GCF_040938575.1. Taxonomy (NCBI): domain Eukaryota; kingdom Metazoa; phylum Chordata; class Amphibia; order Caudata; family Ambystomatidae; genus Ambystoma; species Ambystoma mexicanum. The sequence continues at coordinate 79,581,139 of NC_090941.1, forward strand.
CGCCCACATGGGCAGTCCACCACCAAAATGCTATGGCAATTCCTCTCTGAACAAGAGTACCAACAGCAACCCCATACACATGTTTCAGCCTTGTTGAGCATCATCAGTGAGGTGAAGCTGTGCCTCTCTGAGTACAGTGAGCAGGGAGTCCACGTCTGGTTGCCCCCAGGTTACTCAGGGTGACCAACCCCAAGTTCCTTGCAAATACTTGAAAAAAATAGCAGGCGCTCCTCTCCAGAAAGAACATGGCATGATAACCTGTTCTGAGATGAAAGTTTGCAGCACACGCTTTTTGCTCACTGTACCTTTTACAGATGGGAAATACCCATTTGCATATCAGTCTTTGTCCCGCCCACATGGGCAGTCCAGCACCAAAATGCTATGGCAATTCCTCTCTGAACAAGAGTACCAACAGCAACCCCATACACGTTTTTCAGCCATTTTGGGCCTCATCAGTGAGGTGAAGCTATGCCTCTCTGAGCACAGTGAAAACGGAGTCCACGTCTGGTTGCCCCAGGTTACTCAGGGTGACCAACCCCAAGTTCCTTGCAAATACTTGAAAAAGGTAGCAGGCGCTCCTCTCCAAAAAGAACATGGCATGATAACCTGTTCTGAGATGAGAGTATGCAGCACACGCTTTTTGCTCACTTTACCTTTTACAGATGGGACATATCCATTTGCATATCAGTCTTTGTCCCGCCCACATGGGCAGTCCAGCACCAAAATGCTATGGCAATTCCTCTCTGAACAAGAGTACCAACAGCAACCCCATACACATGTTTCAGCCTTGTTGAGCATCATCAGTGAGGTGAAGCTGTGCCGCTCTGAGTACAGTGAGCAGGGAGTCCACGTCTGGTTGCCCCCAGGTTACTCAGGGAGACCAACCCCAAGTTCCTTGCAAATACTTGAAAAAGGTAGCAGGCACTCCTCTCCAGAAAGAACATGGCATGATAACCTGTTCCGAGATGAGAGTTTGTAGCACACGCTTTTTGCTCACTGTACCTTTTACAGATGGGAAATATGCATTTGCATATCATTCTTTGTCCCGCCCACATGGGCAGTCCAGCACCGAAATGCTATGGCAATTCCTCTCTGAACAAGAGTACCAACAGCAACCCCATACACGTGTTTCAGCCTTGTAGGGCCTCATCAGTGAGGTGAAGCTGTGCCTCTCTGAGCACAGTGAGCAGGGAGTCCACGTCTGGTTGCCCCCAGGTAACTCAGGGTGACCAACTCCAAGTTCCTTGCAAATATTTGAAAAAGGTAGCAGGCGCTCCTCTCCAGAAAGAACATGGCATGTTATCCACTTCTGAGATGAGAGTTTGCAGCACACACTTTTTTCTCACTGTGCCTTTTACAGATGGGAAATATCCATTTGCATAGCAGTCTTTGTCCCGCCCACATGGGCAGTCCAGCACTGAAATGCTATGGCAATTGCTCTCTGAACAAGAGTACCAAGAGCAACCCCATACACGTTTTTAGAGTCCACGTCTGGTTGCCCCCAGGTAACTCAGGGTGACCAACCCCAAGTTCCTTGCAAATACTTGAAAAAGGTAGCAGGCACTCCTCTCCAGAAAGAAATTGGCATGATAACCTGTTCTGAGATGAGAGTTTGCAGCACACACTTTTTGCTCACTGTACCTTTTACAGATGGGAAATATCCATTTGCATATCAGTCTTTTTCCCGCCCAAATGGCCAGTCCAGCACCGAAATGCTATGGCAATTCCTCTCTGAACAAGAGTACCAACAGCAACCCCATACACGTTTTCCAGCCATGTTGGGCCTCATCAGTGAGGTGAAGCTGTGCCTCTCTGAGCACAGTGAGCAGGGAGTCCACGTCTGGTTGCCCCCAGGTCACTCAGGGTGACCAACCCCAAGTTCCTTGCAAATACTTGAAAAAGGTAGCAGGCGCTCCTCTCCAGAAAGAACATGGCATGATAACCTGTTCTGAGATGAGATTTTGCAGCACACGGTTTTTGCTCACTGTACCTTTTACAGATGGGAAAACCATTTGCATAGCAGTCTTTGTCCCGCCCACATGGGCAGTCCAGCACTGAAATGCTATGGCAATTCCTCTCTGAACAAGAGTACCAACAGCAAACCCATACACATGTTTCAGCCTTGTTGAGTCTCATCAGTGAGGTGAAGCTGTGCCTCTCTGAGCACATTGAGCAGGGACTCCATGTCTGGTTGCCCCCAGGTAACTCAGGGTGACCAACCCCAAGTTCCTTGCAAATACTTGAAAAAGGTAGCAGGCACTCCTCTCCAGAAAGAACATGGCATGATAACCTTTTATGAGATGAGAGTTTGCAGCACACTCTTTTTGCTCACTGTACCTTGTAAAGATGGGAAATATCAATTTGCATATCAGTCTTTTTCCCGCCCACATGGGCAGTTCAGCACCAAAATGCTATGGCAATTCCTCTCTGAACAAGAGTACCAACAGCAACCCCATACATGTTTTCAGCCATGTTGGGCCTCATCAGTGAGGTGAAGCTGTGTCTCTCTGAGCACAGTGAGCATGGAGTTCACGTCTGGTTGCCCCCAGGTAACTCATGGTGACCAACCCCAAGTTCCTTGCAAATACTTGAAAAAGGTAGCAGGCGCTACTCTCCAGAAAGAACATGGCATGATAACCTGTTCTGAGACGAGAGTTTGCAGCACACGCTTTTTGCTCACTGTACCTTTTACAGATGGGAAATATCCATTTGCATATCATTCCTTGACCCGCCCATATGGGCAGTCCAGCACCGAAATGCTATGGCAATTCCTCTCTGAACAAGAGTACCAACAGCAACCCCATACATGTGTTTCAGCCTTGTAGGGCCTCATCAGTGAGGTGAAGCTGTGCCTCTCTGTGCACAGTAAGCAGGGAGTCCACGTCTGGTTGCCCCCAGGTTACTCAGGTTGACCAACCCCGTCTGGTTGCCCCCAGGTTACTCAGGGTGACCAACCCCAAGTTCCTTGCAAATACTTGAAAAAGGTAGCAGGCGCTCCTCTCCAGAAAGAACATGGCATGATAACCTGTTCTGAGATGAAAGTTTGCAGCACACGCTTTTTGCTCACTGTACCTTTTACAGATGCGAAATACCCATTTGCATATCATTCTTTGTCCCGCCCACATGGGCAGTCCAGCACCAAAATGCTATGGCAATTCCTCTCTGAACAAGAGTACCAACAGCAACCCCATACACGTTTTTCAGCCATTTTGGGCCTCATCAGTGAGGTGAAGCTATGCCTCTCTGAGCACAGTGAAAAGGGAGTCCACGTCTGGTTGCCCCAGGTTACTCAGGGTGTCCAACCCCAAGTTCCTTGCAAATACTTGAAAAAGGTAGCAGGCGCTCCTCTCCAAAAAGAACATGGCATGATAACCTGTTCTGAGATGAGAGTTTGCAGCACACACTTTTTTCTCACTGCCTTTTACAGATGGGAAATATCCATTTGCATAGCAGTCTTTGTCCCGCCCACATGGGCAGTCCAGCACTGAAATGCTATGGCAATTGCTCTCTGAACAAGAGTACCAAGAGCAACCCCATACACGTTTTTAGAGTCCACGTCTGGTTGCCCCCAGGTAACTCAGGGTGACCAACCCCAAGTTCCTTGCAAATACTTGAAAAAGGTAGCAGGCACTCCTCTCCAGAAAGAAATTGGCATGATAACCTGTTCTGAGATGAGAGTTTGCAGCACACACTTTTTGCTCACTGTACCTTTTACAGATGGGAAATATCCATTTGCATATCAGTCTTTTTCCCGCCCAAATGGCCAGTCCAGCACTGAAATGCTATGGCAATTCCTCTCTGAACAAGAGTACCAACAGCAACCCCATACACGTTTTCCAGCCATGTTGGGCCTCATCAGTGAGGTGAAGCTGTGCCTCTCTGAGCACAGTGAGCAGGGAGTCCACGTCTGGTTGCCCCCAGGTCACTCAGGGTGACCAACCCCAAGTTCCTTGCAAATACTTGAAAAAGGTAGCAGGCGCTCCTCTCCAGAAAGAACATGGCATGATAACCTGTTCTGAGATGAGATTTTGCAGCACACGGTTTTTGCTCACTGTACCTTTTACAGATGGGAAAACCATTTGCATAGCAGTCTTTGTCCCGCCCACATGGGCAGTCCAGCACTGAAATGCTATGGCAATTCCTCTCTGAACAAGAGTACCAACAGCAAACCCATACACATGTTTCAGCCTTGTTGAGTCTCATCCGTGAGGTGAAGCTGTGCCTCTCTGAGCACATTGAGCAGGGACTCCATGTCTGGTTGCCCCCAGGTAACTCAGGGTGACCAACCCCAAGTTCCTTGCAAATACTTGAAAAAGGTAGCAGGCGCTCCTCTCCAGAAAGAACATGGCATGATAACCTGTTCTGAGATGAAAGTTTGCAGCACACGCTTTTTGCTCACTGTACCTTTTACAGATGCGAAATACCCATTTGCATATCATTCTTTGTCCCGCCCACATGGGCAGTCCAGCACCAAAATGCTATGGCAATTCCTCTCTGAACAAGAGTACCAACAGCAACCCCATACACGTTTTTCAGCCATTTTTGGCCTCATCAGTGAGGTGAAGCTATGCCTCTCTGAGCACAGTGAAAAGGGAGTCCACGTCTGGTTGCCCCAGGTTACTCAGGGTGACCAACCCCAAGTTCCTTGCAAATACTTGAAAAAGGTAGCAGGCGCTCCTCTCCAAAAAGAACATGGCATGATAACCTGTTCTGAGATGAGAGTTTGCAGCACACGCTTTTTGCTCACTTTACCTTTTACAGATGGGACATAGCCATTTGCATATCAGTCTTTGTCCCGCCCACATGGGCAGTCCAGCACCAAAATGCTATGGCAATTCCTCTCTGAACAAGAGTACCAACAGCAACCCCATACACATGTTTCAGCCTTGTTGAGCATCATCAGTGAGGTGAAGCTGTGCCTCTCTGAGTACAGTGAGCAGGGAGTCCACGTCTGGTTGCCCCCAGGTTACTCAGGGTGACCAACCCCAAGTTCCTTGCAAATACTTGAAAAAAATAGCAGGCGCTCCTCTCCAAAAAGAACATGGCATGATAACCTGTTCTGAGATGAGAGTTTGCAGCACACGCTTTTTGCTCACTTTACCTTTTACAGATGGGACATATCCATTTGCATATCAGTCTTTGTCCCGCCCACATGGGCAGTCCAGCACCAAAATGCTATGGCAATTCCTCTCTGAACAAGAGTACCAACAGCAACCCCATACACATGTTTCAGCCTTGTTGAGCATCATCAGTGAGGTGAAGCTGTGCCGCTCTGAGTACAGTGAGCAGGGAGTCCATGTCTGGTTGCCCCCAGGTTACTCAGGGAGACCAACCCCAAGTTCCTTGCAAATACTTGAAAAAGGTAGCAGGCACTCCTCTCCAGAAAGAACATGGCATGATAACCTGTTCCGAGATGAGAGTTTGTAGCACACGCTTTTTGCTCACTGTACCTTTTACAGATGGGAAATATGCATTTGCATACCATTCTTTGTCCCGCCCACATGGGCAGTCCAGCACCGAAATGCTATGGCAATTCCTCTCTGAACAAGAGTACCAACAGCAACCCCATACACGTGTTTCAGCCTTGTAGGGCCTCATCAGTGAGGTGAAGCTGTGCCTCTCTGAGCACAGTGAGCAGGGAGTCCACGTCTGGTTGCCCCCAGGTAACTCAGGGTGACCAACTCCAAGTTCCTTGCAAATATTTGAAAAAGGTAGCAGGCGCTCCTCTCCAGAAAGAACATGGCATGTTATCCTCTTCTGAGATGAGAGTTTGCAGCACACACTTTTTTCTCACTGTGCCTTTTACAGATGGGAAATATCCATTTGCATAGCAGTCTTTGTCCCGCCCACATGGGCAGTCCAGCACTGAAATGCTATGGCAATTGCTCTCTGAACAAGAGTACCAAGAGCAACCCCATACACGTTTTTAGAGTCCACGTCTGGTTGCCCCCAGGTAACTCAGGGTGACCAACTCCAAGTTCCTTGCAAATATTTGAAAAAGGTAGCAGGCGCTCCTCTCCAGAAAGAACATGGCATGTTATCCTCTTCTGAGATGAGAGTTTGCAGCACACACTTTTTTCTCACTGTGCCTTTTACAGATGGGAAATATCCATTTGCATAGCAGTCTTTGTCCCGCCCACATGGGCAGTCCAGCACTGAAATGCTATGGCAATTGCTCTCTGAACAAGAGTACCAACAGCAACCCCATACACGTTTTCCAGCCATGTTGGGCCTCATCAGTGAGGTGAAGCTGTGCCTCTCTGAGCACAGTGAGCAGGGAGTCCACGTCTGGTTGCCCTCAGGTCACTCAGGGTGACCAACCCCAAGTTCCTTGCAAATACTTGAAAAAGGTAGCAGGCGCTCCTCTCCAGAAAGAACATGGCATGATAACCTGTTCTGAGATGAGATTTTGCAGCACACGGTTTTTGCTCACTGTACCTTTTACAGATGGGAAAACCATTTGCATAGCAGTCTTTGTCCCGCCCACATGGGCAGTCCAGCACTGAAATGCTATGGCAATTCCTCTCTGAACAAGAGTACCAACAGCAAACCCATACACATGTTTCAGCCTTGTTGAGCCTCATCAGTGAGGTGAAGCTGTGCCTCTCTGAGCACAGTGAGCAGGGAGTCCACGTCTGGTTGCCCCCAGGTTACTCAGGCTAAGCACCCCAAGTTCCTTGCAAATACTTGAAAAAGGTAGCAGGCGCTCCTCTCCAGAAAGAACATGGCATGATAACCTGTTCTGAGATGAGAGTTTGCAGCACACACTTTTTGCTCACTGTACCTTTCACAGATGGGAAATATCCATTTGCATATCAGTCTTTGTCCCGCCCACATGGGCAGTCAAGCACCGAAATGCTATGGCAATTCCTCTCTGAACAAGAGTACCAACAGCAAGCCAATGCATGTGTTTCAGACCTGTTGGGCCTCATCAGTGAACATTTATATCATCAATGTGTATCATTTAACTATTGCCTTTCCTACTATTAGTCCCAGCATTTAATGTCAGAAAGATGTATTTCTAGGCTCTCTCTTACTATACAAATCATGACAGAATACAGCACAGTGCTAACAATATTCATTAGGAAAACCGATAATATGAATTAGCTATGACTCTGAGCTAAAGTCTTATCAATGTTATGGCGTTTTAAAAAGATCAATCTATCCTGTGGCTTTTGTTCCAATCTCACTTCTTGCATGTACCTTATACTTAGAACACTTCCTCAGGCTGTTCTCAGTGGCAGGTCACACTGTTTGCATTATTTTAGTGCACCCCTAAACATGTGCTGTAACAAAGGTTCATATTTACAACTCGGATGCTAAGACGATTGCCCACCAGATGTTTGCAGTTAGAGACGTAGTGCTTTTCTTTTGCACAGGTGTATGGTGTATAAGGGTAACTGGAACTTTCTGCTGAGTAGAGAGGCGTATGTCTTTAGGCGGGTACTAGTGAATTTTCATCTTAGGGTTATTTGTAATGTATTTGATTCCAACTTTGCATAATATGGCTGAAGCGGGTCAGACAATTTATTATCTTCTATATTTATAAATGTGAACATTTGTGGGTGGCTGGATTTGTGGCAAAGCATTGTTCCTTATACAATTCCACACCATTTCACCAATCTGCACCAAATTTTGCATAGTTACCTGTTAGGACCCTCTGGGCAATACTGGCTACATGACATTTAGACACCCCACCCCTTTCCCCGGATTTCAGCACAATTCAACATTTGTTTGTGGGTTTGTGGATTGGCGAAGTGTTGTTCCTTATACAATTCCACACCGTTTCACCAATTTGCAACAAATTATGCACAGTTAGCTGTTAAGACCCTCAGAACATTACTGGCTACATGACATTTGGACACCCCACCCCTTTACCCTGATTTCAGTAAAACTCGGAATTTGTTTGTGGGTTTTTGGCTTGGCAAAGCCTTGTTCTTTATAAAAATGTTTCACTGTTTTACCAATCTGCACCACATTTTGCATAGTTACCTGTTAGGAACCTCCGGACATGACTGGCTTTATAACATTTGGAAATCCTACCCCTTTCCCTGGATTTCAGCACCTACACACAGGAGACGCTTGTGGTCGTAGGCAGACTCATCCAGACATGGGGAACTTAACTCACATTTCAAGGCCCTAAAATGCATGGTTCCCGGATATTTGCACCGCAAAGCACTAAAACAAACAGTACCACGCCAGGCTGAGACGACATATGGGGAGAGAGCAGAAGGTCCCAGTATGCAGCAGCACAACAACTGTCGCCTCCCCTCAAATGTCTGCTCTGGGGTATGTCAGCCAGCCCCACATGCCCATTGTCAGTGTTGTATACTTCTGGGTGTAAAGCACATCAAGTGATAAGCACATGTCTGGGGTTGCTGTTGGTACTCTTGTTCAGAGGAGAATTGCCTAGCATTTCGGTGCTGGACTGCCCCAGGGCAGGACATAGACTGATATGTTTGCGATATTTCTTCTCTGTGAAAGATAGTGAGCTAAAGACTCTGGGTAAGGTTCTTGTAACCAGGACTCATGTCTGGCAGAGAGCCTCCATGGACCCCCCTTGTTATCTAAGGATAGGTTGGGCAATTCTTTTTGCGCTAGTATTAGGGCTCTGTTCATCTCTGGAGTGTCGCTGGCAATATGTTCTAGTTCCCTGGCCATAACTACTTTCTCGGCCTTCATGATCTGTTCACACTGGGCCTTCTTTTTTGCTGTTATCCACGAGAGGATCTCGCCCCTTACGACCAGTTTGCATGCCTCCCATAGCATTCCAGGGTCCTCTACCGAGCCTGTGTTAAGTTCAAAGTAGTTGGCGGTGACTAACTCAAGCTTCTCCTGCAGGTCCGGGAACCCCAGGTAGTAGGAGTTAAATCGCCATGTGGGAGGAGGACGCAGTCTTTCCATTTCAAGTTCAAGTAGGAGTGGGGAGTGATCAGAGATCCCCCGTGGAAGGAAGGACGCACTGCATTTTTTGTGCATATTCTGGCCTGGCAGGAAGAAATAGTCTATTCTGGACATAGAAGCATGCACTCCTGAGTGGAAGGAGTATTCGCGCGTGTCACTGTGGAGATCCCGCCAAGCGTCTCGCAGCCCCAGCGCAGACGCGAAGCGAAGGCAGCCAGTTTACTGGTGGTGACTGGATTCCTTGCTCTCAAGTGCGTGCGATCTAGGGTGTTGTCCATAACTTCATTGAAGTCGCCGCCTAGCACCCAAGTGTTAGCTGTATTCGCGGCTAGGATTGGGGTAATATCTGTTAGCAGGCCGTTCATGAGCGAGGATGGGGATTATGTGGCCATGATCGTGAGGGTTTGGTTCCAGAGCGTTGCTTGTATTTGTACATATCGTCCAGCTCTGTCCCGTGATGTGTGCGAGATCTCTAGTGGGAGTCTTTTGTGAACCAGTATTAGGACCCCTCTTGCCCCCATGGAGAAACCTGCATGTATCGCTGTGCGATAGTTGGATCTCTTGAAGATCGTTCCTGCAAGATGCGTTTCAGTAAGGAGAACTATATCCGGTGAGTGCTGGTTTATGCATTGCAGTACCAGTCTCCTTTTGATGCTTGTTCCTAGCCCATTCACATTCCACGTCATGAGCTTTAGGCGTTTGTTAGTTGAACCAGCGTCAGGGATCATTGTTTGGCTGGACATCAGATTCACGGATGTGCTTTGTTGGGCGCAAGTGTTTCTTGATTCTTCGAGCGTGAGCCAATTTATTTTTCATCTTGTCTGTCATGCTTAAAGCGCCATTGTATGCTGAATAAAAACTTTGCCCACAACTCCCCCCTCCCTATACTCCAACCCCAACTGAAGCATCTGTTGTCCCTTTGTGAACTTTAACAAAACAATTAAACTTTAGTTCGCATATGCACCCTCTGTGCTAACTGGGTTTACAGTTTGCTTGTAGAGTCTGGAGCTGGATAGAGCAGCGCTCACTTTGGTACTGTGAGTTTGTTACCTTGTTGGGGGGGGGGGGCCAAGTGGTAGATTGGCCACCAGCCGTAGTGTTTCCTGATTTATGTTTCGGTTTAGAGCGAGAGCTCTTCGATTTTCATACTATTGTTTCATTGGTGTAGGTGTCATTTATCCTTGCTTATTTGTTTCCTTGTTGTGGTATTCTTTCTTGCTGCTGTTGTTGAGGCTCTATGTCTGGTGGTCTCTCAGGATGCGGTCTGTTACGTACTCCTCTGTCCCTCCCCTCAGCACTCCAATCGCCCTCGATATGTCTCTCAGCCCAATTCCACGCTTCTTTAGGATCTGGGAAGTGCACCGTTGTGCCTTCATGGAATATTTTGAGTTGGGCTGGAAAGATCAGCCCATATTTGGCTCCCATTGATTGCAGCCATTTTTTGAGATGGTTGAAAGATTGTCATGCTTTCTGGACTTCCCTGGTGAAGTCAGGGAAGAAGGCGGTTTTGGATCGTTGTACGTGACATCGCCTTTTGATCTTGCCAGCTGTAGCACAGTGTCTCTGTCCCTATAGTTTAGGAATCTCGCTATGACTGTATGCAGTGGTGCACCCGGGGCGACTTTGCTGGTCGGGATGCGGTGGGCCCTCTCAATGGAGAAGAACCTGGAGAAGGATTCTGCTTTGTATATGTCTACCAGCCATTCTTCAGGAAATAGTTCCATACATGCCCCTTCTGCCTTCTCAGGGAGGCCGAGTATGCAAATGTTGTTACATCTGAATCTGCCTTCACTGTCATCCACTCTTGCTTCCAGGATTTTGATACGTTCTAGCATTCCAGACATATGGAGGTTGACTCCTCGTAGGTTGTCTTCAGTCTCCGAGATGCGTGCTTCGGCCTCCCCAGTTCGGGAGGTGAATTTTTGTAGGTCATGTCATAGTAAGGACACGTCAGCCCCGATACTGTCCATCTTCTTTTCCATTGATGTTCTGGAGCTGGCTATGACACTCATCACGTCTCTGAGAGAGATGTCGTCTTCAGTGTCGTCGGTTACCGTTGCCGTCGACCTATCCGGGGAACGAGACATTGGCGTACTTGCGTATTTCTCTATTCTGCTTTGCGTGGAGGTTTTCCTTGGCTTGTCTTTCCCCATTTTGCCACTCCTTTTGTTATGTTCGAGAACTTGCTCTGTGTGCATGAGAGGGAAGGTGGTAATGGAGTAGGCAAGCACAAGTTTTCTGGAGTCCTGGAGGCAACATGCGCTGGGCTTTGGAGCGGGGAGGGCAGCAGCCCCGCAGAGCCGTTTGGAATTAGCCTTCGTATTTCGTCTCCACCTTGTGATGGGAGTGTCCACCCACCTTATGTCTCCGTGTGGGATACGTGCTTTCATACGCCTTGTTAGTTGTGGCTACCTTATTTGCCCCACGAGTACTCTGCAGTTCTTCTTTCCCTCTCTCCCTTTGACTGCAGACTGACGCCAGCTGTGGTTGGTTGCCTGTGATGGCGGGTTTATTGGGAAATAAGACTCGCTCATATAGTCATGGTGCTGTGCACACGGTGAGTGTTGCGTACGATCAAGCACCCCGCTGCTGAGGCGTGGCAGTTTCGGTTTGCTGTGGCGTGTTCACACTCCCGGTATCAACAATTCGCTTTTGGAGTGAAGAGCTGTGATTGTATGTGTGGTCCCCTCAGTGTCGTGCTGCAGTTGGATTGGGCAGTTCACAAGGCTTGTCTGGCAGTAGTGCGAGCCACAGTGATTGTTCCTTTTTATCACTCGTGCACTTTATGCTGTTGCAAATTCGTATATACGGGTTAGTGGAGTTGTTTCAGGTGAACATGCCCACCAGCCCTTGTTCTGTGCCACCGATGCGGGGGAGTGGGGGAGAGCCCAATCCTTGTCAGCCACCTCCAGTGGCTTACTTTGCTTGATTTGTGTCCATATAGTTCATGGTACACACACACAATCTTTAGTGTATGCAGTGGGGCCCCAGGGGTTCTAGTGATCCGTGGGGGAACCAAACGGGATTCTCCCACACTGGTTCCAGCACCCCACCCCCTACTTCTCCCCCTCCTTACCGCTGTGTTGACCAACCCGCGCAGGCAGGCAAGTGAGCGGGTGTTGCTCCGTGGGTCCAGCAGGCGCTCTATGCAGAGCGGAGCGCCCGCGACTCCTTTGCAGATCCCGGTGGCTTAATGGCATTGTGGCTCCGTCCCCGGGGTGAACTGTGACAGATCCTCACCTCTCGTGCCATCGCGGAGGTGATGTCTGCTGGACTGTTCATGCTCTTTAAGGTGCAGGCCACTGACATTGGATTGGGAGCGCCCGCTACTAGGGCCACTCAGCTCCTTGTCGCCATTGCGTAACAGGGGAGGGAGACCACCCACCCACGGCCATACGCATAGGCGGGAAGCACTCGCTGGGCCGCGCCGACACACGGATAGGGAACAGGCGGCGGCGGCGGCAGCGGTCCCCCATCTCCACTGTCCACACCAGGTCCGCAACCGCGACTCGCCGCTCGCCGTCTCGTTGTTGTTGTGCTTCTTCTTTTCTTCACAGGATGGGTCCTACGCAAGTGTGCAATGTCCTCCGCTCAGCCGCTGTGTGCAGCGGCCATTTTGATAGTCGTACGCCATGTGGGCCCGCTTCTTTCAGGCTTCATATCTGGGGATTTCGGCCCCGATTTCAGTCTGAATTCAGATAAAGTTGTACAGCAGTGTTTCCCGCGTTGCTGACGCGGTTTTAGCCCTCACAGGTTGGTGAATAGAGCAGGATTGCTAGAGGATCTGGCTGGCGGCACAAGAGCGATGCAAGCTCACGTCCGCATTGTAAGCCTGCTGGCCACGCCCCCCTAGTCACTATTTTTAACTATTAGTATTGATGGTAGTATTCTCATTCCTATTCTTATTGTCTATATTAAACAATTTTTGGACCAGGTACAAATATGCTAAAACAAAATGCAATGCTTTCTTAACAAACTTAATAACAAAGAAAATAAACCTTATCAAAAGAAACTAACCTTAGTTATGATCTATATCCTAGTATATACATAACAATACAAATATTAATAGTGATATAGTCTGCCCTGCCATGTGCTCACCTCTGCCTGCACTTGATTGGAGGACTGTTCCCCAAATACAGCCTATCCCGAGGAGCCGACAGGCAACGCCGGCCCCATTTAAAGGCCTACTTTTAAGGTTGGCGGTCTTTTACCCTGTATGGCCCTGCACACACAACATCTTGGCACAAGAGTGCCTTCAAATGTAAAAGACTTGTTTCCACGCTCCCTGCTCCCCTTCGATGGAATCAACAGTTAAGGTAAACCCTGCTGGATTTGTTAACAATATATACGGTAGCCATTTAAAAAAGGTTGCCGCAACGCTGACGACCGCAGCAGGCCTACTTTTAAGGAACAGGACTCTTCCCCTCTCTGATCCTCTCGCACAATGACATATAGAGGCCGGGCCACTTGGATTGTTTCTCACATCTATGGTGCCTAATTACCTTCACAAGTGAACCGCTGATGCTTGGAACCTGCTGACATTTTTCTTGGCGCTTCATGCCTAGCCTGGGTTACTATAGGTAAGGACATCAATGCCTCACGCATGCCCCTCCTCCTCATTTCCATTCGTTTATGTTACCTCATACCATTCCTGTAACATAACGTCTTGCACACCACTAGACACTCGTTATTCCTGGCTATATTGCCTTGCATTACTGTTGTGGCCCCAGCTCCCCTTCTGCAGCCTCACCACTGTGAGACACTCTTTCCTACTGCTCCTGTAATTAAACGGTATAGCCTACAATGTCCATAAATCCTTGCCTTACCCCATCTCCCCTGGTGCAGACTCACCAGTGTGTGACACTCTCCCTATTGCTCCTGTAACGAAACGTTATATCCTACACTGTATATAATGCCTTACTGGTGTGGGCCCAGCTCCCCTGGCACAGCCTTACAGCTACATGACACTCTCCCTATTGCTCCTGTAACCACATTCTATATACTACAATGACTTTGACGCCTTTGCACTACCACGTAGTACGTCCCCTGCTCACTGTACACCTGCTTGGTGCATTGTCAGACACTTACTGGGCTTTTATAAATACTCTGTTATGGGGCTTATACCTAAGCTCCTTACTCGTCAGACTCATGTCTTAAATGTGTACCACATTGGTATTGCTCTTCCACCCCCACCCTGTAATCTTTCATGCAACCATGTAACCTATATCCTCACTGATTTTGTAACCATGTACCTTTTACCTGCCGTACTGTAACTTGCGCCTAGATGCCTCAGGGCTTTGTGGGCTGCTAGAAATGCACAAATAAATAAATAAATAAATACATAAATATGAATATGAATCTCTAGTAGATATATGTCATTACCACTTGGTATTTTTTTATTTTTCCAAATGAGGGATTTACTCTTGTGAGACTTAAGCCCTAATTGCAGGTCTTGAGGTGTCGAGTCAAACCTAATAACAGGTGGTCTAAGTTTTCCACAGATTAATGGCCTGGTGGTATTTACAGGATGCATTAATTCACGAAGACCTACATATGGTAACTATTTCCTAATTATACAGTGAAATACCTCATATTTCATTCTTAGAAATATGTAATTCCTCTAATGTAGAGAAGCATAAGTGCTTCCCATCAATGCAGGAAAGCATGTTTTAAATTAGAAGACCCAAAGCAGGTAAGAATATGGACAGCTACGATGCCCACCTCATTCCAACAGTAAGGACAAAATGTTAAAAAAACAAAAAACAAAAATCTGCATTTTAAATAAATGCACAGGAAATGTATCATCTGGCACTGGACTCAAACCATGTTCATCCTCAAGAAGAGGGTGGATATTCATTTAAAAAAATAATAATTAAACATGATTCCTGTACATTTTCATAAATACTACAGGTGGTGTTCCTGGAAGTCTGCATCGATCACCACCAATCCTACACCTTTCCTATAATGAGGCACATTTAAAAAAAAAATGGTGTTAACACTGTGGCTGTGTACAAAATAAGCCAAACTGATAATGAGGGCTTTGGAACACATTGTTCCTCCTTTCTATTTGAAGACATCACACAAGTCTTTCACTCTGTGTAAGTGCCTTACATTGGAGTTAGGCTTATCACCTGGGACCGGCGGTTGGGATTGGTTAATCCCCTATCACACAGGACATTTACTGAATAGGGTTTGATTTCAATGGTTAACAAAGTCATTAATTAATTTTGGATTGCAGCTGTGACACGTTTTTGTAAACTACTGATGGAAATAATTTGCTTGCAGCTTTTAAGTATATTTTGTAAAAAAAAAGGTTGGCTAGTTATTTAAAAAATGAGCAGTTTTATAGATACTTTAAATAAGATAAATTATTTAGTTAATATAATCTGTAAGGAAGGCATGGTATCAAACAGTAAGTCAACCAAAAGTGATCCCGATTCAAGGGTTTTTATTGAACTTCAATTGGGTTTGAAAAACACCCAGCTAATCCTAAATCTAAAGATGGGAGCAAGCTATGACCATCAAATAATAATAAAGCAGTCCTAGTGGTGTCTTGTCAAAATAAAAGGGCCTATACTAATAAACCTATTGACAATCCTTACTTCTGCATACAAATAGTGTGGGAAACAATGTTATACATTTTCAGCATGGAACAAGGCGGCACACTTGAGCTTAGCATTCTCTCTGGCTTCTCTAGCATGAGGATGTAGTTCAAGAATTCAACATCAGGGTCATCTGTGCCAAAGTTTCTTTACCATTCAAAGTCTCTTATTTCAGAGGGCCTGATGCAACAGGACAAAACATTTAAGTTCCTTTCCTCTCAGGATTTTCACTTCTACAACTTCTCAGGTGATTTACTGCTCACCCCGGGCCTCCCTCTGCCCAGCTCGGACCCACTTTAACACAAAACCTTCCATTGGTCTCCCTCTGCCGGGCTCGGACTAAATTCACATACTTTTCCAAACTTTCTCTATTTCATAAAAATCTAAGACTTTTCGCTGTGCGCAGGATTTAGCTTGACCCATCGCAGGCCCATTTAGATTCACATTTATTCATTCTCTTTCAATTGATATCCCTCTGCCAGGCTCAGACCAAATGCATCTACTTTTATTACTTCTCAGCTGGATACCTAACAGAGACCTTCGATTGAGCACCCACGCAGTGCCGGACCATGCCGTTGAAGTTTTTGTAGCTTGCTTTAAAGTTCAGTCACTCATCAGCAGTTTAACTTCACTTGTGTCTCTTATCACACGCATTCTAACAATGTTTGTTCCAGTGCTTGCTATACAATGTTGCTGCTCCAACCTTGGTTTCAATACAGACCGGTCTTGTATCGGTCTCCCAAACTTACTGGATATGTTGACTTCACTGACACTGCTTTGTTCTGGTAGCTAAGGACAGTACCACAGTGGCTGGTGATTCTCTCTGCCTTGATTATTGACACGGGAGGGCCTCGGGTATCTCCGACACACAATGCAGGATTCTTCAGCCTGGTTTCCTGGTCTTACACTTCCTATTCTCGAGGTTTCGGGAAAGTAACGGTTCCTTGTCGAAAAGTTCAAGGGAACTTGCCTCCTTGCTATCCCCTTCTGTTTAGCTATCCCTCCTCTCTCCTTCAGCTGCCTTCTCGAAACTGCTGTTTTGTGTGCTTTGCCTGGCTGAGAGAGTGCTCTCGTGCTCCACCTTTTATCCACATGGGGAAGTGTAATGGAATTCAGGTGTGAATGATTGTCGATAATTGCCTGACCTTGCCTGGCCATAGTATCGGGACATGTCAGGTACACGCTTCGGGTGTTAGTCTGTTTTCCCTTAGAGTGGGCTGTCCATGAGAAAGTGTTCATGTTGTAAAAGGGGGTTAGCATTCCTAAATAACCTACCGGGTAGGATGGGGCAAACGTATTAAGGGAAAGGGATACCGCGTCTCACCATCCAGTGTCCCACTCTCCGAGAACCCCTCACCCAGGTGATCCTCGCACACCGGTCCACCCCCAGGAACTGGATCCAAAATCAATGGCCATGTCCTGGCCATCTGGGTGACAATTCCCTGGGGACTAGTGGGTGAGACACCTTCTGGTTTCTCAAAAATCCCACATATTTCAGTAAGGTTCTTATGGTAGACTCATTATTTTGTTTCCATTTATTCTGATGGTACTTTTACAATGACAGATCCAGGTCAATATGAAATAAAATATATCAATCAAGAAGCACACCTCCTTGACTTCTTTGATGTATTCACCTATATGTACAATAATGTATGATGTTGTGTGTATAGGGCTGGGTGGTGCTCTTTACAACCACCAAGAGTCACCTGATTGCAGTATAAATGTGAGGCCTGTGGTGACAGGGCTCCCAATGTTGTATGTTTTGTAGCTAAGGATCCCACACACTTTCTGTACAGAAGAACCTGTACACTGAGGCTCAGGAGTATGTAGCAGGATACACGGCTCACTGTTTGGGGACAAACATTCAATGATTCTGGCAACTCACAGACAAACATATATTTCGCGAACATTTAAAACACTGTGATGATTCATCTTTAATCATTTATTAAGAAGAAGAGACGTAGGCTAACATAGCCATGTCCCATCTGCAGCAAATAAACATAAGCACAGCACATAATAGGTTGCTCCAATATGATGGTTGGATTTAAACACTCCCTACCCCTTCCTGAGAGCACACTCCCAGCTCCTCATTGTGACTACTGCTGGTGCACTTTAATTGTTGGCATTCCCTGATCTGCAGAGGCAAAAACTGAAAGCAGATGGGGAGTTGCTGTTGTAGTTGGGAGGATCAAATAATGCAGCAGGTAGCTTTCCGGACTTTCTTAAATCCAAATATCGTAGCTGTGGTCAATCCTCATCTGCATATTGCTCCATTAAAGATGTGAATCATTGTGAAATGATTTTTGAACTGTTCTTCTTGAGACCTCTTTATAATATATATACACAGAGCTTGTTACCTGAAGTACCTTTTAAAAAGTGCAGGGCTTAGAACATTGCAAGAGGTCCTATCTTCAGTAAAAACAGCAAGCACTCCTACTTTGGTTGATGGGACTGGAACTTATTTTAAACAGGTCTGGACTGGTTGAAGAACCATTAAGATTGAAAATATGGCAACTGCAAAGCTAGCTTATCTTAATTTTGACTCCGATACATTTACTCTTTTGCGTCCTTGGTATTACGTGTGGAGATGTTCCTATACTATATTTAGATAAATATATCGTCACTTTCTGCAAGTCAGCCTCATTGAAAGATTCTCTGGTGTCCAGTTACATGCATATGGATAGAATGGATTTGAGAGGTAATTGGCTCAGCAACACTAACCCGGCTTCTTCAAGTGTTCTGGATGCAAAGCTTCCCAACATGCCAAAAAATGCTACAGCTATGTACATCTAGTTCTTGGTTGTGAAATACATTTGAATTCCAGAATCACCTGCAACTCTGAATATGTGGTTTATGTATTATCATGTATGTGTGACAAATGTTACATTGGCAGCATAGATGGAAAATGAAAACTGTGGCTCTTGCTACACATGAGAACCATTAAACATGCTGATCCATCGTAATCCAATGATGACATCACAGTTGACATTCGTCATGTCATCACTGATGACATCACTGATGGCATCACTAATGACATCATCTATGACATAATTGATGGCGTCACTGATTGCATTACAACACTAACCGGCCATGGTCAGTGGCAACAACGTTTTGCCCTGCCCACTGTATATTTTAACACAATAAGAGGCCGCTCTAAACTATGATGTCATCATTGTTGCCAAAGGCTGTGCAAAAGGGGGTGTGAACATAAGCTGGCTTTAGCTGAATTTCAGGCTTTTCATTGCATTAAGTTCTCACCTTAACGTCCCTGCAACTCAGGGGGTAATTCATAGAATCCGGCGCACAGGTGGCACACGCGGCTGGCGCACAGTGTACGCATGTGGTAGTCTGCACCAGCCGCGTGCACCAAAAATCAATTTCAGCGCACATCGTATTAATGGATTTTAACATGCATAACCAGCCGTGGCACAGAGTGGCGCAGCAACCCTGCAGCAGCGGCAGTTACGCCCCCAACCCCGCCCCGTGCACCAAAAACATCGCACAAATCCAGTACATGGCCCAAACGCCAGTGGACCAGCATAAAACCCCCCAACCACGAAAACGCGTGGAAAACCCCCTGTGCACCCCACGGAATACACGTACCCCGCTCACGCTAGCGAAAACACGTGTAAAAACTGACCGCGCACCCCTCGGAATACACATACCCCTCTCGCGCTAGCAAAAACGCATGTAAAACTGCCCGCGCACCCCTCGGAATACACAAACCACTCTTGCGCTAGCGAAAACGCGTGTAAAACTGCCCGTGCACCCCTCCGAATACACAAACCCCGCTCCCGCCAGCCAAATTGCATGGATGAAGTTCCCGCTGTGATGTGGGCTGCCTGTGGGGCATGTCCAGGATGGATGGTCTTCCTGTGGGGCATGGGGAGGGTGTATGGGCAGCCTGCGTGAATGTCGGGGGGGCGCAGGAAGTTCCACATGCGACAGGCCCTGTGCGAGTGGGGTACATGTATTTGGGGGGTATGTGTGGAGTTCCACAAGTGACAGGCCCTTTGCGAGCAGGGTACATGTAGTTGGGGGGTACGCGTGGAGTTTCACACGCGACAGGCCATGTGCAAGAGGGGTACATGTATTCTGAGGGGTGCGCGGCAAGTTTTACACGTGTTTTCGCTAGCACGAGAGAGGTTTGTGTATTCTGAGGGGTGCACGGGCAGTTTTACATGCGTTTTCGCTAGCGTGAGAGGGGTACGTGTATTCTGAGGGGTGTGCGGGCAGTTTTACACATGTTTTTGCTAGCGCGAGAGGGGTACGTGTATTCTGAGGGGTGCGTGGGGAGTTTCACACACGGTACTCCATGCGAGGGCAGGGTACGTGTATTACTGGGGTGCGCGGGTAGGTTTACATGCGTTTTCGCTAGCATGTGAGGGGTATGTGTATTCTGAGGGGTGCCTGGGCAGTTTCACACACGATACTATACTCCATGCGAGAGCGGTGTACGTGTATTACTGGTGTGCGCGGGCAGTTTCACACACGATACTCCATGCAAGAGTGGGGTACGTGTATTACTGTGTTGCACGGGGAGTTTTACATGGGTTTTCGCTAGCGCGAGAGGGGTACGTGTATTCTGAGGGGTGCGTGGGGAGTTTCACACACGATACTCCATGCGAGAGCAGGGTACGTGTATTACTGGGGTGCGCGGGTAGTTTTACACGCGGTTTCGCTAGCGCGTGAGGGGTACGTGTATTCTGAGGGGTGCATGGGCAGTTTCACACGCGATACTCCATGCGAGAGCGGTGTACGTGTATTACTGGTGTGCGCGGGCAGTTTCACACATGATACTCCATGCGAGAGTGGGGTACGTGTATTACTGTGTTGCGCTGGGAGTTTTACATGGGTTTTCGCTAGCGTGAGAGGGGTACGTGTATTCTGGGGGGTGCGCGGGCAGTTTCACACATGATACTCCATGCGTGAGAGGGGTAGGTGTATCACTGTGGTGCGCGGGTAGATTTACACGCATTTTCGCTAGCGCAAGAGGGGTACGTGTATTCTGAGGGGTGCGCAGGCAGTTTCACATGCGATACTCAATGCGAGAGTGGGGTACGTGTATTACTGGGGTGCATGGGCAGTTTCACACGCGATACTCCATGCGAGAGCGGGGAACGTGTATTACTGGGGTGTAGGGGGAGTTTTACACGCGTTTTCGCTAGCGCAAGAGGGGTACGTGTATTGAAAGGGGTGAGCGAGAAGTCTCACACACGTTTTGGCAGTGAGGGCCCTCCCTGGTGTGTCCCTACACCCCTCCCCATGCCCTTTAGGCCACCCACACTACAGGAACGCACCCTACACCCCTGGGCATGCCCCGCAGGCAGCCCATCACCCCTGGCCATGCCCCGCAGGCAGCCTTTCACCCCTGGACATGCCCCACAGGCAGCCCATCACCCCAGGCCATGCCCCGCAGGCAGCCCGCATGGCACCATGCACCTGGGAGCCTTGATACATGTACCCTCCCCACCCACCATTGACGTATACCTGCCAGCAGGCCACGACTCATGTAGCCCCTCCCCCACCCCCAGTGACGTGTACCTGCCAGCAGGCCCCGACTCACGTCCCCCCACCCCAGTGATGTGTACCTGCCAGCAGGCCCTGACTCATGTCCCCCCACCCCCAGTGACGGGTACCTGCCAGCAGGCCCCGACTCATGTCCCCCCACCCCCACCCCCAGTGACGGGTACCTGCCAGCAGGCCCTGATACGTGGCCCACCAAACACCATGTTCTCTCAAAACAGACCCATGGCCCTAATGCCTACACAAATCCCCTCTGCCCCCCAGTCCAAGCACGCAAGCATCCACTGCCCCCACTCACAAATTACACATGCAAGCCTCAAAACAACCACCATTGGCATGCATAAATGTACAACAGAGCCACAAAGTGGGAACACATGACAGAGCCAATGCACATTGAGCAATGCCCCAAACCAATGATAGTACACAACACCAATAGTGAAGAAATATAATGTGTATTTAAATACGTAATTAAAAAACACAAAGAAAAATCAAACTAGTAAATGAAGAAAAGACAAAAGAAAAAAATGATGATGAATCCAATGTAAACCAAAAAAACACAAGCGGAAAAAAGGGAAGTGGTCGATTTCAAATGTCCAAATAAAGTACTTGAAAAAATAAAAAAATACCATTGATCCATGGGATGACAGAATAACCAAACTATGTACAAGTCTTGAATTATAGACACTGAAAGTTTGAAGGGTCCATGATGGCCAAACAAAAGGAAACCTACAAAAAAAACCTATAAAAATAACTACGTACATAAAGTGGAGCAAAGTCCATGAACTCCAAAATAAAAAAAAAATCAAAGAAAACACTAATGAACTATATACAATGGCGGCAAGCAAGTCCTTCGGCTCACTAGTTTATTTCCCGGGCAAGGGCATCATCGAACTCCTGTTCAACGTCCTGGAGGCGGGCCTGTTCCCTGGCCCCGAGGTCTCACAGGGATAAAGCCATGTCCACCTCCAACTCCCTGCGAATTCCCTCCAGGCACTCAGCCCGCCTCAGTGACCTGCGCATGGAGTTCTCCACCCTGACCATAGTGAGCCATGCCTCCTCTGCCCGCCGTCGCTCCGCATCTATCCGCTGGCCCAACTGCTGCCACACGGAAGACACTCCCATTCCAGGGTCCTCCTGCCCTCCGGCCGATGCCTACCCCTCTGATGTTGATGGCCCTGTGCCATGATGCCTCCCACGGTGAGCCTGCCGCTGCCTGCGACGCAACTGCCTCTGCAAGCACAACAGCAACCGGGCTGATGGAATCCACCGGCGCCGTCGTGCATGTGCCCTGCCCGATGATGCTGGCACATCCTCCATCTGCTGGGGTACAGTTGCTGGGGTGTCCACCCCTGCTGGACCTCTGACTCCTGACTGTGGCAGGGATGGGATCTCCACTGAGCTGGCTACGTTGGTTGGAGCAGGTCCACAGGGGGGCCTGGTGGCATCTGGGCCAGAAGACGGCATGGAGAACGACTGGCGCATAGTCTGCACAGAGGAGGCGAGGCCTGCCAGAGTGCCCGACACATGTATAAAACCCCTGACCATGGCCCCTCCCAACTGGGCCACGTTGGCACGCAGCTCTTCGTGGTGATGTGCATGCTCCCCCAGGAAGCACGCACATCATCACGAATGTCACGCGTGCACAACCCGACACCAATCAGGACGGTCTGCATACGGTCATGGGTCCCCTCGTCCGCAGGTAGAGGAGTGTCAGATTACGTGGACCTCCCCCCTAACTGCAGACGGGCCTGGGATGGGGCATCCCTGCTGTGCATGGTGGTGCAGTCACAGTGTAAGGGACAGTGACATGCTCAGGCCCCTCCACGGCGACCTGTGCTGTCTCCTGCCCCTGCCCCTGGACTGCACCACTTGCACCAGTGGTACCACCCCCACCAGGCCCCATGTGCGGCTCAGTAGCGGCCTCCTCATCCTCTGTGCAAACCACCAACCTGGATGGCTCCACACCGTCTTCTGCCGTTACAAGCCCCTGTGGGGGCTCACCCACCCCCTTCCGCTGCAGCCGTAGTGGCAGACGTGGCACCAGTCCCAACGCTCCCGGATGATGGTAATTCTTGGGAGGGTGACTGGGCCTTGCGTCTCCGGCCGGTGGAGGCATCCCCGCCGCTTTGCTCCACAGCGCTGTCTCCACCCTCTTCTTCAGTCGCCGCTGTGTAGAGGGAGACATAGAGCACAAGCATCAGGGTACTGTACAATAGTCCCCTAGACAGGAAGCAATAGCACATGAGTGGCACTGTCAAACGTCACTTCCATCATGTCCCTCCACAACACATGGGTCAGTGCAGGCAACACACATGCAGAAACAGGCATGGCGCATGCAAAGAACATTTGCATACATGTCCAAGGAACTGTTGAAACATACAACGGTGGTTTGAAACTCACATGCATCATGGGTCATACTGATCACATGCACACACATCACCGTAGTTTCATCCATCTGGCCTCGTACACACCAGACACAGTGGATACAAGGATGACTAGGCTGCATCAGTAAATCAGAACATTGTCACGGACATGTGTCATGCATCCATGGCGTTTACAAGTCACACACACGCTACTCAGACACATAGACATGTACACCATACATGTCCTTGACAGCAGCACCCATTTCTCACACCCCATCCATGTCCAACAGCAGAAACAGGCATGCATTCATGTGTGCATTCCACATGTTGCTCTGCATGTTGCATTGTAACACATGCACCATCCATGGGTTCACGCATGACTGGTCTCACATGCAGCACCATGATGTCCCTGCACACCCATATCCATACATGGCCTATGTCACACATACAGGCAAGTAGCTGACTACCAGCACACTGCAACATGCCCTGTTTCACACAGCAGTGCATGGCCACTTACCGCTCGACTCCAGACGGGCCTGCATCCTGAGGATCTGGTGGTGAAGCACTGGGCGAATGCACTCCAGGACCCTCATCTGCTGGTTGGTAAGCTGGCCCCGGCGCCCCACTGCATCCCACTGCATCCTCTGCGTCTAAGAGGTGGCGGGCCTTCTTGAGGGTCCTGGACTTGTAGCCCTCCCAGCGCTTCTGGACATGTTTCATGTCGCGGGGTGCCACCCCCTCCACATTGATGGCACCCACTTTGTCCGTCCAGATCCTCCTCCATCCTTCCTTGTCAGTGCACGATGGTGTGAAGAGGGCATCATACTGCCCCAGGACTTGCTCCACCAGGATGCCAACTTCATCAGAAGTGAAGCTGGCAGCCTTCTGCCTCTCTGGCTCGGGGTTGCCACTGGTGCCAGAAGGTGTTGTGTCGGACATGACAACCCCCGAGGCAGGTGTGGGTGGGAAACTGGGTCCTGGGGCTGGGCTGTGGAGTGATGGAACACCAGTCGGGAGTCTTCTGCTGCAGCAGGGGTGGTCACTGCAACTGGACCCCTGCAGATGGCAGATGTGTGGGCACCAAATGGCAGGGCACGGTGGCAGCAGGCAAGCAGGCAGCAGCAGATGGCTCGTGGGAGGCTGCTCGGGGATTTGGGTGGCAGGAAAATGGCCTTCTGGGCAGGAGCGTGGTCTTCCGTGTGTTGTTGCATGGCCAGCTTGATACGGATTGATTTGGCATGCGAGGAAAGGCCCTTAGCGCATAAGCGCGTCTGTGATATTACATGCGTGGCCGTTTCCATCGTAACGGGTGCGTAGTGAATCAGCACGTGAAAAAACTGCACGTCCCTGTGTTAATGCGTGTAATCCGAGGAAAGGGCCTAAGCGCGTAAGTGACGTGACGCACGCGGGCGTTTCCCTCAGCATGGGTTAAAGGTGAGCGGGGCCAGCAGTTCCCTGTACGTGCCTTTCATGGAGACTGACATGTGTGTTGCTACTTCGTGTTGTTTCGCGCACCATCACTACTTCACAGCGGATCAAGGACGTATCTCTTCTTTTGGCAGGGGTGTTGGCTATGCATGTTTTTCATTATCACGCTAGTCAGACAGTGAGTCGCGCATGCTACTTTTTCCACTGCGGGCCCCCCTGTGTATTGCGTACTGTTTTCGCGCTAAAAGTAGCCTGTGTGTCCCACGCATATGCGCTTTTCATGTTCCTGGGTGCCTCCGCGTACTGCGGGAGGTTAATTCCACACACGTGGGCTACCGGAGGTTGTGTGCACGGTTTTACAGCAGTTTTGCGGTGCCTGAGCATTGCGTGACCCGTCACTTAATCACCGGGGTCACATACAGCCTTGCAGGTGCAGGGGTGCTGTTAACATTTTGTATCCCACCCCCTTCACCCTAATTGCCCAGGACAATTGGCGTGTACACCTCCCATTGGCACTACTACATCTGTGCCGGCACTACTCCATTTGTGCCCTGGCTGGGAAGCCGTGAATGGTGAGGGGTGCCTCAGCTGGGCATAATCCCAATGGTGGGGTGTGGTCAGGGATGTGGGCGGGGTGACCAGGGAGTAGGGGGACTCCAGGGTTTTCAGGGTGGCTGCAGAGGGGGAAGAGGCAGGAGTGCACCAGCTCGGCACGATGTTGTGCCATGTGTTGGTGCAGTCATGCTACCACCCCCTCCGGCTCCGGGCGATGCAGTTCTTGCATCTGGCACTGGCGCCCAAGTGACACGGCAGTCCGTTTCATCGACTGCCACGTCCCCAAGGGTAGTGGTAGCTGCAGGTGCAGCTGTGGACACAACCACCCAGGCTCAGGGTCTGCCAGCGCAGGCTGCGTTGGCACTTGAAGAGTCCATGGAAGATTTCCAGGAGGTCCGGAGGCACATCGTAGGTGCACGCAGGGCTGAGATGACCAAGGCACGTGTCCCTGGGGCAGTAATGTCATCTGCTGCCCTGACCAGCCGGGTGTTGGCAAGTGGATGGGCAGATGCAGCCGACATGAGCCCGGTTGCCAGTCTTCCATCCAGGACAGTCCCGGTCAATGACCCTGGCACAGCGGATGTTGCTGCGCAGGGTCCATTCCAGGGCACCCAGCAGCCACTGACGCAAGTCAGGGCTTCTGTCCTTGTTCCACCTGCCACTCCCTCGGTTCAATCCACCAGCGCCACTGCCCATACTGATCAGGGCGGCATTTGCCAGCCAGGGTCCACACCACTGTCCAAGAGGAGGAAGGTTGCACCTGCAGTAGAGGCTGGGACCCCAGACATAGCTCTGGCCTCCGGCACGTCGAGGAAGAAGCCTTTCTGCAAGCAGGAACTGGACTTCCTTGTGGACTATGTGCGGGACCACAACCGTGATATGCTAGTGGGGCCCAATTGTCAAACTACGGCTGCCCATCGTATGTCCCACTGGAAGCAAGTTGCGGATCATGTGAGTGCATTCGGCCATGAGGTGCGCACAGCTCAATAGTGCAAAAAGCGTTGGGATGACCTCAAATGCAGTACTAAGGCGAAGCGTGCCTCTAATTACAACATGACTCTGGTGACAGGCAGTGGGCCACCACCTGAGGAGGAAGACCTCACTCCGCACCAGTCTGTTGCTGCGGAGTTCATACCAGCAGGAATGGTCGAAGGAGTGGGAGAGATGCTGGACTTTGATGCCCCCTCCAGTGAGTGTTGTAGCGTCTTTGTCGAGGACATGTGTGGTTTGCTTGTGTGATGTGTTGTGCTTGACTGCCACTACATGTCATGTGTACATGGTTCCCATGAGCAAGTCATGCAATGCTTCAATGATGCGTGCCTGCTGTGCAGGATGCTGGACATGTAAAGCAGACAGGGACTGTCGTCATGGCCACACTTGCACCCTACTCACATGCTACTCACCCGGCTGCCCCTCCGGTCCATGTTCCAGTTCACTGGCCATTCTGCATGTAGCCTGGGGTCACTTTCCTCTCAGCACTGTGACTATGTGATTGCATGACTGACATGCATGTGTCTTCGGCCTGCATGTGGGTACTCCACGTAGGCATGCTCCCCTGCCCCTCAACCTCCCCTGCACCACAATTTCACCATGGCACTGGTGTGCATCATGTTGGCATACTGCAATGGCCTGTTGAAGGCTCCTGTCTCCATGCAAACTTCCCCCAGCCAACCTGCCAGACACATGCAGTGGGTACATCCTCTGTCCTTAATGCAGGGTGTCTCACTTGGACTGTGCAGATGACAGATGCTCCGCAGGGACATGAGTGTCCATTCATGCTCCATGTGAATTTCATGCATGCCCCTATGTGTCCTTGACAGGATGATCTCACTAGTAAGTGTCCAGCCTGACCTACATTTCCTGGCATTTGATCATCAATTCCATGCCCACTCTGTCTCAGGCCGGCATCACACACAGGTTTAGGGTGTCAGAGTCTGTGGAGCACAGGCCTCACCCTGTTTCTGGCCCACTGACTCTGTTCAACTGGTGTAGTGGCTTCTGCACACATGGGTGTACTACTGAGGGTTCATAATGTGTCCTGCTTACTGTCCCATCATCATCTGCTGTGTCGTCAGTTGAGTCAGATGATGCAATTGATGCTACTCAACACTGTCTGGCAATACACAGGTCTCAGGTCACCCTTTTGCTGCCATGCAATGCCTCCCTGCATTTTCAGTTAGGGGGTGTGGGGGGTTTGCTTGTAGCCATGCACCACATTGCATGCACATTGCATGTGATGCCTTAACTTGCACTGCCTTCATGTCTATTGGTGTACTTCATGATGTACTTCTTCATGTAGATAGTGGCTCACGTACACATATCCTGCACTGCATCAACCCACATCTGAGCCGGGTTTCACCCTTCTACGTTAGTACTCACTGATGCATTGTCAAAGTCTCCTGGCATGTATGGACTCTTTTTCATCCCTTCTCTGTCATGTATGCGATGGGCACATGTGCATCCTGTGACACATGTACACAGTATTTGGACTCCCTAGCAGTTGTTTATGTGGGTGTATTGGTCAATGTGTGGCCTATACCAACTTGCATAGGACAGTGATTGGGAGTAGCCTGCCAATCGGGTTGTGATGACTGTGCATCATCCTTCACGTGTGTATGTGTGCAGTTCCACATACATCAAAGCAAGGAGCATAATGGCTGCTTGCTTTGGTGTATTGGATGCTGGTCATGTTCACAATACAGGTGTAAGGGGAAATGGGTGTATCTGAACACTTTCACATGTACATATGCAGGCAGCTTCAACATTGTGTGGTGCAACATTGCAAGTACTCACTTATGTGTTCGTGAAAGTGTCCATTTACACATGCGTCTTCTGCAGCTTTCTTGTTGACTCACTAATATGTAGTTGATAGACGTTTATGCTGGAGACATTTATGCGTTGCACACATTATGTGGAAGTGGCAGTATCCCAAAGGTTCACTGTTGTGCAGTATGTGTATGGCCAGGGCCACTTAGCTACTATGGTGCCTCCTGGCCGTGAACATTCCCAGAATAAATGATGTAATAGGCACATTCATTGACCAATGTGCACAATCAGGCCCTTAGTGGTGTTGTGGAGGCCTCATGTCCTGCAGCTCGGACGGTGCAGGGCGTTATGGTCCCTCATGCCTGGTTCCAGGCCCTTGCTTTGCTTGTGACATTCACTATTTCTACTTGGCCCATGCCACTCGGTGCAGGGCGAGCTGCAGATGGATGTGGCTATATTGATCATGATGCTTCAGTGATGCATGGCTACATGTGTCATTGTGTGTTTGTATTCACTTGCAGCAGTGTTCAATTTGCAGTCCAGGCATTGTTATGGTGTGTTGCATCTCTTAGTTGAAATGAAGAAAAAGTAAGGTGTGTATGCCCAACTTAAGACTGGTTCTCTCAGTTGACCCTAAACAGGGTTGCACAGTTCCATCCAATCTTTTCATAAAGTGATCATATTATGAAACAAATTATGAAAATGATGGTACTTAATTTTCAAAAAGAAATGTTTAATTCACATTTCTAGGACCCATGTCTCTTGTTTGATTAGTTCTTATATCATGAGGCAACTCAAAAAGATCTAGGTCGCTTTTTCATATGCCAATGCATTTCGGTCCTTGACCATCTTCAGGGCCGTACTTAAGTGAATCTTAAATCAACTGTATAGTATCAATACATAACATCAATGTAAACCATTATTCAGAAATAATTTGAAATACACATACCCCAAGTGGATTCGAATCAGTGGAGGAAATAAGGGAGAGATGTCAAGAAGAGTATGTCAACATCGTCATTTCACCATACCTATACTTGATAGTATGTCACCCTTATGTTCAATACCCTGTCCCTGCTGGTTCGAGTTGTCCTCTCTTGTAAGTGCTCTTGGAGAAAATACTCCAACATTCCTGTTAAATAACAGTGGGTGAATGTGTAAGTAACTATAGCATTAACTACGGTAACATATCTATGTACTCATATTCAGAGAGCTCTTCCCTGCTTGCGGACGCTCGCGCGCAGAACCGATCGCGTTCGCTCTGAAAGCGAAAGTGAGTTGCGCGCGAACGCTGATGCTAGTTTAAATCATCATGGGAACGTGGGGGGGGCGTCACGCAGCAGCGCGTGCGCCGCTGCACGTACTCCTCCGGCCCCACCGCCCTGCAAGAATGCAGGGGGGCGGGACTGTTACCATGGCGAATAACGTGTGTTATGTATGAGCTGGGCATCTATTCAGATACATGTGTCTATTCAGGGTATGTTTTACTCGAGTAAGAACTCGAATAGCTTACTATGCAATTTACATTCTGTTAACTGCAATAGAAAATAAAATACAAACAACAGTGCCAATAAGTAATTGGAAAACTGATTGCGAGGAAAACATTACACAAATAAATGTCCAGATCTAACGTGTTGTACAATCCGTGTATATAAACGGATTATTCAAAATAAGTAAAGAATCAATTGCTTATGCTAAGCATGTCCTCATTAGTATTATGATATTGTTCACAGAGCATTATTATGCTAGGGTCTCACTACTGATAAAACTCCTTGTAACACCACAAATGATTATGGCTATGTTAGAGGAAGCATCACAAAGCATTATCCATGCAAGAGTCCCACTGAAGGTGAAACTCATCTCAGCACAACTTGCTATTTTCGCTGTTCTTAGAGGAAACACATATAATTAATCTCTTCATTGATTCCCTTGGGAGTAAGGGAACTAAGTCTGTCTATCCAAAATATTTCACGTTGATCCATTCTTTTTTGTAGATTCTCGTGTTTCTCCCTTCTTTGGACTTTTTCAAGAATTACAAACTTAATTTGGGCCAAGCTATGTTGTTTATTCTGCCAGTGTCTTGCCACCGCCGAGCTTGCAGTCTTGTTCCTGATGCAAGATCTATGCTCATTCCACCTTATCTTTGCTGTGCATTGTGTTTGGCCGACATAATACAACCCACATGGACATTTGATCCCATATATGATTCGAGCTGTGTCACATGTAGCATAACATTTAAGCTTAATCTTTTCTCCAGTGTGGGGATGATTTATTGTTTGTCCTTTCATAATGTAACCACAATTGCTGCAGTTCAAGCACGGAAATGTGCCTATACGTTCAGTTCCTTTCCTCTTCTATGCGGGTCTAGTATGAATGAATCTGTCTTTCAGAATGGAGCTTCTTTGGTAAGCAAATGTAGGAGTTTCCTTGAACAAGTGTTCTACCCTTTTGTCACATGTTACAGTGTTCCAATTTTTCTTCATGATTGCTTTGATCCGATTGCTTTGGCGTGAGTACTTTGATACAAAGACTAATGGAGGTGAGGTATCCTGTTTAGTTGCTCTTGGTCTAAGTAATTCAGTAGATTATTGTCACAGAAACAGGATACCAAACTACAATCTATGGGAAAAGCACAGATAGGAATAGTTGAGCTTCCACCAACCGAGTCTGATTAAAAATGTACCCTATAGCCAAATGCTCAGAGTAAAAAGAATTGTCAGCACCCAGAGTGAATATAAAGCACCAGTAAAAGAAATGGGCAAGAAATTTCTTGCACAAGGCTATTCAGAAGAAGAAATCACATTGGCAGAGACACGTACAGCTACACAAGACAGAGAAGAATTACTTAGACCAAGAGCAACTAAACAGGATACCTCACCTCCATTAGTCTTTGTATCAAAGTACTCACGCCAAAGCAATCGGATCAAAGCAATCATAAAGAAAAATTGGAACACTGTAACATGTGACAAAAGGGTAGAACACTTGTTCAAGGAAACTCCTACATTTGCTTACCAAAGAAGCTCCAATCTGAAAGACAGATTGATTCATACTAGACCCCCACAGAAGAGGAAAGGAACTGAATGTATAGGCACATTTCCGTGCTTGAACTGCAGCAACTGCGGTTACACTATGAAAGGACAAACAACAAATCATCCCCACACTGGAGAAAAGATTAAGCTTAAATGTTATGCTACATGTGACACAGCTGGAATCATATATGGGATCAAATGTCCATGTGGGTTGTATTATGTCGGCCAAACACAACGCACAGCAAAGGTAAGGTGGAATGAGCATAGATCTTGCATCAGGAACAAGACTGCAAGCTCGGTGGTGGCAAGACACTGGCAGAATAAACAACATAGCTTGGCCCAAATTAAGTTTGTAATTCTTGAAAAAGTCCAAAGAAGGGAGAAACACGAGAATCTACAAAAAAGAATCGATCAACGTGAAACATTTTGGATAGACAGACTTAGTTCCCTTACTCCCAAGGGAATCAATGAAGAGATTAATTATATGTGTTTCCTCTAAGAACAGCGAAAAAATACCAAGTTGTGCTGAGATGAGTTTCACCTTCAGTGGGACTCTTGCATGGATTATGCTTCGTGATGCTTCCTCTAACATAGCCATAATCATTTGTGGTGCTACAAGGAGTTCTATCAGTAGTGAGACCCTAGCATAATAATGCTCTATGAACGATATCATAATACTAATGAGGACATGCTTAGTATAAGCAATTGATTCTTTACTTATTTTGAATAATCCGTTTATATACACGGATTGTACAACACGTTAGATCTGGACATTTATTTGTGTAATGTTTTCCTCGCAATCAGTTTTCCGATTACTTATTGGCACTGTCATTTGTATTTTAGTTTGTATTGCAGTTAATAGAATGTAAATCGCATAGTAAGCTATTCGAGTTCTTACTCGAGTAAATCATACCCTGAATAGACACATGTATCTGAATAGAACCCAGCTAATTCTTAACACGCGTTATTCGCCATGGTAACAGTCCCGCCCCCCTGCATTCTTGCAGGGCGGTAGGGCCGGAGGCGTATTTGCAGCGGCGCACGCGCTTCTGTGTGAATCCAAGCCGACGTTCCCATGGTGATTTAAACTAGCATCAGCGTTCGTGCGCGATTCACTTTCGCTTTCAGAGCGAACGCGATAGCTTCTGCGTGCGAGCGACTGCAAGCAGGTAAGAGCCATCTGAATATGAGTACACAGATATGTTACCGTAGTTAATGCTATAGTTACTTACACATTTACCCACTGTTATTTAACAGGAATGTTGAAATATTTTCTCCAAGAGCACTTACAAGCGAGGACAACTCGAACCAGAAGGTACAGGGTATTGAGCATAAGGGTGATATAGTATCAATTATAGGTATGGTGAAATGATGATGTTGACATACACTTCTTTACATCCCTCCCTTATTTCCTCCACTGATTCGAATCCACCTGGGGTATGTGTATTTCAAATTATTTCTGAATAATGGTTTACATTGATTTTATGTATTGATACTGTACAGTTGATTTAAGATTCACTTAAGTACGGCCCTGAAGATGGTCAAGGACTGAAATGCATTGGCATATGTACTTTTATGAAAAAGCGACCTAGATCTTTTTGAGTTGCCTCATGATATAAGAACTAATCAATCAAGGGACATGGGTCCTAGAAATGTGAATTAAACATTTCTTTTTGAAAATTAAGTACCGTCATTTTCATCATTTGTTTCATAATATGATCACTTTATGAAAAGATTGGATGGAACTGTCCAACCCTCTTTAGGGTCAATTGAGAGCACCAGTCTTAAATGGGGAATACACACCTTACTTTTTCTTCATTTCTGTACAGTGAGATCCGGATGCCATAGAATCTCTTTCAGACTGGGAGCACCAGGTTAAACATTTTTGTATGAACGTATTATAATGAACAATTTCAGCATTTAAATATCAATTACTGTGGTGCCCACCTAC
This sequence comes from Ambystoma mexicanum, assembly GCF_040938575.1. Taxonomy (NCBI): domain Eukaryota; kingdom Metazoa; phylum Chordata; class Amphibia; order Caudata; family Ambystomatidae; genus Ambystoma; species Ambystoma mexicanum. The sequence goes on from NC_090941.1 coordinate 79,614,260, forward strand.
ACTTTGTACTTTTGCATCTCTTAGTTGCCATCTGTCTTTTCTGCCTGTGACATGTGCCTGACAGAGGTGATGTCTGATGGAGTTCATATACTACATTGTGTGATACTGTAGGCTTTGCTATTGCCCACATTCATTCCTGCTTTTGGGATGTGTATGCATATCATGGCCACTGGATGCATGCCAGGTTCTCCTTTGTGTGTGACATGTCTGCTTCATGTGTTGGCTATGTATGTGATGTCTATGTGTTTGTGTTTAATGTGCTTCTGACATGTGTTTTAATGGTCATGTTTTCTTCCATTTCCAGATGATGACGCAATGGAGCCAGAGGATGGTGTTGTCATGCCAGACACAGGGTTGCTATCACACCAGCAATCCAGCACAAGTGGGGGTCATGAAGTGGTAGGCCACGAGAACCCACTTGTGTTACAGACCATCTTGTCTAGGGCTGGCAATGAGTCTAGATCGGATGATCACTCTGACGACAATGTTGAGTTGGATGTTCATCGGGTCCATTCGTCAGGGGTGAGTGATTCTGATGTGGACACTCCTCTGTCTGCCACACCTGCACTGAGCGGCCAGACAGTGGTGGGACCACCACCTGTGGTGGATCGGGACGCAGGGTCACCCTCCACTCAAGTTGCTGATGTGCCTGGGGCATCAGGTCGACGGAGGAATGTAGTCCTGCAGCCGCGGGTGGTGCCAACCCAACAATGACGTCAGTGCCTTGGGCCCCGCAGGTGTCAAGCCCAGCGACGCGGTGGCCGTGCACCACTGGGGTATACTGAGTGGGAGCAAGCCATGGTTGCCAATTCAGAACACCAGGGGGCAGCAATTGATAACATCGCTGAGAGCATGGAACGTGTGGCTCAATCCGTGCTACCCCCTGCTAGGCAGGTGGAACGCCAGCAGCGATTGGCACAGTCCACGGCCCGCTCGCTCAAGCTGGGCATGGCAGCATTAGATGGGGCACGCCGGGCTGAAATGATGTCTTTGCGTCAAGCAATTGCTGCTCACGCAGAGGCACACATGGAGGCCATGAGGGTTGAGTATGAATCCCTCAGATCTACTCTGGGTGTGCTCTTGATGTCCCAGAGGCAGCGGTCAGAGGAGAGGTTGGAGCAGCTGCAGAGTACCATCTCAGCTGAGCTACGTGCTTGCCGGGAGGTATACCAGTTGTCCAGCCAGGCCATGCAGGAAGAACTTTGTGTTACACGTGCTGCTGGCAAGAGGAAGCACGCGTATCACGCGAGGTTCTACATGCTGACCTATGTGTCATCGGCGCACAGAACCAGGCTCATCCGTCCTGCAGACTTGCTGCCGATGAGGGGCAGGCCGCGCATAGGCATGGGCATGGTACTGTGCCACGTCAACCTTTTCAGTCAGAGGGTTACTCGGATGACGAGATATCTCCCACACAGGTCGGGCTGTGCAGGCGTTGAGCCCATGGAGTTTTTTTTTCTTTCTCAACATCATCGCATGTGGGTGTTGAGGTGAACCCTGTACATCCCCCCTCCTGGGTGCCTCCCCCCCTGGGTCATATGTGGCCATTTTTGATTTTTCATTTTAGTTTAGTTAGTTAAAATTGTTTTTGATAGTTTAATTAGGTAATGTAGGTTTTTTATAGTTAGTTTAATTAGTTAATATAGTTTAAATTTGCATGTCTATTGTGCATTCATGTGACCGTGTGGTGCTTTGTGGCATTTGAAAGCATCCACTGTCTGTTCCAGCTGGGCCCTTCAAGCTTGTCTCGTGTATGTGTTTGCAGCTTGGGGTCCTGACTCACATAGGCCACTCCTGCTTCCCTTATTCATGGGCTCGCAAGGATGGTTCGGTGTTACAGCCATTTACACAAGGGCTTTGGACTGTCATATCTGTGGCCTGTCTGCTGCTGTACTACTTGTGTTAACACCCCTAGTGGGGATTGTGGGGGTTTTATCCACGGCATGTCTGTATTTGATCTGGGTGGGTTCATGATTTATGTGTCCATTAATTGATATACATTGTGATGTATGTTTTTTTTTTCTTTGCAGTACATGTGCTTGATGCACTTCATGCTGTAGACAGTGGCTTGCACCCTTTGCCTGTCAAAGTCACACTACTGGTGGGAGGAATTATGATGTAGGTCTCTAACATGGTCCAGTCACAACCAGCATGAAGACACACACACAGAGAACTTCCCAGCATTAATTATATGTGTTGTGCCCTTTCTGCAGGAGAATGAGCCTCCAGACCACTTTGCCAGCAGTCATGGGGCATAGTACTACAGACAGCTGGCCACGTTCGGTGGGGCAGACGTGCGCATGTGTGCGCAAGCAGTGGCGCAGGGCTTGTGCTCAGAAGTCCAACAGAAGCAGACGTGTTCGCAGGAGCTCCAAGGAAGGTGAGCAGCACAAGGGGGCCACACCGCAGCCAACCTTCCACCAGGCCACTTGCACATGCACGCTAAGTAGCACCACTGATGGGGAGCTTGGACAGATATTGTTGTAGAAGCGCACAGTACAGCTGAGATGCATTAGGGGACAAATGGCAAGTTGCTTTCCAAGTTGCCAGGGGCACACACAGGATCTGTCGCACATATCCTCCGGTGCCCACTGCTCCATAGAAGCAGAGTTATGAGCGCAGTAGCGTTCCTAGCCAGATACTTATACAGCGCACAGGGACAGCCAGTGAGGCACAGACTTGTGTGCATTGCATATCATTTGCATGTGCTAATTGCAACTTGCACTGCATATTGTAATTTAAACAAAGAAAAGAACCTAGGCTACCCCACCAGCCAAGCTTAGACACGTAATAGGCACTAAGCCCGAGCATGATAATTAAGTAGAAGTATCAACACGCCGGCACTGAAAATTACTATCACAGCCTCAGGCAGCATGAAACAGGAATAACCTAAGCTCAGTCCAGCGCTGTATTCAACAGATATTTATTTATCTATCCTCTTTTCAGCCACTGAGCTGACTAGCACATCCTAGAAGCACAGGATTGAGCATATCCGGTGCACAGACGGCGCTGCAAGCAATGAACTCTCATCAGTTTCAACGCTAACCTGTCACACCGAACCACTACGGCGCAGGTAGGACTATTTCCAAGCACACCAATACAGGATTTTCCCTATAGAGATACACCCATCACTGACCTCCTATTTTACTCACTTATAATTTTAAATGTCCCAACCAATGTGACAGACTAAGCCCACTGAATTTGTCCTGAAGACAGCACCAGATACAACAATAACTGCTGAATCACAGAAACATCATTCATGTGTCGACCAGCTAGATGTGTAGTCAACCAGACCACATTTTAATTCACAATCGTTACTAACTTACACTATAAAAGAGGGAAAGTAAAGAACCAATGTATCAGGTTGTTTACAAAGCCTTAAATGCTGAAAGTACCCACGATTATTTATGTTAAGCAAAATGGGCTTTTGTCAATAGCAGTGTGATGCAACTTGTTTTAAATTCAAACACAAATAAATGTAATTGTTCTGCATACAGTTTGGGTGTTCTCATATGTGCAGATTAACCAACAGAGATCTGTAAATTTTGTGTGCTGGACCCATAACCGGCCAGTGTGAAACAGGTGGGGTAGCCTAGGTTATTTTCTTTGTTTAACTGCCATACCCCTCATAACTTAGGCCCCCCTGATCAAAAAAGAGGGACATATTACCCCCTTATTTACAATAACTGCATGTTGTAATCCACGGCCGGCAGGACACGACTTGTACTGAACTTGCACCTCGCTATACGCGTGTCACACCGCGGCCGTGGAAACTCTGGGCAAGATGGAGGTGATATTGAGCCTCTCTACCGGTCCGTTTGACGCTCTAGTCGTCTTGGACCGGCAGGTATAAGAGGAGACCACGCCCCCTGCAACTCGCGTTGCAAATCGCATTCGTCGGTCTATTGACTTTCGCTTTGCTGCAGTGCCTCACTTACGAGTTTTTCCCTTGAATTTTGCCTGTGCCTTCCCTGGTTATCCCCTCTCGTTCAGACCCCTTTTTCTCCTGTCCAGCCTCTTTCACAAGTTTTTCTTACCTTCGGTCTGCCTTTCCGCGGCTGTTTGTTTCCCGACTTAGGCTCACTTTTCGAGTGCGCCTTCCGATTTCTGTTCCCTTAATTTCTACCTCGGGGTCTAGTGGGCTCTGTTTACCATCCGCTGGGTTTCTCGGGTCAGTCACATTCTTTTCTGTGTTTCACCCACCTTCTATTCTCTCACGCTATCTCTCTCTCTCGCTCGCTCTCTCTCTCTCGCTCTCTCTCTCTCTCTCTCTCTCTCTTGCTCTCTCTCTCTCGCTCTCTCTCTCTCTCTTGCGCTCTCTCTCTCTCTCTCTCTCTTTCTCGCTCTCTCTTTCTCTCGCTCTCTTTCTCCCTGGATTTCTCGGGTAAACTCACCTGCTTGTTATCTTCATCTCTTCTTGTTTTCTCCAGATTCCTATTGTGGCTATCCTTACCTCTTTAGCCTCCTGTATCCTTTTCCATTTGCCTCCTGTTTGGAATAGTTCCTTGCTTCCAGCGAGCTGCCGAACCCCATTCTCTCACAGAGCATCGCTTGGAGCGAACCCTTATCCAGGAAGAGCAGGCCTTCGTTTAACTTGCTGTTTCACCTGATACGGGACTACACCAGCCTCTCCAGTCTTCCCATCGGATCGACCAATCCCATCGACTATCACACAGGGTTTTTTCTGCCATCAGGCTTTTTCCCTGTTTGAGGAACGGACTCCCCTGGGTTCACCTGACTGCCAGATCCATAGGCGGGCAAGGTGGCCTCGGGGGGAGAACGTCCCTATCTCTTCGAACGCAAGAAGGGAAGAAGGACGATCAAGTCAAGTGACGAAAGAGAGAGTCCCCAGACAGAAAGAAGAAGGAGACCGAGGCCATCGAACCCCACTGAAGACCCAGGTGAGGAGTCTCAGGGGGAAGGAACTTCCTCATATTCTGACAGATTGCAACGCCCCACAACCGGCATGGCCTCCTTGGAACAATACCAGGAGATGGTGACTGCTATTCAGGGCCTTCAAGCCGAGGTTCAGAATCTCCGAACCGAGAACGCTAACCTACGCCAACAAGTAGCGGCACGAGAAGAAACCCGAGGCGATCTACCTCCCCTGACTTTTTCTTTTGGGAAGTATTTTGGCAATCCGAAACTCCTTAAGGAATTCCTGAACGCTTGTATGATTTATTTCACGTTTCGACCAAGGGCATATGAACTGGATAGAGCCAAGGTAGGGTTTCTTGTTTCCAACCTTGCTGGCAACGCATTGGCTTGGGCAACCCCACTGATAGCACTCGCAGATCCTGCCATATCGGATTACTCTCAGTTCACTCAACTGCTGCGTTCCAGATTTGAGAGACCAGAGGTCCAGTATTCTTCCTATGAAGCCCTTCTAGATCTCCGTCAAGGCAATCAAGATGTACAGACTTATGCCTCTACTTTTACCAAATTGGCCACAGACTCAGGATGGCCAGATTCGGCCCAGCAGACCCTTTTTCGTCGAGGCTTACATGATGAGCTCAAGGATGAGCTAGCCAGGATGGAGCGTCCTACCTCCTTTCAAGAATTGGTTACGTTATCCCTGCAATTAGAGTACAGACTGCAGGAACGGAGGTTAGAAAGAAGGAGATTCAGACCACATCCCTCAGGAGGGATTCCCACTGCTAGTTCTTCTAACCGACCCCAACAGGAAGAGCCTATGCAGATAGGGACAACCCGAGGCCCTTTGACCCCCGAGGAACGCAAGAGACGCAGAGACCTGGGTCTTTGCATGTACCGCGGATCTCCGAAACATTTGCTCCGGAATTGTCCAGAGGTACCCCCGAGACGCCTGGGAAACGCGCCTCCCCGGTCCTGAGCAGGGAAAGGAACCGGGCAGAATCGAAGAATCCCTGCAATTCCACCCACCAGGATCCTTCTGCGGATAATAACAGCCTTATGGTGTTTTCTGTGCGCCTTACCTTTGATTCCTCTCCATCTGTAGAAGTCTTAGCCATGCTGGATTGTGGTGCGGCCGGAAACTTTATTGATATCCAGTGGGCTCAAGAACAAGGCATACCCCTGCGTCGGAAGGCCTGCCCTTTGCCTGTAGAAGGGGTAGATGGAGCTCCCCTTTCCTCCGGTCCCATCATTAAGGAGACAGTTCCGGCTAACATGTCCTTGTCTCAGCACCAAGAACAGATCGTCTTTGATGTTATAAGAGCAGCTCATTTCCCAATCATCCTGGGCATACCCTGGCTACGTAAACATAATCCCAGGATTGATTGGTCTGCGAATACCGTCTGTTTTTTGTCACAGTACTGCTCGAAGGAATGTCTATCACAACCCCCTCCTTTGATGAGGAAGGGGATAGCACTCTCGACTTTCACGACAGTGGTCCAAACGATTCCACCGCGTTATCAGGAGTATGCTGAAATCTTCGAAGACATACTACCTCGTACTCTACCCCCACATCGAGCCGAGGACTGCGGTATCGATCTAAAGCCTGAGGCATCTGTTCCTTTTGGTCGTATGTACCCTATGTCACTACCGGAAAGAAGAGCATTGAAGGAGTATTTGGATGCCAATCTGCAAAACGGTTTAATACAAGAATCCCATTCTCCGGCAGGGGCCTCAATGTTCTTCATTCCTAAGAAGGGTACTACGGAATTAAGACCGTGTATAGACTACCGTGGGCTGAACAGCCTGACTATCAGGGACAGGTACCCTATGCCCCTCATAAAGGAGGTACTTGAAGCAGTGGAAGGAGCCTCAATCTTTACAAAGCTAGACCTTCGAGGAGCCTATCATTTGTTGAGAATAAGGGAGGGAGATGAGTGGAAAACGGCTTTTAGAACTCCCTTGGGACACTTTGAGTATAGGGTAATGCCCTTCGGACTAGTGAATGCTCCTGCCGTGTTCCAACGTTTTGTAGATAAGATCTTCTCAGATATGCTATATATCTCGGTGGTGGTCTATTTAGACGATATTTTGATCTTCTCTTCCTCCCTCTCTGAACATCGAAGGCACGTCACGCAAGTTCTTCAAAGGTTGAGAGAACATCAACTACTGGTTAAACCCGAGAAATGTGTTTTTGAAGCCTCCTCAGTATCTTATTTAGGGTTCATTCTTTCTAAAGAGGGGGTACAGATGGATTCGGAGAAGGTTAAGGCAGTTCTTCAATGGCCCACTCCAAGGAATCCCAAGGATATACAGAGATTTCTGGGACTATCTAACTTTTACAGAAGATTTATTCCTAGCTTCTCGGATATTGTTCTACCAATCACCCGTTTGCTTAAGAAAGGTCAGAAGTTCGAATGGGATAAGGAGGCGGATCAGGCCTTTCTATTACTTAAGAGGACATTCACCACCGCTCCTATCCTAGTGCAACCAAATCAGTCTCTTCCTTTTGTGGTGGAGACGGATGCTTCCGGAGGTGCCATTGGAGCTGCTCTCCTACAATCAGGCAAAGACGGAGCAGAACATCCGGTAGCATATTATTCCAGAACTCTTACACCTAGTGAGAGGAACTACTCTGTGTTGGAACGAGAATTACTGGCGATTCGTCAGGCATGCATTGAATGGAGGCATTTACTTCAGGGGGCTGCCCATCCATTTCTGGTTCGCACTGACCACCGGAATCTTAAGGTTTTGCAACAGATGGAATGCCGCAATTCTCGTCACGCCCGATGGGCGTATTTTTTTTCCCAGTTCGACTTTGAGATAACCTACCTTCCAGGAAAGGAGAATGCCCTAGCGGACGCTCTGTCCCGCAGTCTGGAGCCCAAAGAAGATCAGGGCCTGGGTGAGATGCTCTCTGGTAAGAGAATCCTAGGAATGGTCAACTCCTTCATACAAGAAGTAGAGCGCTCGACCAGTCTCTCTGAAGTCTCTACCGACCATATGACCCTCATGGAAAGAAGAGGGAAGCTATACTTTCATCGAGGATCACTGTATTTACCATTGGAAAAACTCCAGATGCAAGCCTTATTCTGGTGCCATGACCTTCCTTCGGCAGGACATAAGGGCCATGGAGCAACACTACATCTGATATCCAGATATTTCTGGTGGCCGACTATGGACCAGGACGTCAGAACATATGTGATGGCTTGTCCGGTATGTGCGGCTAATAAACCCATTACTCATCGGCCCATGGGGTTGCTTCAACAAGAACCTCTACCATCACAACCTTGGGAACACATTTCCACTGATTTCATCGTGGATCTCCCTCTCTCTATGGGATCCACAGCAATCATGGTTACGGTGGATACATTGAGCAAGATGGCTCACTTCTCTCCCTTGCCTGGCTTGCCTTCTGCATCCGAAACCGCCGAAGTGTTCCTGAGAGAAATAGTAAGATTGCATGGTCTACCTCGGACCATAGTTTCCGATAGGGGGTCCCAATTTACATCCCGATTCTGGTCAGCCTTATGTAGTGCTTTGGGTATAAAGAGAGCCTTATCCTCTGGTTATCATCCCCAAAGCAACGGACAAACAGAACGCCTAAATTCCACTCTCGAACAATATCTCCGTTGCTTTTGTCATCAGGAACAAGATAAGTGGAAGTCCTTTCTAACTTTAGCAGAATTTACTTACAACAACACCAAACATTCGGCAACTGGCTTCAGCCCCTTCTACTTCACCTACGGTTATCATCCGAGGCATATACCTCTCTTTGGGGTTCCTCCCACTTCAGTCCCTTCGGTAGACCAGCGCCTGTTTGATCTTCGATCCATCCAGAAGGAAGCAGCTCAGAAGCTGGAGGCAAGTAGGATTCGATACAAGAAGTATGCTGATAAGAAGAGATCTCCTAACCCCAAATGGGAAGTGGGGACTAAGGTCTGGTTGTCAACCAAATATCTCCCACGTTGGGTTCATCCTGGTAAATTCTCAGCCCGCTTTATAGGCCCATTTCCCATTTTATCTCAAGTAAACCCAGTGGCCTTTCGATTACGTCTGCCTTCCAGTCTGAAAAGGCTACACCCTGTTTTTCATACCTCCCTCCTGAAGGCTTATCATCCAGATCCCATGGGCCGTCGTATACCCTCCTCTATACACCAAGATCCCGAACCGGAAGAATATGAAGTGGAGAGGCTGGTTGATTCACGTTACAAGCATGGAACTATACAATATCTGGTCCAGTGGAAGGGATATTCTGTAGCAGAACGGTCTTGGGAGCCCAGATGTCATATCCACGCCCCACGACTTCTAAGACAGTTCCATCGCCAAAATCCGGGAAAACCCGGGGAAGAGTCGATGAAGAGAGGGCATACTGTCACACCGGGGCCGTGGAAACTCTGGGCAAGATGGAGGCGATATTGAGCCTCTCTACCAGTCCGTTTGACGCTCTAGTCGTCTTGGACCGGCAGGTATAAGAGGAGACCACGCCCCCTGCAACTCGCGTTGCAACTCGCATTCGTCGGTCTATTGACTTTCGCTTTGCTGCAGTGCCTCACTTACGAGTTTTTCCCTTGAATTTTGCCTGTGCCTTCCCTGGTTATCCCCTCTCGTTCAGACCCCTTTTTCTCCTGTCCAGCCTCTTTCACGAGTTTTTCTTACCTTCGGTCTGCCTTTCCGCGGCTGTTTGTTTCCCGACTTAGGTTCACTTTTCGAGTGCGCCTTCCGATTTCTGTTCCCTTAATTTCTACCTCGGGGTCTAGTGGGCTCTGTTTACCATCCGCTGGGTTTCTCGGGTCAGTCACGTTCTTTTCTGTGTTTCACCCACCTTCTATTCTCTCTCGCTATCTCTCTCTCTCGCTCGCTCTCTCTCTCGCTCTCTCTCTCTCTCGCTCTCTCTCTCTCTCTCGCTCTCTCTCTCTCGCGCTCTCTCTCTCTCTCTCTTTCTCGCTCTCTCTTTCTCTCGCTCTCTTTCTCCCTGGATTTCTCGGGTACTCTCACCTGCTTGTTATCTTCATCTCTTCTTGTTTTCTCCAGATTCCTATTGTGGCTATCCTTACCTCTTTAGCCTCCTGTATCCTTTTCCATTTGCCTCCTGTTTGGAATAGTTCCTTGCTTCCAGCGAGCTGCCGAACCCCATTCTCTCACAGAGCATCGCTTGGAGCGAACCCTTATCCAGGAAGATCAGGCCTTCGTTTAACTTGCTGTTTCACCTGATACGGGACTACACCAGCCTCTCCAGTCTTCCCATCGGATCGACCAATCCCATCGACTAACACACAGGGTTTTTTCTGCCATCAGGCTTTTTCCCTGTTTGAGGAACGGACTCCCCTGGGTTCACCTGACTGCCAGATCCATAGGCGGGCAAGGTGGCCTCGGGGGGAGAACGTCCCTATTTCTTCGAACGCAAGAAGGGAAGAAGGACGATCAAGTCAAGTGACGAAAGAGAGAGTCCCCAGACGGAAAGAAGAAGGAGACCGAGGCCATCGAACCCCACTGAAGACCCAGGTGAGGAGTCTCAGGGGGAAGGAACTTCCTCATATTCTGACAACGCGTCTAGCAGCTCACCCAGGGACCATTCTAGCATGTGTGAATCTTGAGGCATTGCTATTCCATTTGCCGCTTGGCCACGTGCGCCGCCCCTACTGCATTGACAGTGTATGAACCATCACAATTGCAAGCTAACGTTTACGTACATAGCACCAGACAAGAGTCTTTGTTTGTGTAGAAGTCAGTGACTTTGGGGCATTGATGGTGTTGTGTGTGTGTGTTGTAAACACACACGGATTAGTGACTCTCGCTCTCTTTGCAGCATGGAACTGATCCTGTTACCGGACCTGGGAGTGCGCAGGCAGGAGGCCAGCACTCACCCCAGAGATAAGTCTCTCTTTGTCTTGCATTTGACTCATTTAGTACAATGTGCATGTAGAACTTGGTTTCTCTGATCGAGTATGTTATTGTGAATTGTGGTATTTTGTATTTGGCCTACTTTCCCTTGCCAATCCAACTCCCCTCTCCTGCCCCTCTTTCCAGTTATATTGAATAGCAATGCCTGTCCAACCAACAGATCCCTGACCCTCTTTCCCCACCGGGGTTCTCGGGAGCCTGTGTAAGTTTTAACTTGCAGGCGCCCAGACCACAGAGGGGGTGGTTGGTTCGTGCCATTCCTGCACCAGGAGACCGGAGCTGTGGCACTACCCATCAGTTGTTGCATCCTCATTGGATGTGGTTTCCAGAAAAAGGTACCCATCCTGTTGGCCCATTGTTCAACTGTGCTACCCTGGTAGTTGTATCATTGTGCTTGTACATGTGCCTGGTCTTAATTTTGTACTTCAAGCTATCTACTGGACACTCTTCCAGGGTTTTTTGGTGCCTAGAGCCTCTTCCCATGTTTTTGGGGTTTGGGTCCTTTGAGTTCTCTGCAATTTGGTATTTTTACCACTCAAAGAGGCCTCTGAGGGGGCTGCACACTATTTACACGCAAGGTGGGGCATTAACACCAAGGGGTAGGGGAATCCTGTAGCCAGGTAGACTAGAAGGAAGAAGGCTACATACCACATACACATGTTCAGAAGGTCATGGTGATGTGTAAATGAGGGTGGGCCTTTTGTTGTTGGACAGTAAGCCTGGCCTACAGGGTTTGGGCACTCTCTGACAATGTCATTGTGTGATACTATTTACATGATGTGTTATGCTGGTCAATGGCTGTTGCTGTGTTGTATTTACTTTTCAGGTGTCAGGGGATTGTTGTGCTTTGACATGCTGGGGTGTACCCATGGTCAGTGTTCACATGTGATGTGTACAGGACACTGAGGGTCACTTTATTTCACATGCATATATTGAGTGCATGTCCCTACGGACACACACAGTTGCACAATGCTCAACCACACGTGCAACCACCCTTCCATGTCCACAGGTGCACACATATTGCCTTCTTGGGCACGCTGTGTCCCTCCAGCGCATGATGAATTGCTATTTGGGGATCATGTACATGCGTCAATAGTTTATTTTTTACCTTAGTCCTTTTCATCTGGTGCTGAAGGTGTATCCCCAACAAAATGGCTGCTCACTGTGCTGTGTGCTGAGCAGTGTGTAGCAGGAGAGGCACAGAGCACACGGGTTGGGGAGTAGCAATGTTGCCTTGCCGAATGTGCATGTGAACAGGCATTCAGTGCTGTATTGAAGCTACCACTGGTGCAAGGCATTTGTGTATGACTTGGTATGTGTGGGAGGTTGTTGGTCAGTCATTTCATCTGATTCCATGTCAGGCATCATTGTCTCGGCCCACTTTCCATTTCTCACATGTCACTCCATATCTTATTGGTCATGTGTTTGGCTTTTGCTGTTGCATGCCATGCCACGGTGTGGCAGACAAGGGTGATGTGGTTTGGGAGGGTTTGGGTGACATACCATGGATTGTCATGACCTGTTTTGCGGGGGGGTGTGATACAAAGCTTACATGTGTTTCTTTCGGTCACACGGGATTGGTTATGTTTAAGTAGCTAGGGATGCACACAATGTAGCACTTCCAAGGCAACCTCCTCAGGCTGGTAAGGTTGTGACAGTTGACTGTCTTTTTGTCATCATCAGTTGTCACCTGGTATGTGCCAGGCCTGTGTGTACTCCGCAGGGGTGGGAGTTTAGGTGAAAAATGTGGCCACAAGCTGGGTCAGGGCTGCCTCGCCACTTGCCCTTTCCCCTCCCATGGGCAGCGCCCGTGCATGTGGTTGGGGATTTGGGTGCACCACCATGTCCACCAGTACACCCTGCCGTGTTGCAAAATTGTTCAGGACACATGCTGCCTCAATGATCCTGCACACTACTGGGGGTGCATATAGTAGCTGTCCGCCAGAGCGGTCAAGGGAGCGGAAGCCTGGCTTGAGCACTCCGAATGTGCGCTCCAGTAATAATAATAATGAATAATAATTTGGCATTTATATAGCTCTACGAACCCTCAGGTATCTGAGCGCTGCTTATTATTACCCACGGTGTGTGGTGCTCATTTATCGACCTCGGAAGGATGAAAGGCTGAGTTTGGCCCTGTCGGGATTCGAACCTGCATCAGCAGACTCTGCACGGATGTCAAATCGAGCACTCTGCTCGCTGTGCCACTTGACCAGCAAACCAGTATGGCCCTAGTTTCAATATGGGCAGCGTTGTATCTTACCTGGGGTGGTGTGGTGGGGTTCCAGATTGGCGTCATCATGTGGTTGCTCAGAGGGTAGGCACTGTCCCCTGGGGAGGTGAGGATGGTTGTGATTAGTTGGGTTTGTGTATTTGTCTGTGTGTGACATGCATGCATGTGCACAGGCATTTACACTCACATAGGAGCCATGTGTCGCCACGCTTTCCAGCTTCCAGGGCCCAGCTCAGGGTGGACATTCTGTATATGAAACTGTCATGGGTTGAGCCAGGGTAGTTTGCATAGACAAAGGTGATGATTCCCTTTGCATCACATACAACCTGCAAGTTGATGAAATGCCAGTGCTTGCGGTTTTGATAGATGTGCTCAGTGGCCCTAGGTGGACGTAGGGCCACATGGGTGCAATCTATGGCACTGAGCACTTTGGGGAAGTGTGCCACCCTGTAGAAGTCCTGGACTTTGGCCTGCCTTTCTTCAGGTGTTCTGGGCATGTATATGTGCCTGCAGACTGAGGGGCGTGCAGTCATGATTGCCAACACATGGTGTAGGCAGTGTGACTGCGTGGCATGTGAGACCCCCCGCCCACTATGGCAGTTCTCCGCTGAAATGACCCAATGGACAAAAAATGCAGGACATTGAGCACCTTCTCCAAGGGGCTCAATGCTTGGGAGCACAGGGTGGGGGATGTAAGGTCATCTTCTCACTCCCTGACAAGGTCTAGGATGATACAAGGTAGAAAGCTATACCTGCCATAGACGTGGTCGTCAGGCGTCCCAAAAAGGCTGGTCGGGGCAAAAAAATGCAGGGCCTGGCTATTCTCTTCCTCCTGTGTTGTCCCATGATCAGCTCTGCGACAAATGGGGCATTTATTGTAGCTGTGTATACGTGTTTGTTGTTGTGCACACTTTTATACTGTGCGCAGGGACGCTTCTGCCTGCCTTCCTGTGGCAGACGTGTTGACACATGTGCGCGTCTATTAGTGTGTACGTGTTATCCGTATTCGATTCCATGAATACGTGTTGTTCACGTGCGTGTGGGCGTTCCGTATATTTCCCTGCAGTACTTCCCCAGTTACGTCTTCTTTTTTACGCGTTGTTCCAAATTCCGCATGTTACGCCCCGTGTCCCGCCCCCTTTTTGCTGTGTGCGCCGACACTGTGCGCTATCGCTGTGTGCGTCATGCACGGCGTTCGGGATGTTGGAATGACGTGTGCGCCCGTGTGCACCACGCAAGGATTTGGCACACATCCCGCAGTAAACACGCGCAGGCCCTTCCATGAATCGCACACGTGCGCGGGCGCTTGCTTTTTCACGCTTGCGCCAATATTTTCGGTGCACTTTTGTTCTATGAATCAGCCCCTTAAGCTTTTTCCTTGAATTTCAAGTTTTTTTTTTACAATGTATTGCTCACCTTAACATCCCTGCAACTAAAATGTTTTCCTTGCATTTCACTTTATTTTTATAGCATATTAATAACATTTTGTTTGAATGTGTAATTCAAAATGACCTACCAATTTTTTTTAATGGGTGCCTCATCTTGTTTACTCGGTCAAAATAACATCTGTGAAAGACAATGCAATATATGTCATAATATAAATATAAAGAAGAGTATTGTAGTTTTGTTTTTCTCCATAATAGTACTGAATGAATACTGAACATATTCCAAGTACTCAACCAATTAAGGTTGAGATTATTAATCATTCAGTAAAGGAAAAAAAATGTATTGAAGAGAAAAAAACTATACTCTGTAACCTAAATTGTAGCATACTAATAATCCAAAACAGTACTATCAAAAATAACAACTTAATAGTATAATACTTCTATCTACAGTAAGTATTGCAAAAACATTCATTTGCTATTCATGATTGTAGCTTTCACCCCCGCGGAAGGGATTTCACATGTTTGGTAACAGCCCACCACACCTCGCCAAGGTACGCCGAGAGCAGCAACGTCACTGGTGAGGTCTGTGGAACATTAACAACCATTTCAGCCTCTGCCAAGATGGTGAAAGTCATTCAGACACCAGGGTTTATCAGGAGTGCAAATGGCTTTTTTTCCCCTGAGAGATCTGTGCTACTGGCGCAGCCAGTTTTCCAAAGAGAGGGAACAGGGGATGGGGAGATGGAATGACTGCCGCCATATAGAAAAGGGACTAAGTTCCTTTACCATGTCTATGGCGGTGGTTGGGAGACTGGAGGAGCGCTGGGACAGAGCATAGATCTCCAGACCCACAGGTAAGTGGGGATGGAGGGAGAGGGTGTCAAAGATGATAAGGGGATTTTGGGGGAAGCGTGGGGTAGGCTGGCAACAGGGAGAGGTTCCCTGTTCCCTCTCTGGATGAAAAAAATGAAAACATGTATGGTTTCACCTGGGGAAGGGCCTCAGATAGCTTGGATAGCCGGTGCGGAATGTATATCCTTTCCTGTTGTTCCAGCCACCTGATCGGCTGAGCACCCTTCCCTGAGTGTGAGTCTCCTTAATAGAGTACAGCACCTACTCTAAGCATTTAGGTAACTATGAACCTGGTTTTGCCTCACGAAAAATTCAAAATACACAATAAGACTATCATACAAATAAATAACTATATGGACAAAGGCTATGTTTCATTTTTGTACACATTTTATTGCATTTTAAAACATATGAACTTTACTGAACAGTTTAAGCAACCTTAACCAGGAAACCAAGACATTTAGGGCCTCATTACAAGAATGGAGGTAGCCATGGCTGCCACCGTTCCGGGCTCCATTACCGGGTTCCCGACATAGGAGGACCCGGTAATTCCTCCTTGCAGGAACACATCCCCATTCCCATTTGAGCCCCCATAGGGCTCAATGCGAATGGGGAGGGAGGTAATAACGGGCAGATTACATCTGGCCCGTTATTGCCGCCCTCTTCCCCTCATGGGACCCATGAAAGCACGCCTGGTTTTACCAGGCATGCGTTCCGGGTCCCGCGATGGGAAGCTCGTAATCGGCGCTTCCGGAATGAGGGGGGCCGGTCCCATACCGGCCCCCTTCATTACGGGAGCACCAGCCTTATAATGAAGCCCATAGACTAGGTTTAACAAAACAACATTTACTCTATTTTAACCCCACAATACCATACTGGACTGATGATTGTTAATAAGGGTGAAACCAGGTATGCATTTGTCTGGCAGTCTTGAGAAATGTCTGGGTTGATTAAGGTATGCATGAAATAGCACTGACCTGTATGATACAGACAATGTCCTGGACCAAAAGGCGTTGAACTAATTGCATACCCACAATGCCTTGCTGACGTTACTCAGAACTGGAGGGGAACCTCCAGTGATGGCTATTGGGCGGTCTGTGGCTTGTATCTCTTCTCTCCAATGGCTTAACATAGTTTCTGAATTATAATTAAAATTAAAATGTTCTGTACCCCTTCCCCATGCTTCCCCATTGTCCTCTTGCCCCCAACATAGCCCCCCACATTACAGTATCATTATTTAGTGTCTGCTTTGTTCCCGGGCTGTTAAAACACTACTGTTTACCTGTTTCCTTGACTAGCGTTGTAGGTTTTTTATGGGACTTCCATTCTATTGTGCAGCAATGCTCCTATCAATTTTCAAGTCTGCCATTATTCTTTCTTCGCATTCGATTTGTTGCCCATATTTCGTTTCCTCATATATTACCTTGCAGATTCATTTACCAATTCCACATGCATTGCCTTTAACTCTATAAAGGTTCTGGCACCACCTTCTTTGACCACTGTGGTTCAACTCTAGGCTGTGTTTCGCATGTTTCACCTTGGTACCACCTTGGTACCCAAACCGGGTCACTCATCATGCTTCCCTTTACCCAATCCCATTTAGTCATTTTGCCCAAATGCCAGACACATTGGAATGATATTACTTTAAAAGTGTGCATACGCCCCTAAAAATAAATGATGGTTTTCTTGTTCTTTCATTGCTTATTTTCTTATTTCGTCATATCTGCATTTTCGGCATGTGTACATTTTGTTTTAAATGGCAAAGGAAAGTAAGTTCTGACAGCCTATTTCTATGTAAAGTCATTTGATAAAAGGGCTATGAGAGTCACCAAGAAGTCAATACGAGTATCTCGCCACACCCTTGACTTAATTGTGACTTACTAGCACCACGTTAGGGTTAAATCAGAGTTCCACACAGTACTAGGGGTACATCGGAGTTACTCCGGCTACTACTTCATTCTCCAAATAGCCATTTCAGGTTTAAGTCAAGGGTTAGACAGAGTGACTGCTTCGTGGAAATAAAATGAATGGCTCTGAAGTACAGATATTGAGGTAATTGAGCTGAGGTGCTCTCCAGCTTTCTTCTTAACCAGTGGGTAAGTGGTTGCATTATGGTTGTTCTTGAATAAGCTGTTCAGTCTGTTCAACTGTTTGCTACGCAATGTTGTGCTGCATGTGTTTTCAGATGTATTTGTAAATCTGGCACAGTATGAGCTTCTTGCGTTTTCCGGTCCAAGCTTGTTCAGGAAAACCTGCTTTCCTTTCCATGAAAATAAAAGATTAGTTCCAGTTTGAGGTTTATGCTCACAGTGAGGTAAATGTTGAAAGCAAATTTAAACATGTTCTTTTTTGATTAATGGATGTTTTCATAGAGGGATGTTGTACAATTAAATTAGTGTGTGAGTAGTAGGCCACAAAGACAAACTTAAAAGCATGGTTTTTGAATGGTGGCTATGTTAAAGTATTTGATTCCAGGAAATGAATAACTTAACTTGGATGGAGACTGAAAAGTGCCTCTTTCAGAATTGGCATGGAACAATAACCACAATTCTGCGTACAGAGAAGTAAGTAGCACAGATTCTTTCTTGTTCAAAAGAGGTTGTTTTTTGCACTCATAGGTATGGATGTCACGGTCGTGGTGCCTGCTACATTTGAACCCCTCGACAGTGTTCTTGAAGACCCCAACCACAAAAAGTCAAAACACATATGCATCTTTCACTGGTTATCATGCACACATTCTGAAATGAACGACCCTTTGCTTCCTTGAGGCATAACAAACATATCCTTTTGGAGGTATTTTTTTTTTACTAGCTCAAGAGCATACTAGAAATACCTTTGCAAGAGGAAGTGTTATAGTATTACTATTTCATTAGTAATTTGATAGTAATTTGGCAGTAATTTGTCTGAATTACCACCAACTCGCTATTACCTCCACTTAGTCCAGTGGGTTTACCATGGCATTAAAAGTTGTACATGTTTTCACGGGATGATAGCTCAAGGGCAAGGTGCTTGCCTTGGAAGCAAGATGACACCGGGTCCGCGCTTAGAAACCTCTGGGTATTAAGCGCATTATAAATAACCAACCATTCTCCCCCTTCTAATCGTCCGATTTCCAACCATTTTCGTAATATAGGCATTAACTTTGACTCTTCCCTTTCCTTTTCTCATCATATCTCCCTCACTTCTCAGGCATGTCGCTATCATCTCTTTAACATCCGTAAAGTCCGTCCCTCTCTCACCTTCCATACTACGAAACTTTTAATCTCCTCCCTCATCTTTTCTCGACTTTTCTATTGTTCTTCTCTCTTCTTCAGTCTCCCCGCTTTCCATCTTGCTCCCTTCAAATCCCACTACCACTCTGCCATCCGCACCCTCTGTCTACTCTCTCCCCATGACTCCATCTCCAACTCACTCTCTTACCTAGGATGGCTTCCTTTCCACTCCCAACTTAAATTTCATTTCCTTTGTCTTGTCTTTAAATCCCTTCATGACCTTGCACCTCCTTACCTCTCCTCTCATTCTACACCCCCTCTTGCTCCCTTCGATCTGCTGATCTCTTCTTACTTTCTGTTCCCCCACCACCTTGTGCCTCTTCTCGTTTCCGCTCCTTTCAGCTCCTTGCCCCCTTACACTGGAACTCCCTACCTCTTTCTATCCACTCCTCCTCCACCTATTCCTCCTTCCGCTCCTCACTGAAATCACTTCTTCTTCCCTTTCCTCCTTGACACTTTCCCCCCTCTCTCCTTTTCACCCTCCTAGTTCCCTTCTCCCTGTTCTCTTTCTCTTTATTTTTTCCTGTCTCTCCTAAACTCTCCTCTCTCTCTATAGCTCACTTCACTCATTACGCTTTCCTTCACCTTCTTTCCCCACCCCCCTACTCTCCTCTCCCGCTCATACCGATTTTATGGCTTGATTCATGTTTACTGTTACTGCTTCTACTGTTCTATGTTTAATGTGTTTTGTTAACTGTAAAGCGCCTTGGATTAAGGCGCTATATAAAACAATAATAAATACAAATACAAATCATAGAAGGCCAGTGTTAAGCCACATTTTTCGATTCCATAAGACTTAATGGGGATTTGGGGGTAATTACAATGAACAGTAATTACGTCATGGTAGTTCCATCAATTTTTGGCATTAAAACGGAGGATTTACCTCCAGCGAGTGGTGAAGGTAAATCCTCCACTTCAATGTCAAACTCGCAAACATATACACATGTGTATCAGCAATGTATATTACATTAGTATAAGCATGCTCCTACCAATAAATATCAAATTCAAAACTCTTAAGTTATAATTATAAAATGATCATATGTCGATTTTATTTTTCTGGATTATTGAGACGTAAAAGGTTTTCGTTTTAAATCTAAATTCATATTTTTCTGTATCGATTTAACCAATCATAATTTATTTAATGTTGAATAATGTTTTTGGATTGTAATTTGATAGTTGAAGAAACTTGGTTGCTTGATTGGTAATTATGTACTTGTGTAGTTTTATATATTTCGTGCAATCAAATATACATTTAAGCCATGTGTTACTTAAATAAATTGCACACATTATTATACTCACAAAATGTAGTAATGAGGTTATGTTTGTATTAACGTATGTATACATGTTATGCAAGTAAGTATAGTTATAGTATCCAATGAACTACTAAAGTTCAAACCTAGCTAATAGGCAAGAGAGCAGTAGCGCGTTGGTGTGGGTGGCACTGTGGGTGATGCTAGGAAGTGTGCTAGCTGGCATCAGTTTTATAATTGTGGAAAGAAGGTACCACATACTTTCAATGTGTTCAGATGTGCTCATAATTTGAATCCAGGCAAGTCTTTTCCCTCCAGATAAGTGTTAGAGAGTTGTCACACTAAGGGCAATGCACATAGTTTGGTTGTTGTGACATAAAGAAGCTGATCTGTTCAAACCCTGCCGCTCCATTTGTCACCATATATGGTCTGATTACATAATATTTGATGTCCGCCAAATGGGAAGACACATATTGGAATCTTTGGAAATGCTGAAGCAGATTTGAATTACAGCAATAGATCTCAAACAACCCCAGCGGGTGGTAAAAAGGGAAGAGAGGCTCAGTTTTCCACCAATCACTCTCGTATTGTACTCACCTCCCCAGGGAGCGTATTATATGATCCTCTCTCCAAAAATGGAACTGGTCCCCTGCAACTCCCCCACATGGCACAAGTCTCTGCCACACATGCAACTGCCCACAAGAAAAATCACTCAAATAGAGACAAGGACAAGTATTGCATCATTTAAATTAGGTTTTCCACCTTTCTCTGCTCAATCTTAACCAATGATTCTGTAGTTAGAGCTGGGCAGACAAAGGGGCAGGCTAAATTTAATTGCTTGAAATACACCCAATGTAAACTCCATTGTACTCCTGCCTATACACAGATAAAGCAACCAATACCGCAAGCTGTGCAGTATGTTCTATTGTTTCCACTTGATGTTTTGAGAGTCAAGAGAAAAAGCTCATATACAAAGAGTAGCAGTTTGGAACCAGAATCAATATCTACTGACATAGTATGCACTTGGAGGTGCATTCATTTTGTTCATGAGTATAGCATAAAAATATACAAAATATCAAACTACATTTGGAATACAAATGGAGGCACTTGTGCATTGGTAAGGTAACTGGCATAGGCAGATCCATTTTCATTGAATGACATTGTCCACCTACATATCAACAACTGAATCACTGCTCTCTCTTTACATTTATTTGAATAAAATATTTACAAACTAGATAATATATTTCCCTGCTGGAGAGCTATTTAATGTTTTGAAGAGAGGTAGCAGAACTATGGTAGCATAACTATACTTGCAGAACTATAAATACCTTTATCATCAGAATATTTTACTTGTTTTTTGGCTATCTGATTTTGATTTTATATTACATGAAATAAAAGTTGGATATTGAAGTACCCGAAATAGGTGTGCAAGATATAAATTACTCCAAAATGGGGTATAGTTCCCCACCAATAAACAATCGACACATTAATTCAAAATATACCACCACCCCTCTCGATATGTATGTATGTAGGCTACATATACGTAAAAGGTTTTCTACAGCTGAAACATATCTGGGCAGCAATGGAGTTGTGAATAGGAGAGGGGGGTACAATAGACATGGAGAAAGTGGAAGAGTAAGGTTTTGATTGGCTGCTGTTGCTTACAGGGTGTTCAGATTCCCTTTGAAACGTAGACCCAACTGTATTGTATAATTTCTTCTTGTGTTTCTTTTATACCTGCAAGGCAATGTCATGGATTCGTGCATGGCAGTGTACTAAGGACATTATGGGGCTGATTCATAGAATTGGACGCATAAAAGGCGCAAGGGCCGCGTACAGAAAAGGCGCCTGCTTGAGCCGTGGCGCAGATAAATCTTTGAGCAACACGCATATTCATGGATTCCCAGTAAAACTGGCACAGCTGCCGTCAAACTCGTGAAAATAGTGGCACCTGGCAATGGGCAATTACCGGGGTATTCCGGTCCCGCCAGACCTGGTAATTACCCATCCCCGGGTGCCAGTATACATTACTCCCCATTCCTATTTGAGCCCCATAGGGCTCAATGGGAACGTGGAGGTCGGATGGACTGGCACCATTCGTAAATGGTGCTGGTGCATCCTACGAGTTGTGCTCGCGGGTGCCACTCTGCCCGCCAGGTCAGACCTGGTGGGCAGAAAGGCCCCCGCAAGCACAACTCGTAGTTTGCCGGTCCGGTAGCAATGGTGCCAGTAGCTTACCGACACTGTTACTACCGGACCGGCAAACTTCTAATGGGGCCCAATGACTGTGGGAGAAAAAAATATATATATTTAACAGTTGTATTAATTGCATACAGACTGTAAATCAAAATCTCAATAATTACCATGTAAAAATTGGAAATATAAAAATGTACATGTGAATACAAATATTTACAATACAAAAAATATACCAAAAACACATTGTGAACAGGATCAATAAAACACACACTAAAAACTATGTACAAAATAAACATGGGGGATAGTCAAGAGTCCACTAACCTAAATAAATAAAAGGAAAGCTACACATAAATAACTATGTACATAAAATGGAGTAATATCCCAAAATCCAAGGCCCAAATATTGAAGAAAATCAATGGAAACTTACATCTAAAAAACTATGTACCCATGCAGCGGGCTAGTCCTCCTTGTCACCAATCTCAGTCAATGTCTGGGCCAGGGCATCATTGAACACTGCATCCACTTCTCCCAGGCAGCCCTCCGTTCTCTCCTCGAGGGCTTGCAGGGTCACCAGCATGGACCTCTCCACCCCCTCCCACTCCTTGCAAGTATCCTCGAGGATGGCAGCCCACCTGCTTGCCCGACGCAGTGCAATCTCTGCCCTGTCCAGAGCCTGCTGCCTCTCTGCCTCGATTTACTGCCCATATCGCACGATCACGGAAGACATCTTCGATCTGAGGTCCATATTTGCATCTTGCCTGATGCCAGATTCAGCCCCATTGGATGCTATGCCCTGAGTACATAAGGCTCCTTATCAGAACCTGCTGCTGCCATAGCGCCCGGTGCCTGCTTCGTATGGACACCCTCCTGCCTGATGACACTATCCGGGGGTGTCTGGCCCGTGCCCTGCTCCAGGGTGCCTGTTCTCCCTCCATTGCCATTTCTCCTGTTGTAGCCTGGACCGGCATGGTGACCACCTCAGCGGATCCACTGTCGACTCCCAACTCATGCAAGGATGTTAGCTCCACCAGATGGGCTGCCATGGGTGGGACTGGTGCACATGGGGCCCTGGTAGTATCTGGGCTGGAAGGCACCCAGGAGTATGACTGGCGCAGAGAGGAGGAAGACAAGGAGGGGATTGCATTAGTGGCCAGCCCACGCAGCACATTCGAGACCAGAAATGCTGCTAGCCGGTTCAGGAGATACCAGACATCATTGTGATGATGTGCAAGCACACGAGTGCAAGCATGCACATCATCACAAATGGCGCCGGTACACTTTCCAATACCGACTTGCAGGGGTACCACTCTGTCCCGAATGGCAACATCTGCAGGCATTGGGGTGTCAGACTGGGTGGAAACATCCGACACCTGTGGATGGGTCCGGCCTGAGGCATGCCGGCAGGTGCATACTGCTGCAGGCACTGACCCAGGGACAGAATTGTGCACAGGCACCTCCACAGTGTCCTGCACAGCCTCATGCCGCTGGGTCCGGACTACAGCAGTCACACCCACCATACCACCCCCACCTGGCCCCATTGACTGGGTTATGATGGCCCTCTCCTCCTCCTCCTACCCTGCCAACAGGATGCCTCTGGAGTGTCTTCTGCACTGTATGGCCCCTGTGTTTGCTCACCTGTCCCCCACCCTGCCGAGGAGTCCACGTCCACCTTCGCCCTTTTGGACCTTCCCTCAGCAGATGTGGCCCATGGTTGAGACGCAGCACCAGCATCCTCACTCCCTGATGATGTTATGTCCAGGGGGCGTGACTGGGCATTGCGTCTCTTCCTGATGGAGGCATCCCTGCTGCCTTGCTCCACAGCACTTTCTCCACCCACTTCTTCCAATGCAACTGTGGATAAAGAGACATAAAACACAAACATCAGGGTAGTGCACTGATGTGTGTTTGGTACCAAAAATATGCGCATGAAGTACTCTGCTAAAGGGTACAACCATCATCACCCTCCACAACACACAGCTACATGCAATTTACATACATACACATACATGTCTGTCCTTCAAAACAGACAATCACATCCTGGGAAATGGCACTGTCACAACAGATAAATTGTGCATGCTACATACACTTGACATGCACACACATCATAGGACACTCCTCAAGCAGTGCACTGAGCAATACATCAGAATCCCCTCAACAGCTATCATGCAACATGACTAGATCACAAATTGAAATGCACCTGTTACATCCATCCAGGAGGGATGGTCAGTCACACAGTCACATCTCAGACACATACCCATGAACACCATGTATGCACATGAGGTTGACAACACCACCTCATCTGTCACGCTTCTCACACAGACACTTCTCAGACACATGTAACAAACCATGTGCAGGTAGAGAAATACTGCAGTACAACACACAATGCAAATGTCAGACCATTGAAATCACACATGTGTCACTGAACACATGTAGAGCACTGTCTGGGACATGCACACAGACTTCGGTACAAGAGGCATACTTGCTGTAAGCACAAGGTGCACACTCACACCATACATGAACATGCACATGCACTGTGGAGCCCAGCAACACATGGACACTCACCTGACGACTCCAGAGGTTGCTGCAAATCGCTGATCTGGGTGAGCAGCGCCGGGTAGAATTTCTCCAGGAGCCGCATGTCGGTGGTGTTAATCCGGCCCCTGCGACCCTCCCCCCCCGGTTGGCACCAGCCTGGATGAAGTGCAGGGCCTTGTGGTGGGTCCTGGATTGGAGGTCTTCCCAGTGCTTGTGCACGTGGTGGTAGTCACAGGATGCCACACCCTCCATGTTGATGGCATCCATGATCCGGCCACATATCAGCTTCCGTCCTTCCTTGCCGACGTGCGTTGGGGCATTGAAGAGGACATCATAATGCCCCAGGACATGCTCCACCAGGATATCAATTTCCCTGGCAGTGAAGTTGACAGCTCTCTACCTCGCTGCCGTGGGGTTGCCAATCACCTCAGAAGAGGTTGCTTGAGATATGGCAACCCCAGAGGCAGGTGTGGGTGGGCAAGATGGTCCTGGGGCTGGGATGTGGAGCAGTGCTGATGTTCAGGCACGTGGGGAGTCTTCTGAATCTGCTCAGGTGGTCACAGGGCCAAGGACAGGAGCTCTGCCGATGGCTGGACAGCAGGCACTCAAATTGCAGGGCAGGTGGGCAGCAGGCACACACAGTGGGCAGGCAGCAGCAGATGGCTTGTAGGAGGCAGCTCAGGGCAGTAGGAGGAAGGTAAAAGGTCTCGTAGGCAGGAGCATGGATCTTCTGTTTTTCTGCGGTGGCTAGCCGGAAACAGAGTGACAGTTACTTTGTGCGTTCAAAATGAGTGCGTACATGTGAAATCAGAGGAAAGGGCCTCATTGCATAAGTTACGGGACATACACTGGTCTTTAGCATTCAGAATCGGGATAAAGGAGTGCGTAGGTGAAACAGTAGTGGTTTGGGACAGTAGTCATCATCATCCATCAGATACCAAAAGACATTTCCGGCATGCCAACTCAATGTGGCATATGGGTATTTTCATCAGTCATGTTAGTGACTCAGCTATGCCAGTCAAGTGTTTGTGTATGAAGCACGTGCTACACATCTTGCACTGCATGTAGTAGAAAGTCCATCCACACATGTCCGTAAGTGGTTTCATGCTATACATACCTTACATGTACACTGGCAGCGGATGTGACATTGTGCCATGAGTAACATAGCATTTTACTACACTGTGCAAATCCCAGCAGCAGCTATGGCACTGACCCCCTTGTGAAATATTTGTCAGGACTCATCCCTGTTGACCAGCCACACTCAATGCACACTCCATGTGTCCATGGCCCAGTCCCTCTTGTGTGTCAATGTCCCCTCTTCCTATCTCCCAGTGCATGTCATTATTCTCTCCACATCACACACTTGGGACTCAACACTCTGGGCATTTTCACATTGTATGCACTCCCTGTGCCAGTGGTACACTGGTGTTACATGCAATTGTAGTGGACTTGCCTGTGATTGTGTGTGCACATATTCTCATGCACGTTAATGGCATGTTGCATATCCACTTGATGAGTCACGATTAGCATGTTTTAGTCTATTGTTTGCAGTGCCATGGGACAGGATGTGCATCAACAGATACATGCATGCTGGCAATGTGTGCAGGGCTTACATGGTCAGGGACATGGGATGTAGTGGCAAGTCTGCATATGCCATGATTTGTGAGTTTTTTGTACATAGTGTGTGTAGGCAAATCATGGCATGGTAACATGCATGGCAATGTTTTACAGGACAGCATTGTGATACCTATGCATATAGTTGATGCAATTAACATGATTATTAATGTTTGCATATGCCCATAGGCAGGTGATGAGCCACTAGATGCAGGGGATGAGGTAGAGAAGGAACGGAGCCTGAGCTAGAACAAAGCATCAGTGGAGGACATGTTGTGGCAGCCCATGAAAATTCACTGGTGCTACAGGCCATCCAGGGTATGGTAGAGTATGTAACAAGCTCTGATGAAACCAGTAGCTCTGGTGGTGAACCGGATGTCCAATCCTCTATGCTGTCAGAGGTGAGTGCATCAAGTGTTGGAGCTGGTATAGGCCGTGCATCTGCAGAGCATCACGTCCCCTCACAGGGCCAGTCAGTGTTGTCACGTCCGCCTGTGGTGGTTACGGCTGCAAGGTCACACTGCACAGTATGGTTTCTGGTCCTGGGACATATGACCAAGGGAGGGATGTATTCCTGCAGCCACAGACAGCAGCATCACATCAAGGGCCATGCTCCCTTGGGTCAGGCAGGTGTGGGACTTGCACACGTGGTGGACATGTTGTGGCTGGAGATACAGTGTGGGAGCAGTCCATGTATACTGTTGCACAACAACAGGGTGCCTCCTATGAGATGTTGGCTCAGGGCATGGATAGGGTGGCCGATTCCATGATCCCCCCAGAAACACAGGTAGAGCACCAGCTGCAGGCATTGCGGTCCACCTGCCGCTCACAAAGGTTGCACGTGGAGGCCAGCAGTAGGAGCCGACGGGCAATCTGAGGTCTCTGCGGGCATCTCTGCTTGCAGATCGTCAGGCCCACAGTGAAGCCCTGAGGCAAGAGTTCCTGGCCCTGCGGGCTTCAATGCAAGTGCCAGAGGCAGCCCGCAGTACACAACAGGAGATACAACTGTTGAGGCAGACCATCTCAGAGGAAATCTGTGCATCCCGTGAGGTGTTGCACGAGAACCTCTGAGGCTTCATGTTGCAGATGCATTCATCTATGTCCCGCCTGCCCCCTGCCACTGAGGACCAGGCCAGGGCTATACATGGTCAACCTCCCTTACCACTATCACCTTCAGATTCTACAAAGGAAGGCGGCCACAGCAGCGACAGGCCTCCCCATTCGAGATAGTCGTGCAGTCCATGAGCCCATGGAGGGAATAGTTTTTTCAACATCCACACATGTGGGAGTTGACGTGGACCCTGCTCCTCCCCCCTCCTGGGTGGGCCCTCAACCCCCCACCCCGCCCCAAGATGCACATTTCTATTCTTTTTGTATTCACCCCCGTGGCCAGATGTCGGCATATCAGATTTTGTTTCGGCCTTTCCTGATTGTGTTCTTTGTTCATTTTTGCATTGATTGCCCTTGAGGTGTGCCATTAACTCCTCATGGACTACACGGCTGATATGGTGTACGTGCAGGCATGCGTAGTGAAGTCACCAGGCATGTTTGCATGGGGGTGCACAGGATGGCATCTGCAGGTAATTATAGGTTGGTTGTTCCATAGCATGTGTTGCTGTGGCAATGGTACAGCACAATGGGTGTTTTAATATGTTCTCCCATGTTGTTTCCAGGAATCCATGATGTGGTGGTGACTACTTTCCTGGGTGAGATA
The DNA here is from genome assembly GCF_040938575.1 of Ambystoma mexicanum. NCBI lineage: Eukaryota > Metazoa > Chordata > Amphibia > Caudata > Ambystomatidae > Ambystoma > Ambystoma mexicanum. Next base: position 79,642,081 of record NC_090941.1, read on the forward strand.
CCCTGCACCATTCAAAGTCCACGCTCCTCATGCCTTCCTTCCTTTGTCGAATTAGGAAACACACATACTGGTGAAGGTCATGTAGGGTTTACACAATGCAGACACAGTAATTCGGTGGACTTTTGCACTGTGTTGCATGTTGAGCATGCTTCATTGTTGGGCATCTTTGCTGCATGTGTTGGTTGTCTTATCTGTCCTTTGCATGCTCACATGGCGTTATGCTAATTGGATTCTACCTCTTGTCACTTTGTGACCTACCTAAGTGGATACCTCAATGGGTGCACCGACTGTGCTGTGCAGCATGTCATTGTACAACTGGTTACCAGGCCATAGACTCCTTGATCTGTCAGTTCCTTGATATTCACTCTCTGTTTTACTCTCTACCTTTCTGGTGTGGTACACTGTACTCCTGTACAAATCTGTATCAATGACCATTCACCATGTGTCACCCAGTGTTGCTTCTGCACTCTGTGTTCTCTGCATATTTTCTTTCAGTGATCAATCTGATCATGTTTGTGCACTTACTTGGTGCTGTTACTCTTCATTGCATTCCATTTAGGTAAAGTGTCTACTGATGGTGTGCATCGTATGCAAGGCAGGTGAGTTCCACGGACAGGTGAGTGCCTACCATTTGCTGACACTTTGGTGGTGTTTGCATGGGAGCGGGGCACTGTGTGTGTTCACTCTGGATTGACTTGCCTTTTGCTCAATCTCTATTGGTCGAGGGTGGCATTAATCACCCAGGGGTGCAATGTTACACATGCTGTGGTACTCTACAGGCTACACTACTGGTACTACCTATTGCAACAACTCCTTGCTTCAAATCCACTGCAAGCATTATTCTTGACGTCAAGGACAGAGACCAGATCTGTCTGCCACTGATTGTCCTCCACTGGCTAGCCGTGGCAGACAGCGTTGAGTCATAGGAAGTATGTATTGTGCACTGTGATTTATGAGGCCTGCACACTCCCTATCTGATAATATTAATATCTCAATGATGTCCGTCCAGAGCCATTTCATCATGTTACTCCGACCTTCTTCAGGTGAGCCAGTTGTTGGAGAATTTTTAAAGGGGATCCTTATCGTCAACATGGGCCAACCTATTGGATACCCATCCTGCCGCCCTCTGTTTGGGGACTCATATCCTTACATTACATTAACTACTCATGTGTTTCATCTTCTACTCTTCCTTCTCTCTCCCTCTTCCCTGCTGAGCAACCCCTCTGCTCTCTCACTCTCTCCATTGCTTTTTTCCTTGGTGCTTGATGACTCACTTCTTGATGTACCTCAAGGTCTGACACCCCTCTCTCACCCCCAGCAAATTGTGCACCAGTTGCCTCTGTGAACTGGACTAGTGTCATCATCACTGCACTTGGGGAAGGACCCCAGAGTGTTGCATCTCTCTGCACTTACACAAACATCCACTGACTGGTTGCACTTGAAACACCCCTTAACTTGTTACAACCCTCAGAATACCACACCCCTCTAAACATCTGTGCACTTGCTCCTTCCGATTGCACCATGCAGGTATGGTGTATGTCTGATCGACCCTATCCTCGGTCCCTGTATGGTGGCACATTCATGCAGTTGATGAAACTGCCACTTCATCATCAAACATAATCACTGTTTACACCACTGTTCATTGTGTGACATGCATAGAGGCTGACATGAGTGACTATTATGGTTTCAATTTTTGTAGGGCTCTGTACAAGTGTTTTATCTCACCCATTGTTCCATACAACCTGGAGCTCTTTCAGAAACTTCCCTTGTGCATCAGTCATTTAGGTGGATCATTTTACATGATGTGTCATACTGTGACACAGTATGATGTTCATTTTAGATGACATATGGGATGGGTTGAGTGACACAGAGGTGAGCTACTTTAGGGTTTTGCATGTTGGTAGTGTTCTCATTGTGTTACTTGTGGTGGTAAGGGAGGAATGTCTTTTAAGATTTAAGGGATGCATACAATTTAGCACTTTCTTGGGCACATTCACAGGATGGTTTGGTGGGCACTGTTGATTGGCCCATTGTCATCATTGAATGGCACCTGAAAAGTGGCATGGTCATGTGCACTCCACAGGGGATGGGGTTTAGGTGAGAAAAGTAGCCACAAGCTGGGTACGGGCAGCATCTCCATGTGCCCTTTGGCCATCCATAGGCAAGTGGCGTGCCTGTGGATGTGGATATGGGGGCACCACCATGTCCACCGGTACGCCACGCTGTGTTGCAACATTGTGCAGGACACATGCTGCCACAATTATCCTGCACACTAGTGGTGGTGCATATAGCAACTCACCACCAGAGTGGTCAAAGGAGCGGAAACGTGACTTGAGTACTCCGAATGTGCGCACCACTATGGCCTCGGTTGCAATATGGGCTGTGTACAGAAGTTGGTTGTAACCACGCTCAAACTGAATGTAGTGGAGATAGACCCCCATCACCTTAAACCGAATGTCAATAACTTATTGGGTTGATCAATGACTTCAAATGTTGCAGAAATTATAGTGCTTTGCAGAAAAGCGCTTTGAAGGACGATCTTTTTTATGAGGTCAGAATGACTTGTGTGATAGAAGGTTTTGTTAAGTAGTATATGCCAAGTATATTTTACTAAAAAACTAGATCCGAATCAGAGCAGGTACCAAATCTTAAACAAAATTGGGTTGGGACAAAGTCAGGCAAACTCTGAGATAATGCTGGGCATACAAATAAGTGGATTTCTGTAAAACCATGCTGACATGATGAAAGAATGACCTCATGGTAGTTCAGTGAATGGTCAGTAGTCAAAGACGTGGTGTGTGGATTGCTCAGCTCTAATCTTGACAGTGACGAGCCATGGGAGCGAGGTTCCAGTCAAGGGAACATAGTAATTGTTGCATGCCACTGTTTCAATTAGCAGAGAGGGCACAGCCGATGCCCATATTTGAGCATCTGGACAGGAAGGCATGATGCTGTTGCTAAAATTGTCTCTGAATAGACGTCAGTAGTGTTCCCATTTTAAAGGTCAGGTACATCACACACAATTGTAATCACTTACAGACGTAGGTATGACATGAGAGCCTTGTGAAGTGACATTTCAGTCAACCAACCCTAGAAGGGGAAGGGGCTTGTCTTAGACTGCCGGAACCTATGAGAGTGTTCTGCATCGTAAATAGGGAGCTGAGCCAACCAAGAAGGGTATAAAAGGAGGGACATTGCATAACATTTTGGAGAGTTCCAGAGATGTCTTTGATGCTGTATGATGTGTCCTGACTTCTGGATGTAATTAAAAACCTGATGTCTTTGAAAATTCTGCTTCAGTTCCTGATTTGCCTCAGAGTGCCTTCCTTACCCAGCGATGCAAATGCCCAGTGTGGGAGGGATGGGACCCTCCTTTACAGTTGTGTTGCATTTTACCTGGGGCGGTGTGGCAGGGTTCCGTATTGTTGTCATCATGTAGGTGCTCAGAGGGTAGGCACTGTCCCCTGTGGAGGTGAAAACGTTTGTCATTGGTGTGTATTTGTCTGTGTGTGACATGCATGCATGTGCAGGGCCATTTATACTCACCAATGAGCCATGTGTTGTCATGCCTCCCAGCTTCCAGGGCCCGATGTAGGGGTGACATTCTGAATATGAAACCTTTGTGGGTGGACCCTGGATAGTTTGCATATACAGATGTAATGATGTCCTTGGCATCACATACAACCTGCATGTTGATGTGCCAGTGCTTGCGATTATGATATATCTGCTCTGTCACCCTAGGTAGACGTAGAGCCACAAGGGTGCAATGATTGGCACCAAGCACTTTATGGAAGTGCGCCACCCCATAAAAGTCCTGGACCACGGGCTGGCTTTCTGCAGGTGTTCTAGGCATGTAGATGTGCCTGTGGACTGAGGGGCGTGCAGTCATTATTGCCAACACCTGGTGTAGGCAGCGTGACTGTGTAGGCTGCGAAATTCCCCCAACTATGGCAGTGGTCCGCTGAAATGACCCAGAGGCCAAAAATGCAGTACATTGAGACCTTTTCCAAGGGGATCAGTGCTTGGGAGCACAGGGTGGGTGATGTAAAGTAATATTCCCACTCCGTGACCTGGTCTAATATGATAAGAGGTGGGAACCTAAACCTGCCATAGACCTGGTCATCAGGCATCCCAAAAAGGCTAATCCCGGGTAGAAAAATCTGGGCCATGGCCATCCTCCTCCTCCTGCGGTGTCCCACGATCACTGCTGCGAGAAATGGCACATTCATCGTAGCTCTGTACGTGTGTTTGTTGTTCGTGCATGCAGGCTTTTTATGCATTTGTTTTAATGCGCATTGACGTTTACGCCAGCTATCGCGTGGCGTACATGTTTCAGGATTTGCACGTCTTTTTCTGCATGCCGGCGCACCCTGTTCAATTCCATGAATACAGGGTTTTAGCGTGCGTATGGGCGTTGGAGGGATTTTACTGTGGGACTTCCCTCGTAACGTCCACATTCTCGTTTGTTGTTACCCATTCCACGTGTTCCGCCCCCTTTTTAGGTGACTGCGCAGACCCGACTGCCCCTTCGCTAGAAGTCTCATGCAAGGCGTTCATGGAGGTGCAGTTACGTGTTGGACTGGCACCGATTCCTCGCACGTGGGGCCTGCTAAGCCCCACGTATTATATTCCATGAATCGACAAATGGGCCCTTGTGCCCAATTTTCCACGCAAGTCCCAGATTTTCTGCACTAATTATTCCATGAATCATGGCCTTAGTTGGTGAGACTTGACAAGAACTCCATGAATAAATGAACCTAAACAAAAAGAGCATCTCAAATCACAGGTGAGGCCATGGACACAGAATATGATTGTCTTGTTAGTTTAAATTGAAATGATTAGCACCCATTATCAAGCATGAGACACACTGCTGGGACAATGGACACTGCACCGTTTGTGTGGTATATTTTGTATTTGACTGTGTGCAAGTCAGTAAGCCATTATCTAGCACTAGGTGCACTGAGACAAGACTTTGCTCTTTTTAAAGTTTGGGAGCATCCTTGTATCTGCCAAATCATCTGCAAGCCAGTAAGCTTAAGTAACGGCATTTGACATACTAGACAGCCCCGAGACTGCTCAGAGGCAGCAAAAGCACACATTTACCTCATACGTAATGTTTTGGTTTCAAAACATGTATGCAATGGGCCATTTTTAACTTTAATTGGGCACTGCAATCACTGCAGGTAATTCCATGGGTATGGCTTTCAGGGAGATGCTGATAAACATTCTATTTAGACAAAATTGGAGGCTAGTTGAAACAACAGCATTTTAAGTATACATTTGAACGACGTTAGAGTGTGAGGTAAATGAGAAAAAAGCACATCCATCTTTCAATGCGGATGTTTTAAATCTTACATTTCGAGTTTGCTCTTACCATTGTTCCAGGGCTGAGACTCCTCGTGCTTATGTTTGTGGACACATGCGGCCTGACTTACAAACGCGTTTTTATTGGGACTTTCCCTTTTAAAACAGGCCCAATTATGTGCAAAGGCGTTGTGTGAACACTATGTATCTGCAGAATACAATTGTTTTCCATTGAGTACTGTTATATGTCACGTTCTGATCCCAGGTGTGTTGCTGTGTGGCTGAGTTGGACATCTGGACAGAATTCCATGCATACTTTTCTTACAGCCAATTGAGTTTGAAGTGAAATAGGGTTTGTATTGTGTGAAAGAAATGTACATCACTGTGTTTTTTGTTTATTGCTAATTTCATTGTGTAGCCACCATCTGATGATAAAGTCTATGGGACTTTGAAAGATAATTAATATCACTTTCATTTAGTCCAATAAAAGATAGCAAACTTGGATGCCTGGATTTCCCCCACCCCCCCCCCCCCAAAGGCGAAACACAGACCAACAACGTCTCTGACTTCACACAACGACAATGGAATCAGATCCTCCAATATTGACCTTGCAAAGGAATCAACATTGGAGCAATGAGGAAAAATTACGATTGGCAAATTCAAAAAGATGAAATAGTGAGCTATCAATATCAGAAAAGGGTCATTGCAGGTATTTAAGAACCTGTACCCAAGTTGAACTTGGGATTCTGCCAGTAGAAGTGTACTTGAAGAATTTGCTGGCTGCTTAGAGCATAGAAACAATTAGAAACAACGACATTCATTACTAAGAACACAGCACAAAGTGCATTGGTTTTAAGAATCCCAGCACACTGGCATTTCTGTGGTTGGATACACACATTTGTATCAATATTTAGATGAGTTTTCAATTGTTTACATTTCCACTTACGACATTCCAAGGGCTATTTCAATTCATGAGTGCCAACTTTAGTTGTCTAAAAAAGAAAGAAAGGATCTTCACAGGCTCTTTTTTATGATTTCCACTTTATTTGCACATTTCCTTACTGTCACTGTCACTCTCTACACGTGCCTCACCCCTGTTATAATCACAGGGGATCTTCAGGAGAGATTTTCGAGGCTAATTGTTTTGAAACACAAGAAAGAAAAGAAAAATATTCAAAAACATATAAAATATTGAATTTGTTCAAGACTGAACACATTAAAAAAACAATTAATCTATACCAACGAAATCTGATCTGTTTCACATGATTAATTATTCAGTTAATATTTCACCATAATTTGTTTGTATGATCTATTTTCACACAGTCTTTTCAAATGTTAGGAACAAAACAGATTTTTTAATTTCATAAGCATTTATTATTGACACTCACCACGTTTTGCTGATTCAAATTTATGATTTGTCAAAGAGTTTTCTTTATTGCTCAGTTTCAGTTTCCATGATACAGCTATTATAATTTCTATTTAGATCATTTCCCTGTTGAAAACAAGCAAAACAGGGCAAAAAAGGCATTTAATAATGGTTACTCTAACTCTATTCTGCTATTAGTTGCAGAAACAATATCTTAACTACGGGAGAATCAAGGTTTCTAATGCTTACCTTTTCGTTTTCTTTGCAATCTGGGTAGTTTTCCCTGGCTCCTTGGTTCGGCGCGATCTATGTTATGATCGCGTATGTTTATATACATCTTTTTATGCGTGTGACATCATTGTGTCCACGTTACCGCGAGCGTGATGACGTCATTATGTCTTAATGTGCTACGTAGCGGCCATTTTTGTTGCCAGAACCTAATTGGTTAAAATATGCCAAAAAAGGTAACTTTTACTTTTAAAATGATGTTTTCTTTAAAGAAGATTTTTCCTCTTTTTAAAGATGTTACCTGATTATGCAATTTTTGGGGGTATAATAAATATTACATTGTTCTGAATATCTTTACGATTTGCTTTGGTTAATTGCAGGCAAGATTGTCATTTTAATGGCTAATGTCAAACGCTTCTTCTGTTTGAAACCATATTTTTGTAAAAAAAATGATTTAGCTCTTTTAGGAATAAACAGTTGAAATACAAAACATGAGATCATAAGATTATGAGATAGTGATCAGTTTGTAAAATGAAAAGAAACGAAGAAAGAAATAAATAGATTAATACAGCATTATAAATCTTGTATATAAACAATAGTTATTGTAACCAGTTACAAAATTCATTGTCTGAATTTAATCCAGTGTCACAAGTGTCCATAATACAAATCCATTGAGATTCCCTTTGTTTTAGGATGTGTTCTTTATTTCCTCCTCTCGATAGTTCTTGAATTTTATCTAAGCCAATCAAAAAAAAAAAAAACTCAATATTTAGATGAGCTTCCTACTATTATCCACAGAAAAAGCCTGGATTGCTTGATGTCAGGGGCAATGCATAATCTTGATAATATTGCCTCTTGAAAAACAGACTAGGGAAACTGGAACCACACAATTCAGGAATCATATTTCTATATTTATGTTCTCCCCACCTAAAGGTGGGGGACAGTTTTCAAAGGAAAGCACTTTAGATCTCGGACATAAGGTATTCGCCCCCCTTACCAGAATCACTGGTTGCTTCCAGCTGCAGCCAACAATTCTCCTCTGACAGGAATGTCTCTCTCCCCTTCAACTGTCATATTATGTCAGTATCAGTCATGCCAATGGTCCCATCATCTGTCACTTAAAATGGGTATGCTTCTGTAACTTAGTATTACCTTCTGTTACATAGTATCTCACTGTCCTCGGTGGAGGTGGATGGACACGTCCCACAATGCAGACAGGCTGGCCATTGAATCCCCTCTGATTTCACAACTCAAACCAGGAAGAGAGAAATACGTAACCCTCTATTATCAGTAACAGCTTCCAGGGGGAAAATACAGAAACCATCACAGGACATAAAACACAGCGGCTGCTACTAACCCCAAACATGAGCAAAGAATGAGAGTGCTCCATGTCTTAGATGACGTTTCTTGTGCTGGGCCCAACGGGATCGCTGTCTCTTGATACAGCGTCATCTGTTGCCACCTGTGTTGCCATGCCATTAGTGTCTGTACATACATCACTGTGAGACTGTCATATACGCGTACCATTTGGATGCCTCTTAGCGTGTCATGCCATTTGGGCAGTACGCCTTGTATGTATGTGGTGCTTGACCATTATATCATGCTTTCTAAATCGGCCACATGCTCTGGGGGCCAGCAGGTTGTGCTGCGCATCAGAGTTCATTACTGGTGCTTTCCATGTTGCAGGCATGTACACTGATGAGGGCAAGTGTTTGTTGCAACACATGTGGCTTTTGGAATTTCTGCATGATGCTACATGAAGGAGTCCTCAGATCTTGATTGTCGGGGAACTTCAGAGCATATGCTTCCTATGAGCTGATGGTAAGTGACACTTGAAGGAGTACACTGTTTTGCAACCTCCCCCTACTGGTGTTGGATCTCAGCAGGTTGATTCTCTGCTGCATCATCTGACAAATTGGTTGTGACATGTTGTTGGGCTGGGTGAGGACTGACCTCACTATGTATACATGGAGGCACCTGGACAACATGTTTTCATGGAAATCTAGGACATACAGTGTTCCTCTCAATGATCAAGGTTTGGACAACATGTCCCAAATGAAATAGCTCACTGAATCATGCATGGGTTAAGCAATTGCCTCCGATATGTGCCTTAACTGTAATTGTCATGACCCATAGAACTTGCCCTTTCTGCACTTCCTGGTCCTTATCGCAACGGGGCTTGTATTCCCTGTTACTCCCAACATAGCCGTGCCAAGTGACTTGCCTCACACCAGCCTTTACGTCGGACATGGCACGTTCTATAAATTGGCCACGCCCCTGCGGCCCCGCGCGTCTCAATGCTATCATTAGGTAGTGACTAGACATGGGTGTGCTGTTCGGAGAATCCACTATTCCTAGTTTCCTGGTCCCTTCTTCCTTCCACCTTCCCCCTCTAAATCTGCTCCCGGAGTCCTCAACCCTAGCAACCACAACCTTGTTCCTGGACATCCTGGAACTGCGACCTTCCTGGAACTCTGAACGCGTGCTGGAGTCGGACGAGACTCGAGCGAGCCTATACAGACCCGATCCGTCCACAAGAGGAATCCTCCCGCGAGAGAGCAAGAAGCGATCCCAGGTGAGACGGGGGAGATTTACGACAGTTTGAGATGCCAAACGACCGACACTGAAACTGCTATGTAGAAAGCAGTCCAGGACCTCATGCGTGGCATGCAAGAACTAACAACTGAAGTGCAGAACTTAAAAGCGGAGAATGCTGCGTTAAAGCAACTTGTTTTGTCTCGCGACTCCACTAACAAGGAGAGTGTGTTACTGGGTGGAGTGGTAGACAAATATGATGGCTCGGCAAAGTCCTTACTGGATTCCTGGATTCCTGCTTGGTGCATTTTACTTTTAAGCCCTACTATTTTTCAACTTCCAGGGCGAAGGTGGGCTTCATAATCTCTCACCTCACAGGGAACGCGTTGACCTGGGCCACTCCCCTAGTCAACTCTGGAGATGCCCTCCTGGGTGATTATGATGGATTTATTCAGGCACTCAAAACTATGTTCGACCGCCCAGAACAGGTTTATAGTGCTCAGGAACGGTTACTTGATTTCCGACAGGGATCCCAGGATATGCTAACGTATGTTACTAGATTCAAACAACTGGCCAAGGAAGCAGATTGGTCCTCAGAAGCAAGTTTCACTCTATTTCGCAGGGGTCTAAATGAGGATATAAAGGATGAATTTGCCAGAGTGGCTCCTCCTAGCTCATTCCAGGCTCTTATGGATCTAGCCATGCAAATAGACTTCCGAATCCAGGAAAGAAAGGCTGAAAGAAGAAAGACCAAGATACCCTTTCAAAAGAACTCCCTTGAGACTTCTGTAAAAACCGATCCTGCCCCAACCCCTGACATTGATCCGGAACCCATGCAAATAGGAGCCTTCCGTGGACCTATTTCCCCACAATTTCCCCACAAGAAAGGATGAGAAGGATCCACACAGGCCTGTGCATGTATTGTGCCTCGGATAAACACCTTGTTAGTGAATGTCCTCTAGCCCCTCCCCAGCGCTCGGGAAACGCAAGCTCCCGGTCCTAGATGGAGCGAGGTGTCGGGAGAGAGATGTTTGCTCCATATCAATTCCATCCTTGAACTCTCCTGGACAAAACAATTTGGTGATACTGCAGGCCTTCCTGTCGCCCTCCAAGAATAAGAGCTATCCCATTCTGGCGTTGGTGGACTGCGGAGCTATGGGAATTTTAATAGATCAAGACTGGGTTGTTAGTCATCATATTCCGTACGAGACACGAAGCACCAAGCAGCCGGTGGAAGCAATCGACGGAAGACCCCTCTCTTCAGGACCCATTAACCTGCAGACAAAAGATATCCAACTTTCCATAAACCATCACCAAGAGCGGATTACATTCGACATCATTAAGTCAGCCCATTACCCAATGGTATTGGGTATGCCCTGGTTACAAAAGCACAATCGGGATATCAATTGGACAGCAGGATCACTATTCCTGGTCTCAGAGTTTTGTATGTCCCTCTGTCTATCCCTGGATCCCTCCTCGACACCTCCTAAAGAACCACTAAGAGACCAGAAAACACCACTCATGGTTTCCAATAGGTTTATAGTCAAAATCTCGAAAAGTAAAATCTCGAAAAAAAAAGCACGAATTTAAAATCTTGAAAAAAAAAATATCGAATTTTTTTTTCAATGCGTTTTTTTTCAAAATGGGGGGGTTCCCCCAACCCCTCTTTTTTCATTTTTTTTTATTTTACCCCTTTTTTTTACTTATCTGACCCCAAAAACACATATAAATAAATAAATAAAAAATTCAATATTTTTTTTTCGAGATTTTTATTTCGTGCTTTTTGTAATTCGAGATTTTATTTTCGGTATTTTGACCGACCACCTTTCCAATATCATACAAGTCCCAGAGGCCTATCAGGGATATGCTGATGTGTTTTCAACTGCCATAGTCCAGGCCTAACCCCCTCACAGACCTAAAGACTGTGCCATAGATACAGATCCCTCAGCAGTGATTCCCTTCGGCAGAATGCTCATTCTTTCTGAACCTGAGAAAAAGGCCCTCCGAGAATACCTGGACACCAATCTTGAAAACGGCACCATAAGACACGCAAAATCCCCAGCGGGTGCTTCGTTGTTCTTCGTTCCCAAGAAGGACACCAAGGAACTCAGACCTTGCCTCGACTATCGTGGCTTAAATTAATGCACCCTCAAAGATCGGTACCCAATGCCCCTGATCTCGGATATCCTGGAAGCTGTGAGAGGCGCCGTAATATTCACGAAGTTGGATCTCCGGTGTGCCTACCATTTAATCCGAGTCTGGGAAGGAGACGAATGGAAAACAGCCTTTAGAACACCCTTTGGTCAATATGAATATCTAGGCATGCCCTTTGGACTAGCTAATGCTCCCGCAGTTTTCCAATGTTTTATGGATAGGGTGTTTTCTGACATGTTATTCCTCTTTGTCATTGTCTATCTGGATGACATATTGATGTTTTCCAGGGTCCTCTAAAGCATGAAGAACAAGTAAAGGCAGTATTTCAACGACTCCATGAACACAAACTTTTAGCCAAACCCGAAAAATGCTTGTTTCATGTTACTTCTGTTCACTACCTAGGATTCATCCTTAGCCCAGAAGGAATTGATATAGACCCTTCAAAGGTAAAAGCAATACTGGCTTGGCCTGCTCCCACATCTCTGAAACAAGTTCAATCCTTCCTGGGGCTTGCCAACTTCTACCGGAAGTTCATTTCTACCTTTTCTGAGATCGTTCAGCCGATTGTTGCTCTCTTGAAGAAAGACACCGCCTTTATCTAGTCTGCACCGCAAGATAAAGCATTCCAACGATTGAAGACAGAGTTCACGAAAGCCCCCATCCTGGCCCAACCCGACATAAATCGCCCATTCCTAGTGGAAACGGATGCCTCTAACTACGCCATAGGAGCGGTTTTGAAACAGGTACTTGAGGATAAACTGGAACACCCCATTGCTTACCTCTCACGAACCCTGACTCCCAGTGAGACACACTATTCCGTCCTGGAAAAGGAACTGTTAGCCATCCGCCAAGCCTTCACTGAATGGTGACATCTACTTCTGGGTGCTAGATACCCAGTTCAGGTCCGCACGGACCATCGGAATCTTCAAATTTTATAGTCGTTGGAGTGCAGCAACAGTCGTCAGGTGCGTTGGGCCTACTTCTTTGCCCAGTACCAATTCCAAACACTCATGTTCCTGGATCACAAAACATGATTGCTGACGCCTTATCTCAATGTCCTGACTATGTAACCACTGAAGACAAGGCCTATCCTAAGATGTTTCCCCACACAATCTTTGTAGCTCAAGCAGTCAACCTCCTGGAAGAAATCCGAATGCAAACCCAGTCCTCTGACCTCTGGAAGGATATTTCAAAGAAGAATCCATGGAACCTAAGAGTTAAGGAAGGATATCTATTCAAGGACAATGCACTGGTCACTCCTACACAGAAATTACAACAAAGAATGATAAATCTCTGCCATGATACCTTTCACTCCGGACATCGTGGTATAATTAACACCCTCCGTCTTATACAAAGACAGTTTTGGTGGCCTGGAATGAAGACCGACGTAAAACAGTACATCAAAGCTTGTGCTGTCTGCAGTCAAAACAAACATGATAACAAGAGACCGGAGGGTCTTCTACTGCAACCATCGCTGCCAACAAGACCATGGGAATTCATTGCTAGAGACTTCATTGTGGAATTACCATGTCCCCAAGGATACACGACCATCATGGTAACCATAGACTTGTTCACTCATATGGCTCATTTTACGCCTCTGTATAAACTACCATCCTCCTCAGAACTTGCTGGAATCTTCCTGGAACACATTTTCCGTCTTCATGGACTTCCTTCCAAGATCATATCGGACCGAGGACCTCAAATATCTCACAATTCTGGAAACATCTGTGTCGTATTCTAGGGATCCAACACGCTCTCTCATCAGGTTATCACCCACAAACCAACAGAGCCACGGAACGTGTAAATCAGACTCTAGAGCAATATCTTCGTTGTTTTGCCACCAAGGTTCAGGATGACTGGTCTCTCCTTATGCCCTTGGCCGAGTTTTCCTACAACAATTCCGATCACTCAGCAGTCAAGGTCAGCCTTTTCTATTGCAGTCAATGTTTTCACCCGTCCGTTTTACCTTCGGTTCTTCCACATACCACACCATTACCTACTCTCGACTCATGGATTGAGACTATCATCAACATACACAAGGAAGCCAAGGAACACTTGGAAAAGGCCCAGACACGCACTAAGCGTTATGCAGACTCCAAAAGAAGACCAGCGCCTTCTTATTCTGTTGGTGATCAAGTCTGGTTGTCCTCGAAACTATTACCACGACATCTACGGCCAAACAAATTAGCCCCCCGGTACTATGGACCATTTTCTATAAAGGAAATCATCAATCCTGTCTCATTCCGGCTCAAGCTACCAGACTCCTGGAAGAGAATACACCCAGTCTTTCACACTTCTCTATTGAAACCCTACACCCGATCCACCCGGAAAACCTGCAGCAGACCCAGTCCTCTGATTGTGGACAATCAACTGGAATATTAAGTGTCCAGAATATGCGATTCCAGGTATAAACTGGGTCGAATTCAATACCTGGTTGAATGGAAAGGATATCCTCCTAGCGAGAGAACCTGGGAACCAGTTTCTAACCTAAATACCCCTCGATTGCTTAGAGGATTCCATCTCATACACCCGGGCAAACCTGGTGGAACAGGTTTTTCGGAGGAGGCATGCTGTCATGACCCATAGAACTTGCCCTTTCTGGACTTCCTGGTCCTTATGGCGACGGGGCTTGTATTCCCTGTTACTCCCAACATGGCCGTGCCAAGTGACTTGCCTCGCACCAGCCTTTACGTCGGACACGGCACGTTCTATAAATTGGCCACGCCCCCACGGCCCCGCGCGTCTCAACGTGTTTGTGCTGTTCGGCGAATCCACTATTCCTAGTTTCCTGGTCCCTTCTTCCTTCCTTCCACCTTTCCCCTCTAAATCTGCTCCCGGAATCCTCAACCCTAGCAACCGCTATCTTCTTCCTGGACATCCTGGAACTGCGACCTTCCTGGAACTCTGAACGTGCGCTGGAGTCGGACGAGACTCGAGCGAGCCTATACAGGACCCGATCCTTCCACAAGAAGAATCCTCCCGCGGAACAGAGCAAGAAGCGATCCCAGGTGAGACGGGGGAGATTTACAACAGTAATGAGCACTTCATCCTTCTGAGGTTGATACACTGAGTACCGTTCAATTGGGGGTTAATAGCTACTATCACAGTGCTTAGAAGTGGGCTTGATACAATGAAGCACCGCATAAACAATTCGTTTATTTGGGATTATGCCAAAGACATAAAAGTGTATTCTGCTTCCGAGTTATGTTGAGTATGGCTGTGGCATGACTCTCAAGATATGTGTAGCTGCTCAATTGCTCACTAGTGATTCACAGAGGAATATCCCTGAAGCCTTTTATGGCCCGCACACGTGTGCTCACTGGAATGTTACTTTAATGGGAGAATGTGGAAGTGAAGGTGCTAACTTCTAACTGGTGCATTCTCAGTATTTGAGAAGGGGCTAGAAGCCATTTGCCGCCACTTCAGTACAACATAAATTGTACTGGGTGTGTGAAATGGGCTCATAGTGCGATTGCATACCTAGTGCAAGTTATTATGTTTTATGCCGGTTGAGCAATGTCTCTTTCCATTGTGGGCTATCTGTAAATATTAAACCACTGCAGTCTTTTTTTTTTTTTGTATTTGTTATAGTTGAAATTAATCAACCTTTCAAATATACATAATCCAAATGTATTTAGAAAAAAGACAAAAAAACCAATAAATAGAACACAACCGACAAACATACATTTCATTGTTATTTGATAAATTCATGACTTATTATTTCACTAACTTATACTGACTCAAAGTCACTATCGGTTCCAACTTTAAACTCAAAAGAAAATTAACAGTTGCAATTTGTAATGGCTGATATCCCGAGCCCAAAACAAGAAACCATCACAACTCTTGTGTAGCAAGTTGGAGGTAGTTGCAATGTCGCGCAAAATAAATTTCGCGCAGGGGACGCAGAACTGTGCATTCTGTGATAAGATGCCTCATGGTTTCGGGAGTGTTGTATGTTGTGCAAAAACGACAAAAATTTCCAACTCCCTGCAGTTGATTCCTTTTATAGAGTAGTTCTCTGGTGCCCCATAAATTGAAACGTAATTTTAAAATATGATGACGGTAATTCGGAGAAGGGCAACGTACTAAATATGAAGGCAGGGTTCGCATTTTCTTATGCGGAAATCTATTAGCGTCAGCATCCTGATACATAAGACAACTCTGTCGAGTTGTAATCCAGTCTATGGCATAAATTTTGCTTTTGGCTGTGTCTGGATTGCAAATTAATAGCTCAATGGATACTTCGGCTTTAATTAGTACCACATAGACAGACATTAGCCATGTCTTAACAAAATCGTGATTTGTTGAAAACATATAAGATGATAAATATTGCAGCAAAATTCGTGATGTGGTAGACATAATGCATTTTCTAAAAAAGGCACATTTGTGCCAATTCAGGATAGCATGTAATGAAATCAGGCCAAGCTCATATCTCAGCCAACTCACCGGGATACAGTTAGGCAGATGCAAAATGTGACGCCAATAACGTGCTTCCCATTTGGCCAAATGCTTGGGTGAAATTTCTTGAGAGGTTTCCAAGCCATACAGTAGGGCCGGGACTATTTTTGCAGTCCAGAACTGCCATGCAGGAAGGACTGAAAATTTGCCAAATTTGTGCATTAAAATAGTTGCCTGAGATATGAAGACAGTTAGCCTGCATGTCAAACATGCCAGATGACTTGCGGGAGATTGTACATTCTCAAATACAATTCCCAAATAAGTATATGAGGGTACTCTGCTAATCTGAACTTGGTTCATGTGCCAAATATAAGAAGAGAAACAACGCCTTTTTGGACAAACAGCCACAATTTGAGTTTTAGTAAAATTGACTTTGAGTTCATTATGCACAGTATAAGAGTAAAATGTATCCAAAAGTCGTTGGAGCCCTACTTGAGTCTTTGAAACCAAAACCAAATCATCAGCGTAGAGGGGGGACTGAATTGTGTAACCATTCAATTTCGGTGAATCTGAAATGGTTTTCACTAAATCAAATCTTAAATCTTGAATGAAATAATTAAAAATGGCAGATGCCAATAAACAACCTTGCTTTAGGCCTCGTGATGTAGGAATTTTTCCAGATAGCATACCGTCTAAGGTTAGACGAACTGTAATTGAAGTATTGTAATGGAACTGATGTATGATGTCTAACAATGTCTCGGGACACTGATCTCTGTGCAATTTGGCCAACAGAAGCACCCGACTAACTGAATCGAAAGCTGAATTGAGATCAATAAAAGCAAAATAAACGGTTTGCTTTTGGTGAATGCAATGCAATTTGATGGCATTAAGAGTAAATAAGTTTATGGATGTGCCCATGCCCGCTACGAATCCCGTTTGATTTGGATCACGCAGCTGAGCACGGCAAGTCCACGCATTGAATTCGGCCAAAACAATCTTTGCGAATACCTTCCCCGGAGCATCAAGAAGAGCGATCGGCCGATAATTGGCAGGGATGGTACGATTGCCCTTCTTGAAAATGGGGATGATGATCGAGGTCTTCCAAGAAGCAGGAATTTTGCGGATGGCCAGAACTTTATTAAAAATTAGAAACAAAATACGAGCCCATTCATGTGGAGAAGCCTTAAACATATAGTTAGACAACCCATCTGGTCCTTGGGCTTTCGATGAACTGATTTGTTTGAGGGAAGCTAGAATTAAGTCTTCTGACAAACAAAGTTGCCAGGGTGATTGTGAAGCTGATGTATAAAGCAATTTGTCATAGATCGGATCAGCATATAATGTCGAGAAGTGTGAGATCCATTCTTTTTCGGTGACGCCGTTGATCTGAGCGTCACCCTGTAAGTTGATTTTGGCATTATTCAGCATTTGCCACATCTGTGCCGCATTTTTGTTCCTCACTGCACCGAGCCAAGAGACACTGTCATGGTGAAACTGTAAGGATTTCCTCTGTTTGAGCCAGTTTTTATAGCGGCATTTGGCAGTCTTCAATAGCTGATAACAAAATGGACCATGTTGAGCAATAATCTGTTTCTTAATGTTCCTATATTTAGCTTTTAATTTCTTGATTGCAGGAACAAAAGTATGTGAATGATAAATGCGATTGTGGCGTAAGATTGTGATGTTTTGTCTGTGGGGCTTTAACAGATCATTATAAGATACCCCATTGGTATGCCAATCATTTGCTTCTAGAGTGAACATGAATGAATGTAATTTCTGCGAGGTCCATCTGAGACGATTTCGTGCCGTATTGATAGATGCTACGTCACTGTGGACCTGGCGATGGGATTCATGTTCAAATATCCATGCAAATTTCACAATTAAAAGACAATGATCACTATTAGGATGTGGACAAATGGTGAGCTCTTGCGCTCTTTGAAACAGAAAAGAGTTTGTGTATATATAATCTAGAGTGCTCGTGGTTGAACCTCGATGCCAGGTGTAGTGAGATTGGGTGTCACCCTTTATGGACCCATTTAATCTATGTAGGTTCCTTTCAGTCATCAGAGTTGTCCATTTTAAGGCCACTGAAGAAGGTGTTAGTAAATCTCGACAATCCAAGTTAAGGTCCCCCGCAACAATAATGTGGGATACAGATTTCCTAGTTAATATCAGGTTAAGCATTTTATTCATACCTTCAAAAAAAGCCTCATCATCCATCATGGACGGATTACGATAAACATTTATGAGTGCTAATTCTTGAGAATGATCCCAGATGAGGACCAACTGAATCTGGACATCAACTGAGGCCCACGGGGCAATGCAAAAACCACTGGCATGATGTACCCCCACTAATAAGCCTGATGAAGGACGGCCTTTGCTAGACTTGGCAGGAAGAAGGGAGATTTCATAGCCATCCCAAACAGGACAGGCGGTTAGCCAGGTTTCTTGTAAGGCAATTAGATGATATTTGACAGTAAATTGTGCAAAAGTGGAAGGTAAGTGAGAGTGTCCTCTTGTGTTCCAACTCAGAAAATAAGCGACCTCTGTCACTTCTGATGTTGATGGTTACAGGTGGGAAATATCATCATTCTGTACATTACCCGAAGGACGTTGAGCGCCACTGTATTTATTGGGTTTATGCCTAAGCTGTTGAATTGGCAAGCGCTCCTTAGCTGGATCTTCTGCAAGGAGAAAACCCATACTGAATAATGACATTTTACATTGCCAGATGGCATCATGAACTAGAGCAGATGGTATCCATAGCCTCACAATTGAATTTGTTAAATCAGAAACAAATTCAATTTGGTCAATATCATGTGATGCCACCTTTTTCAAATCCTCAATGTCTCTAAAAATGTTGAGAACGCTATTGCGATTTAAATCATAGCTGGGGAAATTTCCTTCTCTACATTTCAGAATGAGTGTGAAAAAGGAAGCACGCCGTGGATGTAAATGACGTGATATTATCTGACTCGAATTTTTCTCTGGAGCCCACTGCAAGTGGGGCATATCAGGATGATTAGACTCATGATTTCCATGAACACATGCACTTGTTGGGTGTTGACTTATAGTAGGCTGCAATGGATGTTGAGTTTCAGCAGCTACTGTCGATGACCTCAAAGCATTTTGTGCTTGAGCTAAACTATTGGCCAGATAGGCATCTATTTGTTGTTTGAGAGTATGCAACTGTACAGAAGAAACCAGATCAGCTGGGGGAACTGGCATTTTGGCTTTCTTTTGGTGGCCGAAGTCAGTAATATTAGAGTCCATGTTCATCAGCGGCCCATTAGTAGTGGAGGAGCTTAAGGAATCTCTATGAAGAGGTATAATGGTCTGACTTGGCTCTCTTGTGTTTGGGACACCTTTGGGCACAAAAAGTCTATGATGTGCTTCATTTTGTGCTTTTAGTGTCACCAGTTGTCTGTCAGCCTCTATATTCCGGTCTATGGCAGATATTAATTGGGACAAAGGAGATAGAATACCTTTTGTCGCAATTAAAGACGGCTGTTTAGAATGTTCCGTGGAGGTCAACAAATGTTCTTCTGACAGCATGGCCGGCATTGGAAGTGTTGACTTAAGGATCTTGTTTGCTATAAACGGTATCTCCGTCTGTTGGTGTGTCATCGGCCTACTCTGTCCAAAGTTCAAAGGATACTCCTGAGCAATCTTCTTCGATGGTTGAAAGTCTAAGGGGGCACTCCCCGAGGCCGGCACGTTTGTAAAGGTGAAAGGCAAAACGTGGGGTTGCTCACTCTGTTGGAGTTTCATTGACCAGCTCTCGCCATCTCTCCCCGGAACTGGTGCGTTCTTAGTGGTGTGTGTCAAAACATGGGGAGGCCCTGGGGGTACAAATTCCCTTTCTTGTTGCGCTGCCGACTTACCCAGGGCTTTAAAAAAGGAATTCAATGTTTTTTTTGGTTTGTTTCAGACCAACCATGTTTTTGGTCTTTTTTAGTGCCAAGGGTTTTTTTGGCATGACCTTTGGGTTCCGAACGTTCAAGGCGTTCAGATGACTGCGGCCCTGACCATTTTTTCTAATATCAGATCTTGTCAGAGCTGGACTGGGTATTTTGTTATCTGATGGAATCTGATTTTTTATCTGTGCAGAACACTTTTGAGGTGCTGATGTTATGTCATAAGAAGCCTCACAAGGGCAAATGATACCAGGAATCAGAGGAAGGGCACACAATCCAGCAATGGGTGCATAAGCAGTATGGACAGATTTGGCTACTGGTGATAAAGATGTTATTAGATCCTCACGTTGTTGCGCGGGATCGGTCATACTTTGCTTACTTGGCGAGGTGATGTTTTTGGCAGCAACAGAGACATAATGAACCGACAACCATCTCATTAAATCGTCAAACTGTTTAGATTGATGAGAGACATTTGTATCTAGAGATTCAAATAGCTTACACAAGCTCATGAGGGTGGTATTGATAGCAGACATAGCTGGTTGTGTCATAACCATATCATGTAATCGTGTATCTGTCGATACTTCTTTAAGAGCTCTTGGGGTCGGTAAAACAAAAGAAGGTAACAAAGATTGAGGGGAATGGGAACGAAACCGATCATTTTTAAGAGACATGGTTCCTAATGGATTAGCAGGTGGATAGATCGACATGCTCCCATCCATGATAGACTCATTTTGTGTTGATTCCGTCAATGGATTGGAGCGATCTTGTAGTAAGGGTGGAAAGGGAATTGGTGAAATGCCAATATGGGATGAGGAAAGGCGTGAAACATTTCGCGTCGAGGCCAACATGGTGATATCTGATAGTGGACAAGGATTATTAGTTACACCAGGAGTTTTAAAATGGCTTGGAAGTTCCGTATGTTGCCTCTGTGATCCAATACCAGAGGTTCTCAAGTTCGATGTTGACATGGCAGAAATCGAAACTATAGGGTCATGCACATCGTGTTCAAATGAGAAAATAGGCTTGACTTGAAATAATTTCCCCGAATCAATGGCAGAGTGTGCCGAGTAAAAAGGTTGAGGTCCACGACCATACAGGAAGTAGAGCCGGTTTTAGGTAAAAATTGCGGGCCAGGATCTGTTACCACGACCATACGGGAAGTAGAGCAGGTTTTAGGTAGAAGATAAATATCGGTACTGTGAGGGGGCATATTTGTTGTAAGGCGGTAGGACATTTTTTTTTTTTTGTTTTTTTTTTTTTTTCCTCCCCTCTTAACCACTCCGCGCTCTGCGTAATATAGTAATGATAGTCAGGTAACCCACCTCTTCTTGTTTAACCTGGGAGAAGGAGAATCTACCGTGGTGGACCCCCACAGGAAAAAGGATTCCGCCCCGCCGCTCCGCGCACCGCGAACAGCAAACAGCACTCGCTGTACTCGACGTGTGCGCGGCGCCTGTGCGCGGAAGGCGTGATAGTTATGGATGGTAGGAAGGGCGGAGTTAGTGAGGGGCGGCCTCACAGACAGGAAAGGACCTTTAAAAGTAAAACAAACAAAGAACACAATAAACACTTGTGACCAACATTATGATCATGAAGAGGGAGGGAACATAGTTTATGACGTGTCACAATAGGACCACCCTTTTTCCCTTTGAAGCACTGGGAGACTCCTAAGAGTGTACACGAGTCACAATAGAACCACCCTTTTTCCCTTTGGGACACAGGCAGCTCCTGGGAGTGCACACGCAAGCACTGCCCCTCCCCTGGATATGTATGGTGAGCCCCCAAGAACACAGTCACCTTGGTCAGGCACACTAGGTGCAACTGTTAAAGACGTCCTCCAGGCAGAAAAAAGTTCAGCGTTTACTGCAGCGCAGACGAGCGCAGGCAATCCACACGCAGTCTCCCTCCGACAGCGCAGGCGATCCAAGCGAAGTCTTCCTCCAGCAAACAGCACTCGCTGTACTCGACCTCATTTGATGATGGTGTCAAATGGTGTCAATGCGGGGAATGCTTAGGAATTCTCTCATCTGCGCCATTTTGCACGAGATCTCCGACATGAAGCAGGAATTGCAGCTAAATGTAGCCAGTATGTGTCTCTGCTCTGTGCAGGGAATCAGCATATGTCTCCAGTGGCAATTATCCAGAAGAGTGCATTTAAGTCATGAACCCTGATTCATGGAATTATTTGCCTGTATAACGGGGATTTGCGTGCCATTCTGCTCGCAACTCCCCATTCTTCACATGTGCAACCCACGTTTTACACACACATAATTCCAAGAATCATGGATCCACCTTGATTCCCCTGCCTACATCTGCTCCACGCGGATAACAGGGAGAATCCGGTGGAGTAGACCCCCGTTTGGGATGCGGGCGTCGCCGGGACCTTTTGACTGGATTATGTAGCTGCCTTACAATGAAGTTGCAAGACTTGAAGCTATTTTACGACCTTGGCAGTCAGTATGAGAGTAGTGGGAGCTCATCAAACCTCTGATTGGTTCCCTATTTTCTTTTCTCCTGCTACCCCCAAAATAATAATGCATTATGTGTATTTATTTTTTCACAAGCACAGAATTGTTTATCTCACATTATGTGCCTTGTTAGGCAACTTTTGGTCATGCTATTTTTTGGTAGATCTTAATATCAAGGTAATCTGGTTCGCCCACAATAACATGCTTTCTTTTCCTCTGTCGCTAATATTATGAAACTATTTGCCACATCAGCCTTCTGTGGCACAGACAGACTCAAATTGGAAGGAGGAGCGCACACACGCACACAAAGCACCAGACATACGCACAACACACCTCAATGACAAACATCTCCTGCAGATTGCAGAAACTGCACTCGGTGGTTCAAATGAGGTTTTGTCTGTGCATGGACGTGTTATCTTGCTGCTATCGTGCTGTATTTCGCAAGGAAACATTGAACACCCTGGTGGCAGCATGTTCGACTTTCCCTATATGTTTCCCTTGATTGGTCATGTATAGTTGATCACTGCTAGCAACAACCACACTCTAGCAAACACACAGACCCACATATGGAACGTGCTGGTAGTTATTCAGCAGGAACGACCACCGCCATGTGCAATGACCCCCTGTGCAATTTAGCAGCATGAGAATCAGTGGAGTAACATTGCTGAAAATGTGAGGGGGTGACATCTTAATTAAAGGGGCCCCTGC